>NW_012153618.1:2018102-2136429 GCF_000956105.1 Propithecus coquereli | reverse complement strand
CTTTACTCAAAGTCCAACCATTTCAATGTTAATATCATCCAAAAATACCATCACATAAACATCCAGAATGATGTCTGGTTAAATATCCGGGCACCATGGCCTAGCCAAGTTGACATATGACATTAGCCATCAGTTGAGATGAAGAGTTCTGCAGATGGGTGGTGGTGACGGCTGCTTGGCAGTGTGGGTGCGCTCAACGCCGCTGAACTGTACGCTGAGAACGGTTAAGCTGGTAAATTTTATGTTGTGTGTATTTTACCACGGTTAAAAATAATGTAAGTTTTTCAAAGCATCAGCTCTAGAGTCGGACCACTAGGCTGCTTTTGTCACGTGTGGCTGTGTGACGGGGTGCAAGTGACTGAGGCTCTCTGAGCTTCCCTCACCTCATCAGAAACACTGGAACAAGGACAACGCTGCCTACGTCACAGGGTGGTGGTGGAATAAAGGAAGCGACGCTGGTAAGACCCTCGGTCTGTATGGCCCCAGCACCGAGTAGCTGTTCGATACATTTTAGTTTCTTACTGTTATTACTCCCAGCATCTAACAGTAGCAGACATACAGCAGGCACTCAGTGCGTGTTTGCTGAGCAAGCGAATGAATGAATGCCTCGTTCAAATGACTTGACTGCTCTGCACCTCAGCTTCCTCATCTGTGAAATGGGGATAATAGTGGTTATTGTGAAGATTGGCTGCGTGGGTACATATATGTATCTATATATTTGTAAAGCACTCAGGTTGGGGTCTGGCACAGCAAGTATTAGATTAATATCGGCTACCATTGTTATTAATGATAATAATGGCAAACGCTTTTCCCATTTCCCTGCCCCTCGGTAGTTGACGGGGGGAGATGTATAGTTCAGATATAAGACGAGCTTATGGGTCACTCCTAAGCCCTGAGTGCTGGGTGCTCTGGGAGACTCTGGAGAAGTCCACTGTCTCTGAGCCACAGACCGAGACCCTGGCTGGGAGAGAAGGCTGGTGTCTCATGACACACCTAGACTATCCACATGTGGTTGGATGGGCCCAGTATTGTGTCCTGCGCTGCAGGAGGTAGTGCACAAGGAGTTTGGAGGAGGACAGGGCGTGGGCTGGAGCAGTCAGAGGGGGCTTCTGGGGCAGGAGGGTCAGGGAAGTGCCATGGAAGAAGGAAGAGCTCTGACCGGTGGGTGCCGCAGTGGCAGAGGAGCTGGAGGGAGGCGCTGCAGAAGTGGGTTTTGCCTGCACCGACGCTGAGAAAGATGGCCCTGCTCACCTCTAAGTCAGCATCGCAAATAGCCGGCCTCCTGCAGCGCCAAGCAATCAGTCACACAGTTGAACACGTAATTACACATCTGTCATTGTCTTGCATTGATCTCTTGTTCCTCCACCTCCTCTTTGTCTGTCCCAGTCCTAGCTCTGGTCAAGACTCACCCAGGACCCCCTCCTCCCTCCAGAAATCATCCCTGACTGCTCCAGCCCACGCCCTCCCTTTCTCGGAACTCCTAGAGCACTTACATCCTAAAGAATAGGTTACAATCCTGGGTCGGGTTCTAGGCGTGTCATGAGCCTCCAGCCTTCTCTCCCAGCTAAGGTCACAGTCTGGGGGCAGGGGCCACGGCTTCTACTTCTCCAGAGTCTCCCAGAGCACACAGCACTCAGGGGCCCACGAGTGACCCATAAGCGGAACTATCAACTCCATGAGGTCAAGAGCTTTCATTCCATTCCCCGCAGTGTCTGCACAAGGCTGGGTCGATTTTAAAGCTCAGCCAGTCTTTACTGGTGGGGGATTAAATGCAGGAGCCTCCCTGCCTGCCGGAGTCAGGCGTCAGGCGAGCCTGGGGAACGCAGGACTCCTTTGACTTGAGATGCGCAGGCATCTCCGGCAGGTGCCTCTCCCCGGCAGCTCCTGTCCATCCCCGCAGCCAGAGAGGAAGGCACTGCAGGAGGCTGAGCCACACGGAAGATTCCTGCGTCTTAGCAATCGTGTGACGGGCAGATTTCACGAAAGCCTGAATGCAGTATCACTTACATCTACTTGCTCCACTTTGCTCTGGCTCCACCCTGCCAGAGCCCCTCTCAGTCACTAATTTAGTTCCCTAAGCATGCAAAAGAGGAGCAGTCTAAGCGCCTGAGTCTCTTCCAATACAAAGCGACACACTGCCGGTGTGGTTTATTTAAAACGCACCATACCGGCCCGTTGGACTAAACGAAAAAGGCTGCAGCAACTTGGGACCCGGATGTTAGTTGGTGTTCGTGTCCTAAGGCGCCAGCTGAGCTTCAGAGATAGGCTTACCATCCAGAAAGCCAGTGAGAAACATGCCCTCTCTGCTAACTGCCTACCCCTGCCCTCTGGGCTCCTGACCTCTCCTGCCGGCGGGCAGCACTGTTCTTTGTCTTTCTCCACCGCCCCCAGTGGGTCAGTGGGTCGGTGGTCACCAGAATGGCTGTGGGCTGGTTCCATTTGAGACCCCCCAGGTCTCAGGTATCTAGATCAGTTGGTGGTTAGAAGACTAACAGGTTAGCAGTGGGGGGAGGAGGTAGGAACCCAGGGAAAGGGCTCGGAGGACCATAAAGTGTTACCTGGACACAAGCAAGTCCTTTGCTCTTATGCATAAAGCTCATCTGAGTCTACAGCCACCAAAGATTCTGGAAAATGATAGCAATGCAATAACTGTCCCCCGGCGCACCCTTCTGAGCTGTGGTGGAGGTGGGGTACAGAGAACGGAGGAGTCTAATAAAGACCGAGCCGTGAAGAAAGACTCAGGCATCACGAGGTTGATGTCCGTGGGGTTCGGGTCTCTGTGATGTTTCTTCTATTAACTACCACAATCCAGGGAACTTGTTCAATATTATCATTCTGGTGATAAGTGGATTTACCCCCATCTTCCTCACAAGGGACCTTGGGTCTGTGGGATGGAACAGAGTGTTGTAACCTGTGGGGAGTCACAGGATGTGGAGATCACTCTCTCAGCCACCGGGACCGCGGCGAGACCCTAATATTATCCTGTCGAAATGCACCAGCACATTAAAAGATTGGGAACAGAATTTCTGTTTGGGATGATGAAAAAGTTCTGGAAATAGTGGTGATGGTGACACAACATTGTGAATGTGCTTAATGCCACTGAATTATACACTTCAAAATGGTTAAAATGGTAAATTTCGTGTTATGTATATTTTACCACAATAAGAAAAATTAGGCCATGTGTGGTGGCTCACGCTTGTAATCCTAGCACTCTGGGAGGCCAAGGCAGGAGGATCACTCAAGGTCAGAAGTTCAAGACCAGCCTGAGCAAGACTGAGACCCCATCTCTATTAAAAATAGAAAGAAATTTGCTGGACAACTAAAACTATATAGAAAAAATTAGCTGGGCCTGTTGGTGAGCTGTAGTCCCAGCTACTCGGGAGGCTGAGGCAGGAGGATCGCTTGAGCCCAGGAGTTTGAGGTTGCTGTCAGCTAGGCTGACGCCACGGCACTCTAGCCTGGGCAACAGAGCCAGACTTTGTCTCAAAAAAAAAAAAAAAAAAAAAAAGATTAGGAAGCCCAGGTTCCATGGAGATTAGGAAAGGCGGAGGGGGTCGCTGACCTGGGGGACAGATGAGTGTCAAAAGGACAGAGAACTGGGGAAGAAATGTGTGGGGAGAGGGGGAGGTTGGCGCCTCTCTCTCCCTCTCCCTCAGCCACCCTCAAATCCAAACCCTGGCTACGCAGCAGCGCCACCACATCCACAAAGCCTTCTCTGGCCTCTAGGGTCTTCGGAGCCCACAGAATATGCCACTCAGCACTCACATCCTCTGCTCGGTGGGCGCCAATAGCTCATCTCCGGTCAGACTGCACGTTCCTTACAGACAGACTGCGTGTTCTAAACCTCTCTGCTAGCCACCAGGGCTGGTGCACCAGGGCTGGTTCCGGGCACATACTGGGGGAGGCGCTCTATACACATTAGCTACAGTAAATCTTTCTTTGGAACAAGCTTGGGGGAACGTAAATAAATTTCAGCTAATTTATAAAACATTTCTTTTCTACATATAGAAAGAGTAAATCTGTGCTTTACTTCTCAGAGCATTTTCACTTACAGGGACATGGTTGTAAAGTGTCCCGCCTGGGAAGGTGTGCACACTGATCTCAGCGAGCCCGCTGCTGTTGAGTCTAGAGCTCCTCCTTGGGAGCCGCCTTGAGAAACCCCCGTCTTTCGCTGCAGACACATTGCATTGCTTGAGCAGGCGCCTTCTGAATTGGTTACCACCAGGCTGGATGCTAAATGACTTTTGACTATTTGCAAACAAGCTCAAAAATAAGGACAAAGATATGCCTTGTTGAGAATCTTCAAGAGAATGTGAAATGCTAAAAATGTCTGGCACATGGCAGGCCTCACCGAATATGCTACAGGATCTAAAAGCTGTTCTTACACAAGAGTTCCAGAATGTTTCGAGAAAAGAAAACATTGGTATAACCAACACAAACACTGTTTTCCTGTGTTTGATTTTAAAAGTGTGGGATTACTTTTCTGGCTGGAATCACACCCTCAGTGCCTAAGCCAGGTAGGCAACTTCAGAAGCCGAGACTGGCTCCAAGACAACGGGGCATAGTCAAGGATTCCCATCCCTTAGTCAAAGAGGCGCCAACGTCTGCTCCGCTCCAGCCACCAGCTTCCGACTTTTCCCAAAAGCAGCTGGACTTCTAGATATTTAAAATGCTGCAGGGGGTCTGGAGAGGGCAACCAAAACGGCTCCTGTTTTACGGCCACACCTGCTACATTAACCTGGAATCACCTCCTCATTCTTGGCCACAACACTTAAAAACTCTCCCGCAGTCAAGCCCCCCTGAGCGCACGGTGGAAGAGGCTTCCTGCCCGACGTCCATCCGCACCTGCGTCCATCGTCTGCCCTCTCTGGGACTTGCTTCCGTGATTCCATGTTGCCATCTGAGTTCTGCCCCAACCACCCCGCTGACTGCCTTGCTGCAGGATCCAAAGGACCTGGAAGTCCTCAGCTTCTGTCACCTCTCCAGCCTCAGCTGCCACCTCCCTCCTGAAGTACTGTCTGTCCTTAGCTTTCTTGTCACCTCCTCAGGGTTTCCCTGTCCATTCCCTGCACCCCCACTCTCCAATCTTCACAGACTTCTCTCTGTGGCTTCCCCAAATGCTGGGTTTCCAAAGCGTTCTGTCCCAGGCCCCTCTTTTCTCACTGCGCAGTCACTTCTTTGGGGATACCACCTACTGCCCCATAGCTTCCGAAACACGTATCCATGGTGCTCAGCTCTGTCTCCAGCCCAGCCCTCTCCTGAGCTCTGCCCCCACACAGCCTGCTTCTTACTGGTCACGCACTGGTCAGACCAACTCCACGTGTCCAGGACTGAGCCCCCAGCACAAAGCTGCTCCTCCTGTGTCACCCATCTTGGGGAACGCCACTATCATCTAGTCTGTACTCAGGCAGAAATCGGGCCAACCTCACCCATTCCCCCCACTCCCTCTCCACCCACCCCTCCACTAGTCAACAGGTCCTATTACGTGTCTCTTGAATCCATCACTTCTCCTCTCCTCCGACACTACCATGACACCAGGTCACCACCACCTGTCACCTGGACGGCTGAGGTGCAGGCCTCCAGTCTAACTCCTTCCAGCCAGACATCTTTCCAAAACGCGTGAATGTAAATGTGGCCCTGTCCCCCCTCCCTTGGATACAATCTAAACTCCTTCACAGGTGTGAAAGACCACGTCTCTGGCCTCTCATCTCCTCTCACTGGAAAATGAATGCTGTGCCCTGGGTCCCAACCGGGGCAGAGGACAGGTCACACCCAGGACGGCTCACTCCAAGCCCAGCATGCTTGCCATTACCTTACACCCTTCACTGCCAGCCAGCCCCAGCTCTCACACCTGCCTGGGCTGGGAAGTGCAATGACAGAGACTTCTAGACCAAGCAGCCCTCATCAAGGGAGAACTTGTTGGGAAGTATGATGTGAAAACAACCTTCACCAGCTGTTAACGTGCTACCTCCTTCCAGGCAGGTGGCAGGTGAGGCTGCCATTGCGAATCCCCTTGGGAGAGCTGCAAACAGAGGCAGGAGCACAGATCTCTGGAGCCCATGATGGCATGCCGATGGCATGCCATCTCCAGGGGAATGGCCAAAGGACAACCCGCCCCTGCTGCAGCTCCCGTCTTTGACACCTGGCACGAGAGAAATGCATACTCACATTTCTTCCTTGTCAAATTTCTGAGCTAGAAGCAGGAACTGGGGTAGCAGATTGGCAATTAAGAATATTAAATTTTGAGGCCAGGTGTGGTGACTCACGCCTGTAATCCTAGCACTCTTCGAGGCCCAGGTGGGAGGATTGCTTGGGTTCAGGGGTTCAAGACCAGCCTGAGCAAGAGCAAGACCTGTCTCTACTAAAAACAGAAAAATTATCACAGCATGCCTGTATGTCCAGCTACTCAGGAGGCTGAGGGAGGAGGATTGCTTGAGGTCAGGAGTCTGAGATTGCAGTGAGCTACAATGAAGTCACTGCACTCTAGCCAGGGCAACAGAGCGAGACTCCGTCTCAAAAAATAAAAAAGTATATTACATTTTGATTTGGAGAGTTAATTAACTCTCCAAATCTGCTGGCTAAATTTAACTCACCCAGGACTGAAAGGGAAGCGGGGGCTGTGTGTGTAGATGGAGGTGGGACAATGGCTACGGAGAGGCAGGGGTTCCCTCCCCAACTCATTTAATAGCCCCAGAACCTGCAGAGGTTAACTTTAATGAAACTTTAAGTATACAGATAACCACTCTTTCCCACCCGCTAGAGGTTCCTGGCCCAATCTGTCCTTGGTCACTCGAGGTCCAGGAAATGTCTGCTTTCCGAAGGGGCATCTGGGTGGGAGTCTTCCGAGGACTTCGGCCTAAACTGTCCCCAGCAAGGATTCACTCTGCGCATAGTCTTTGTCCTGTAACGTCAAAGCTGGGAACGCTTTTAGGACTTTTGAGGGAAGGAAAACGGCCGGCAGCAGCCCAGGCCTGGCGGCACGGGTCCCTCGGAACTGTGAGCAACGGGTCCTGGCGAGAGGGCTCAGAAGAAGAGCGCGCGCGGCGCCCCCTCGGCGGGAGTGGGCCAGGCTGGGGCCGAGAGGGCAGCGTCTGCGGCCGCATGGGCGCCTTCGCCGTGGACGCGCTGGTGCCGCACCAGGTGGGTCTTGCGGCTGAAGCTCTTGCCGCACTGCGGGCAGGAGAAGGGGCGGGAGCCAGTGTGGATGGCCTGGTGGCGGACCAGGTTGGTTTTGGAGCTGAAGCTACGGGCGCAGACGGCGCAGGCGTGGGGGCGGCTGCCCGTGTGCACCGCCTGGTGGCGGCCCAGATGAGACTTGCGGCTGAAGCGGCGGCCGCACTGCGCACAGGCGAAAGGCCTGGCGCCGCTGTGGGCGCGGGAGTGGGCGACCAGATTGGGCCGCGAGCCAAAGCGGCGGCCGCACTGAGCGCAGGCGAAGGGCCGTTCGCCCGTGTGCACGCGCCGGTGCCGCGCCAGGTGCTGCCCGTGGGCGAAGCCGCGCCCGCAGTCCGGGCAGAAGAAGGACCGCTCGCCCGAAGGGGTGCGCGGCGGCACCGCTGGCCCCGAGCCTGTCCCGCAGCCCGGCCCTCGGGGCGTGCAGGCCAAGGACTGTGCGGCGGCAGGGTCCACGATGGCGTCCAGTGCACACTCTTCGCACCCAAAGGGACGACCCTCACTGCGGTGCTCACGCTGGTGCGTGGCGAGGTTCTTTTTCCAGCCGAAGCTCAAGCCGCAGTCGGAGCAGGCGAACGGCTTCGGCCCAGGAGGGGACGGGGTGGGGGACGGGGCGGGGGAATGGGGCGAGGCGGGCGCGTCGGGGGAGGGCCGGGCCTGGCCGGCCGCCTCGTGCACCCTTTGGTGCCGCACCAAGTGCTGCTTGTGCGTGAAGGTGCGTGCGCACTGCGCGCACTGGTAGGGCCTCTCGCCCGTGTGGATGCGCTGGTGCCTGATCAAGTGCGTCTTCTTGCGAAAGCGCTTCTCGCACTCGGTGCAGGGGAAGGGCCGCTCGCCAGTGTGGGTCTTCTGGTGCGAGCCCAGATGTATCTTCTGGCTGAAGCGCTTGCCGCACTCTGCGCACGGGTAGGGCCGCTCGCCCGTGTGCGTGCGCAGGTGGCGGGTCAGGTGGGCCTTCTTGCTGAAGCGCTTGTCGCACTCGGAGCATGGGAAAGGCCGCTCTCCGCGGTGGCTGCGCTGGTGCAGCAGCATGTGCGTGCGCTGCGTGAAGCTGCGGCCACAGTCCGGACAGGCACAGGGGCCCTCGCCCCGGTGCAGCCTCTGGTGCAGCCGCAACGTCAGCTGGTCCCGGAAGCGCCGTTCGCACTCCCCGCAGCCATAGGGCTTCTCGGGGATCGGGGCCCACCCGGACAGCGAGAGTCCTCCCAGTGTCCCTGGGGCCCCGGGCTCAAGTTTGTAAGCGGCCAGATGCCCCAGGTCGGGAGCGGGAAAGGGGCTTGGAAGTAAGGATAGATGCTGGGGCCATTCGACCTCCTGTTCTGCCTCCTGATCCTCATCCTCCACTTTCACCTTCCGAATCATCCATTCGTCCCCTGAAAAGTCAAAACAAGAATTGTCTAGTAAGCCCCATGGGCCACAACGTTTATTTGCAATAGGACCGCCACCTCCTGGAGCCCTGTGGTCTGGCATCGGCTCTGTCCACTCTACCCAAAGGTTCCTGGGAATGACCAAATCCGAAACTCTTCTCTAGTCCTCCTCCTGCATTCTCTGCAGCCTGTGGACACCACCCTCTCCTGGGGGCTTCCTCACAGGCTTGCATGTCACTGAGGAGCCCTTCCCTGCCTCCTTGCCATGCAACGCTTCCTCTTGTGCACCCTGAATAGGAGCGTTGCCCAGGCTTCAGTCCTCATGCTTCACTCTGGGTTCACAGCCCTTTGGTGGCTGCCCCAGATCTCCCTCCTTTCCGGAAGCACAGTCACTCATCCCCAGTTGAGCAGCTCCCCTTCGATGTCCTGCACACTGGCTGCTACCCAGAAGGTTCATCACCAAACACCGGACCTTCCCAAACCTACCCTTGGCTAACTTTAACCTTAGGGCCACAGCCTCCTCCTCCCAACTAGACGGCCTTGAAAGCTTGACATCACTGCTCCTCTTGCTGTCTACGTCCCCTCCAGTGGCCAGAGTACCAGGGTGCTGTTTTGTTCCTGCTACTCCCTTCACTCCTGCTGCTGCAGCCCGGATGGAAATCCTCCTTTAGGAAGAGGAGGATGGAGTTTATGGGACTTGGGGAACTAGTGAACACTGCCTCTGGAGAAGCAGGGAGGGCCCTTGTGGGGAGCTTCGGCCCAGGGCAAGCCGGAGGGCGTTCTGCTGGAGCTCTGTCCCTCTCGGGCACTGCAGTGGCCCAGCCGAGAGGAAGAAGCCCAGAGCCCAGACAGGGAGTGTCCACCTTGGGTTCTCCTCTGCCACTAATCAGCAGTATGACCTTGGTTAAGTCATTTAAGCTTTTTGAGCTAAGTTTCGTAGTTTGCTTAAGTGTAAGGTTTGGACTACTTTATAGTTCCTAAACCTTGTGCCACATCATAATCTCCTGGGGAGCTTTCATAAAATGCATATATGGGGGCAGGGCCCATGAATCTATTCTCTTTCTTTAAAGCTCCCACAGTGATTCTTGTTTGAGAACCACTGAACCAAATGATATGAGTTCCTGTCTGGCCCTAAAAGTCTGTAATAGCCTCAGCCTTGATTATATTACACATGGACTGCTACAATCAGCTCTACTCCCAGTTTCTTCTATCAATCCACCAATTTCAAACAACTGTCTGTTTATCATACCGTGATTTTGCTTTCATTTTCATTGTGGCACTCTTCACTTGTCTACTCAAGAACCATCAGTAGCTCCCTATTATTTATAGGATAAAATAAGTTCTAGCTGCATCTAAGTCTCACCTCAACCTGGTCCAACTTTCTTATTCTCCCAGGCATGAACCCTTCGCTTCAGCCAAGCTGCTCCCCTCCAACCATGTCCCCTTTCCTGGTTCGTAAGGTCTTTTCCCAGCCTAGAATATTTTCCTATCCTCCACCCCACCTTTCAGAGCTGAAGTCTACACCTCTCTCGAAATGCAGCACAAATAAACATTTTTGACAAATCCAATGCATACAGATCTCTCAGTATAAACTCCTATAGCACTTACTGTTAACATTTTCACACTTACTTATAGGTTGCCTTTATACTGTTCTTTTAATTGTTTGTTCCAGTTCATACTAATGTCATCTCAACTAGATTTTAGCTTTTGAGGGGGCAGATATTGTATGTTCTATTTCTTGTGTCCAATAACAAATGTGTTTTTATGTGTCTAGTAAAAATGAGGACTGCCACCACTTATTGAGGGCCAACTACAGATGAAGCACTGTACATACACTGTCACAAACCTTCCCAACGACCATGAAGTTACTATTATCCCTGTTTACAGGTGAACAAACCGAAGTTCCTGGAGGCAAGGTAGCCTATCCAAGAGCACTGAGCTAGTAAATGCAGAGCAAGGATTCAAACCAGGTCTGTGTAACGCTAGAGCCCATCCCTTTCCATGACACCTAACACAGCCCATACACAGGAGGCACTAAATAAATTCTTATTGAATAAATGAAGTCACTCCGGCAAGAGGTGATAAGGATGGTGGCAGTGGAAGGAAGTGATGGATGGGTTGTGGAGAGAGAATCAACTGTTTGATCACCGGGTGTGGGGGGATGAGACGCAAACCACAGATTTGGAGCACCTGGATCAGTGGAGGTTTGGGAGGAGGGAGCATGTCTGGGAGACAGCGAAAAGGCTGATCAAAGCCATGGATCTTCATGGCAATTGTAACTGAGGTGATCAACAAGCACATACTTAGACTGGGGGAGATAAGGAGGGGAAGTTAGGACTTCTAGAAGGCGTCTGAGGTGAGGGTGTGTTTGTTTCTCTTTGGTGACCAGCCTTTCTGGTTCCCGCTGCCTACAGATCTGAAATTCTCTTTGGGCACTGAAGCTCTACAGCAGAAAGGTGCTGGTGCCTGAACTCATCTTGCTGGAAGGGCCTGGAGTGGCTGTCTCGGGGGATGACCCACCTCATCAGATAGCAGCTCTGGAGCTTGCTGGGCCCCTGTTCCCTTGGCCTGACCCCATGGTGGGATGAAGCACTGGGAAGACTTACCTGAGCAGGAGCCCACAGGCTCAGCCTTCTGTGGTGTGCACACCTGGCCGCCTCTGCAGGGAGCCTCAGCCTGCTCAGTGTGGGCACCTTCCTCCAGATTGGGGGCCTCATGCCCTGGCAGAGAACAGGATACCTCAAGGACTCCGGAGACATCACAGATGGGCAAAGGTCCCCACTGGTGCTAGGGAGCAGGGGCATTTGAAACCCTAGCGCCAGCCCAGCCCACAGGGTTCCTCCCACATCCTACCTGAATTCAGGGGCTGAATTCCCAGCTGCCCCAGGGCTGCCTCAGGCTCCTTCAAGCAGGGCAGCTGCTAAGGGTGTGCAGGTTGCAAGAGACACAACTGTGAGGAGTTTCTGGAACATGTGTATGTAAGGTAGTGGAAGAAAGGAAGGACCCCTGGCCTGAGGCTTACCCAAAGCTCCTAGGAGCAGGGATGGGGACTTCCCAGCCCCCAGATGGACCCCAGTTCCAAGGCAAATCACTGGAGACGATCGGGATGTCAAAAACCCAAACACGTTCCTGCCTTAGGTGCTCTGTGCCAGCTGTCCCCCTGCCTGAAAACTCCTCCCTGGTATTCACCCAGCTGCCTCCCTCACCTCTTTCAAATCTTGCTCAGATCTTACCTACCAATAAGGCCTAGTCTTAGCACCCTATTTAACCCACTAAGGCATCCGACCCCCACCTGCAGCAATCTCAGCTCCCCTCACCAGGCTCTATCCTCTACCCCAGAGCACTTCTCATCTTTGAACATAGTTTATAAATTTCCTTATTTTTATGTTTATTGTTTGCTGACTCTCTGCACTCACTGGGATTAAGTTTCTTGAAGGTAGGGGTCTTTGTCCGTTTGGTCACTGAGGAATTCCAAATGTCTAAAACAGCACCCGACACAAATACTTGATGGATGGATGTAAGGAAGGCGGGCTCCTCCCCGAGCCCTCTCCACGATCCCCATGTACTTACCTGGGCACGTGCCCAGCACGTTCTCCTCCCTGGAAGAGGCCATCTGCTCCTGGGCATTATGAGATCCTTCCCTGGGCTCACTTTGGGGGACCATCTCTGGCTGTCCCACAGAGAATCCTGTTACAGGCAGAAGGATGGGCCCACGTGAAGCATCCAGTAAAGAACAGGTGATCAGAGGTGGGGGCTCTTCCCCTTCCCAGCCTACCCAAGGAGCTTTTCCCAACCTGCTCAGGAAGGTAGGGTCTCTCGCCAGCAGGGACAAGGGACAGCCCAGGCTCCCCAGCAGCCTGGCCAGGAATCAACCTCAGCCCCTTGGAGTTGAGTCAAGAAGGACAGAAGAAGGAAGAGATAGAATGACGTAAATATCAGTGCTCTGTGAGTGCCTAGGTGTACATACGGTCTAGCACGGCCTCCACCACATCCCAGGCCGTCAAAGACATCCTGAAGAAATGGAAAAAGATGCTGCCCTGTGGGCTCCCCAGGGCCTCTGGGGTCTCAGAGTTGCAGCCTCGAGGGTGGCTCTGCTTACTTAGTTGTAGATGCCCTGAATCTTCCTACCCCTCTCCCCCCAGGTTCCTTCAGTGTGCCAGCTCACCCAGGGAGCTGAGGGCCTCCAAAGTCTCTCTCATGGCAACCCAGAGCAGCTCCTCCTGGGGATCGGCCACGGACCCTAGGGAGAGAAGGGAGCCTTGTTCAGATTCTTCCCAGTTTCCACCAGGGCCCTGGCTTTGCCTACCTGCCCTGCCCTATGGGCTGTCCCCAAGAGCTCCAAAGGTGACATCCCCAGGTATAGATGGGGGAAATGAAGGAAACTGGATTTCAGAAAGCAAAGAGATCTTTGAAGATAGATCCAGAAGAAGGCCTTGAAGCCATTTCTACAACCTCCCGTCAGTTCTGAAATTCAGCCACTGCCCCCTCACCTGGCAGGTCTCAGTGCCAGGGGTGCAGGACTATTGGGTTCTCTGGGGAGAGGGTGGGAGACCAGGGTGGGGAGTGGGAAACTTCTTCTCCTAGGCCCTCCAGCTGTCACTGCATGAGCTGGTGAAATAGGAGCCAGCCCAGGGGCGGGGTGAGTGTCACTTTAGCGCTACTGGTGGGGGAGGTCCTCAGAGAAGGGTCCTCCTTAAAGGTAGGAAATGACTTGCTTCCTCTCCCAAAACCCCTACCTCAAAACCATCCCCTTCCCCCCGGGGGATGCCCCAGACCCCTCCCTTGTGCCCCTCCCTGCTCCTCCTCCCGCGGGCTCCCCGCCCCTCCCCCAGCAGACTCCCCTCCCCCGATCTCCCAGGCAGCCTTCCCTCTGCCCCTCCCCTCCCCGCGCCCGCTGCCTTCCGCCCTCTCTCCCCGCGAATCGGGCTGGCTCCGGGCTCCTCTGCTGCCCCGCCCCTCCGGCTCCTCCCGCTGCCCGCGCCGCACCAGGCAGGGGCAGGGCCATCCTCTCGAGGCCCCTCAGGCCGGCCCTCCCCAGCCACCGCCTCCCTGACCCTCCGCACTGGGCAGTCTCGGCCGCTGCGCTCCCCTCCCCCCTACTCCCCAACCCCCTCCTCGATCTCAGGGCCGCCTCTCCCAGCCCTCCCGGTTCTCCCCCGCTCCATCCCCCTCCCTGGCTGCTCACCCTTTCCCTTCCTTTCCCCCTCCTCTTTTCCTTCCGCCCCAACACCAGCCCTCCTCCTCTGAGCTTTTCTCCCCCACCCTGCTCTCCCCTCCCCACCCCTCCCCCTCCTCTCCCACTGTGATTTCCCCTTCCTTCTCCTTTCCTTCCCGCACCTCGGTTCCCTCCCTCTCCCTCTCCTCCTCCTCAGCCCTCTCCCCCCCCGCCTCCTCCCTCCCTCCCTCCTGCAGCTCTCCTTCCCCTCCGAGGCCCCCGCCTCCCTTCCCCCTCTGCCCCCCCAGCCCGCTCGAGCTTCGCTTCCCTCCCGGTCCCTAGTCCTTCCCAATCCTCGGAACCGCTCTTCCCCTTCTTCCCCCCCTTCTCCCCGAACCCCGTCGCCCCCAGCTCCCTTGTCCTCCGGCCCGGAGCCGGGGATCCCCGCTCGCTTGGACCCTCCCAGCCGCACTGCCCCTTCCCACCCTCTCCTCCCCTCGGAGCACACCTTAGCATCCCGTCTCCTCCCTCAGTGGCCCCTTCCCCATTTCTGCTCCCCTCGGACTTGTTCTCACCCACTCCCAAGTTTTCCCCCAGACCAGGACACCCCCCCCACCCCCGCTCGGCCTCCCGCTTCTGTTAGTCCTCTCGAGCCTCCCAGCTCCCCGACGTCACTCCGTGTCCCGGCCCCCTCCCCTGCTCCCGGGCTCACCTGTCAGCGCCCGTCTCTCCCGCCCCTCCCAAACGGCCCATTCCCTCCCCACCGCCTCCTTTTCCCTTCCCCTCCCCCTCGGTCCCCACACTCCCTCTCCCCTCTCCCGAGACTTCCCACTCCCTCCCCTGGGGACCCTCCCGCCCCTTTCCCACCAGACTCCCACTCGGCCTCCTCCCCAGCCCCCGCCCTTCCCTTCAGATCCCCTATCCCCCTTTCTCCTCCACAGCCCTCCCCCAGCCGTGCCAGGCTCGCCCTCCCCCACCCCTCCCTCCTCCGACACTTGCTCCTCCCCCACCCCCAACGCTCTTCGCGCCCCTGCCCCGGGGCTGTCACCTGCACCTAGCTGGCGGTGACCATGAGTGTCGGCGCGGAGAGGGAAGCGGGCGGAGCCGCCTGCAGCCGGGAGCTCCTCCGCCCTTACCTGGAGGGCCGGCTGGTCTCCCCGCTACTACGGGGACCCCGGCGCCCGGGCGTCCTGTCCGGGCCCGCTGTGCTCACAATGGCGCCCGCTGCCTGCAGCTCGGGTGCGGGCCGCCCGAAAGACTGACAGACTGACAGCCCCGAAACTTCGCGAGGAGGAGAGGAAAAGAAGCCGAGGGAGCAGAAGCGGGAGCGGCGCTCGCGAGGCGGGAGGGACCGAGGAAGCGGGAGGGCTGCCCCGGGGCACGAGGCTGGGGGAAGTAGGGGGCGGGGGTCTCCCACAGTGGGGTCGCCGGGAGGGTGCGAAGCGGGGTTAGGCCGGCAGGTGACGGCCAGGAGGCACAGCGCCCAGAGTAGATGATGGAAAGTGGAAGCTTAGGACGGGGAAAGGGAGAGGGGGGAGGGAAAGGAGGGGTGTTGGGGGAGGGGTGGAGGAGGGAGAGGAGGCTAGGGAGGAAGGGCACTCGGGCTGTGAGGGACTGTGCTCGCAGCCACCGAGGGAGGAGCCGGGGAAAGGTGGAGCGCGGGCAGGGGTGGGGGGAGTGGGGGAAGAGGAGGGGGCGTCCTGGGGAGGAGAGCCAGTGAGTGTGCGCTGCCGTCTTTACGTCGCGAGTGCCGGCCGCGTGTGTGCAGCGCCGCGCTCAGCGGGAGGAGAGTCGGGGGGCCGGTCTGGGAAACTCCAGCCCCGCTCCCGCTCTCCGCCCGGATTCACCCAGACCCACAGCCCCCCAGGCCTGCGTCCCGGGGACTCGGTCCGATGCCCGCCGCTGGAGCCGTTGGAGGAGGGCCAGGGAGAGAGGGCTTGGCCTTTCGACGTAAAAACTGGGGTGGGGGCTCGAGCCAAGAGCCTGGGAGAACGCGGTCGGGACAGGAGGCACCAGGGGCGAGGCTGGGGCGGGGCTGGGCGGAGACTGAGGGCGGGGTCCGGGGGAGGGGTGGGGAGGAGGCTGCGGACAGGAGGGCTCTTGAGGCTGGGTAGTGGGGTTGCGGGGTCGAGGGTGGTTCCCCCTGCTGGGCTGGAAACCTCCAGTTAGCTGGGGAGGGCTGCCCTCAGCCCTCAGTCCGGCTCCTGGGGGGCTGCACTGGCCGTCCTTGGTCCCAGCTGTGACACCGGTGCACCTCCAGTCTGAAAACTCCGCATATCGCGTCCTTCTGGAGCTAAAATCTGGGCTGGTTGTTGCCGGACTCCTCTCCATAATCTTTCTCTAAACTCCCTTGGCTTCTAGCTTGCTCCTCCTGCCCGCTTAGGGGAAAGGATGGCTGTGACTCCTAATGGGTTGGATTGTTTCTTCCCAGTCCAAGTGCTGCCTTGTCAGCTATGGTCAGAACCCAGAGCGGGGCGGGAGTCTGGCAAGGGGGGGGCGAGGACGGCCCCTGGAGGCAGCGCTGCTGTGGGTGGGGGCGTGCCTAGTGTAAAACATGAAGAAGTGTCCCGTGTGAGTGTGACTCCTGAGAGGAGCTGGTCCTAGCCATCTGTGAGTCCCGAAGGACTCACATGGGATCCTCTTTTTGCCCCAAGACCAATTTCGGGACCAAGAGAAGGAACGCATAGCCCAGCTCCGGGTCCTGGCAGCCTCCTTCCTCCCTGCAGGTGGGATGACTCTGCAGGATGCTCAGGGGACATCAGGTTTAGGAGCTGGAAGGGCATGAAATCTGAGGTCCAGGCCACATTCCAGCCTGAGTGTCCTCAGAGTTCTGCTGGTAACCAGGATGTAACCAGGATTCCCCTGCGGAGCCAGCTGCTGCCCCCTCCCAACCGGACTCTCCATCCGGCTCAGCTCTGCCCCAGGGCTGGGGGAGCTCTCTGCAACCAGGCACTCCTTGCAGAGTCTTCCTCTCATTCTTCAGCCCAGGCTCCCTGGTTCTGGACCACGGGGACCCTTGTAGAAGAGACAGGGTGGGCCCAACCAGCCCCACATAATCACCCCCAGTAAGAGGCTGGGCCCCAAGCTGTGCACCTGTCTCCACACACTCAACTCAGCCACGCTGGAAACGTGGCCTCTGCTCGCTCCCGTGCCTGGCGGGAGAGGGGCTGGAGGAGGCAGGAGAAGAACAGGGCTGGGAGACCGCACCCGTCGTCAGCCAAGGAACTCTTAACCTTTTGGTGGGGTCATACTCCCTTGAGAATCTAGTAAAAGTTAAGGAACTGTCCTCAGAAAAATGTGCCCACGTATAATTTCAAAGAATTCACAGAGTCCCTCAGTCCCGTTTCTGCATCCCTGGGAAGTCCCTGAAGTTTTTACTGGTAAGGACACTGAAGCCCAGAAAGGGAGGGTGGCTTGCCTAGAGTCCCAACTTAATTTGTGGTAGTGCCTGAGTGTCGAAATACCAGAGGCTCAAGATGTCCGGCTGTGGTCCCCCGTTACACACACACACACACATACACACACGTACACCCACTAGGAGGGGTGGGAAGAGGACTGTTGCCCAGGAGAGCTGGCCTCCCAGGCGATGGTGTGGGAAGGTCCAATCCAGTTGTGGGCAGCTGGTGCCCCTGGGCATGAGGCTGGGATAAAGCCTCCCCAGCCCCAAGGACTGGCCGCAGGGCTGCAGCAGAGGCAGCGCAGGGCAGAGCAGCGCTCGCCTCCCTGCCCATCAGCCGCAGCATTGCCTCCCCAAGCCTCAGCCTCGGGTTCCTTCACCCAGAGGTGCCCTGGGAGTGGAGAGCACCATGCTGCTTCCCGCCCTCCTCTTTGGCTTGGCATGGGCATTGAGTAATGGGTGAGCAGCCCACCCTGGGACTGATCCCACTGAGGTCCTCCTCCCCCTCCCTCCTAACTTCAGTAATCTCTCCTGGGAGTGGGGTCCCAGGACAGAGCTACTTGGTGACAGAGGGGACGGTGGCAGCAACCGTGGTTCCCCATTGTGCGCAGGCGGTGGTGTGAGCGGACGGAGACCATCCGCGTGGAAGAGGAAGTAGCCCCTCGTCGGGAGGACCTGGTGCCCTGTGCCAGTCTCTACCATTACAGCCGCCTCGGCTGGCGGCTGGACCTGCCCGGGAGTGGCCGCACGGGGCTCACCAGGTCCCCAGCACCCGGGCTCTGTCCCATCTACAAGTGAGTGAGGGTCAGAGCCTGGGCTGTCTGCCGGGCAGGAAAGGAGGGACAGGCTGGACACCCTCAGAGTCGGGGAGGACTCGGAGCAGACCTGGTGGAAGCAGGTGTTGGGAAGTAGGTCCTGGGTGGGCTTGGAGATTAGGGTGGGTGGTGAGTGGGTGCTATGCTGGGCATAGCAGGGGGAGGCCCAGAGCCTGCTCCCTCTGCCCCCCACTCCCTGTCTGCCTTCCCAACATCAGTCTCACTTTGCACGTGGGGAAATTAAGGCCAGGAAGAAGAAGTTACATGATGAATCCCCTCAGAGAGTGATAGACCAGACCAAATGTTCCAGGCCCTTCCCTGTGATAGGAGTGAACTGAGCACTAACGTCTTTCCCCTCCTCCCCCACTTCCACCTGCTCGGTGGGCGCAGACCCCCAGAAACACGGCCTGCCACGTGGAACCGGACGGTGAGGGCATGCTGCCCAGGCTGGGGCGGCACCCACTGCACCGAGGGTGAGCGCCTGAGTGGGTGTGCGGTAGCGGTGCCTTGTGCCAGCCCTGGGCAGGGCAGGGTAGCCCAGACCTCAGTGTGGGGGAGGGAGCAGGCTGCCTGGGGAGGGAACTGGGCCAGGCTGAGGGCTGCAGGCTGCCCCCATGCCCACTGCCTGGGTCTGCCCCATTCTCTCCTCCACCACCACAGCCCTCGACGATGCTAGCCCTGAAGGCCACTGCTTTGCCACATGGCAGTGCCAGCCGTGGGCAGACTCAGTTAACGCTTCGGCAGGAAGCCTGGAAGACTGCTGTGCCCGGCCCTGGGGACGCAGCTGGTGGGACAGCAGCTCCCAGGCCTGCCTCAGCTGCTCCAGCACACACCTGCCAGGTGGGTTGGTAGCCCCCCGCCTGCCAAGTGGTCACAGTCCTGGCCAACACCCCCTCCCCAGGCATTCCCACATAGAGTTCCTGAGCTCTCGGCCTTTCTGCAGGGCCCGTGCCCGCGCCCCAGCCCACCACAGTGACCATGCCCTGTCCTCCTGCCTCCCGCTCTGCCGGGAGCCCTGTGTCCTCACCCTGGCCCTCTGTCCGAGGGTCACAATTGGTGTGTCTCTTGCCTAGTCAGCACCTCCTCTCCAGCCCTCCTGCAGCCTCTGGCAGGGGCTGTGGGCCAACTCTGGAGCCAGCACCAACGTCCCTCTGCCACCTGTGCCACCTGGTCGGGCTTCCACTACCGCACCTTTGATGGACGCCACTACCACTTCCTGGGCCGCTGCACCTACCTGCTGGCGGGCACTGCTGATTCCAGCTGGGCTGTCCACCTCGGGCCTGGGAACCACTGTCCCCAGCCTGGGCACTGTCAGCTGGTGAGGGAGGGAGACAGGGACCGCCACAGGGAGGAGGCTGGACACGGGAGGACAGCCGCTGATGCCCTTTCCACTATGTGTCTCACCCCAAGGTACGGGTGACAATGGGACCCGAGGAGGTGCTGATTCAGGGTGGAAACGTCTCTGTGAAGGGGCAGCTGGTACCTGAAGGGGAGCCGCGGCTGCTCCACGGTGAGGACACTGTGGGAGCAACCAACTGCCCTGGGCCCCTCTGCCCCCTGGGAAATCTGCGCAGCCCCAGGGCGGGGCGTCAAAAGAGCAGCAGGGGAGGTTTGGGACTCAGCCCACTGCCGCCTCCACTCCCCTCCCCTGGTGCTGCTGGGAGGCATTTGCAAATGCAGAGCCAGGAGGACATGGCCTGGTCCCTGACCCTCTGCAACCCACCGCCTCCAAGTATGACCTCGGCCAAGTGCCTCTGCTTAACCTCCCTGAGCCTCAGTTTCCCCACCTGCCTCACGGAGGGTGATGAGGAAGCACTTTGGTGCTAAGCCATGGGAAGCTCTCCTACTGGACCCTTTGTCCCAGCTGGGCTTCCCACATGCGTGTGTGTGCGTGTGTGTGTGCACATGCACGTGTGCTATGTAGTTTTCGCTCTCGAGAAGGCGTCCACAGCCTTCATGAGCGTGTCAGAGAGGGCTGTGATGGAAAACAATCGCTCTGCTTTAAAGCACGTACTTTCGGGACAAAGTGCGGAGCTCTGTAGAATTGAGAATTCCTTCCCTCCTGCACCCCTCCCTGGGCACTTGAAGCCCTGCTGTGGTGGTGGGCATGTGGCTGAGTGACCCCCTTCCCCACCCAGGGCTGAGTCTGCAGTGGCTGGGGGACTGGCTGGTGCTGTCGGGGGGCCTGGGGGTCGTGGTGCGGCTGGACAGGGCTGGTTCCGTCTCCATCTCTGTGGACCATGAGCTCTGGGGACAGACGCAAGGCCTCTGTGGGCTGTACAATGGCCGACCTGAGGGTGAGTAAGGTGTAGCTTGGCTGCTGGTGTAGGAGGGAAGGGGAGACAGGAGCCTCCCGCCCCGGCATCCTTGCCTCTGCCTTCCCCAGATGACTTTGTGGAGCCTGGTGGGGGGCTGGCCATGTTACCTGCCACCTTTGGGAACTCCTGGAGGCTTCCTGACTCGGAGGTGAGGCTGATGCCCGGGGTCCCTCCCTCCCCTGCCTGCCACTCCCAGCTTCTCAGCCCAGCCCCAGCTCCTGCCCCTCCAAGCCCTTGTCCTGGCTCCATCGCCTCCTGCCCCTAGGAGGGAGCCTGGCCCTCTCTCAGACCCTCGGGGGCAGAGGGCAAGGCTGCAGGGGCCCTGAGCAGCACTGGTGAACCAGTTAGTCATCTGGGCCTCAGCTCCTCTGCCTCCCCACGGGGGCTGCCACCTTGCCGCTGTCCACAGCCCCGGGTGTGGGCTGGTGGACATGATTGTGGGGCCTTGACGCAGCTGTGAGTGTGGTGGTCATTCACCTGGTGTCATGGTTCACGTCCCTCACCATGTCCCCACCTGGCCTGACTCTGTTTGTCCCCAGCCTGGGTGTCTGGATGCAGTGGAGGTGGCCCAGGGCTGTGAGGGCCCCCTGGGAAACACAGAGGCGGGCGTGGAACCTGGCCAGCTGCGGGGTGAAGCCCAGGACGTGTGCCATCAACTGCTGGGCAGTCCGTTCCAGCAATGCCATGCCCAGGTATGGGTGGGGATGAAAGTGGTGTCTGGTACCCAAGGGGGCTTAGAGGGGTGCTAGAGAGCTGTCACCAGGTGGTCTTGCCCTGCCACTAGGTTGCCTGGGGCCATGGGTCAACCCATGCCCTCCCTGTGCTCGGCTGTGTCTCTGGGGAACGAGAGGCTGCCCTGCAAGATCTCTGCGGCACTTCCAGACCGCAGTCTGTGTGGTTACAAACCAGGGCGTGATAGAAGCGAGAGGCCGGAGGTGCCGGCGAGGAGAGGCTTTGTTACTGAGGGGCTGTCCTTTCCCGACAGGTTCCCCCTGCTGAGTACCACGAGGCCTGCCTCTTTGCCTACTGCAGGGGGGCCGCGGTGGGCAGTGGGCGAGAGCGGCGGCGGGAGGCCGTGTGTGCCACCTTTGCCAGCTACGCCCAGGCCTGTGCGAGGCGGCGCGTCCACGTCAGCTGGAGGAAGCCCGGCTTCTGCGGTACTGCTTGGGCTCCCACCCTACCAAACTGACTGAGGGTGGCCACCACCCCGGGCGCGTTCCCCGCGGGCTCTTCAGGGTCTGGTGGGAGCCACGACCACTCATGGCCCGCCCCTCTGCCCGCAGAGCGCCCGTGCCCCGGGGGCCAGCTCTACTCCGACTGCGCCTCCCCCTGCCCGCCCAGCTGCCAGGCGGTGGGCCCGGGAGAGGAGGGGTCCTGCGGGGAGGAGTGTGTGAGCGGCTGTGAGTGCCCTCGAGGCCTCTTCTGGGACGGGGCCCTCTGTGTGCCTGCCGCCCGCTGCCCCTGCTACCACCGGCGCCAGCGCTACGCCCCAGGAGACACCGTGCGCCAGCTGTGTAACCTGTGGTGGGTCCTCACTGGGGTTGGCAGCTGTGTGGTGCCTGCCGCTCTCCTCAGCCTGCCTCCCCCCATCTCCAGCCTGCCCAGGGCCTTCCTCACAGTGGCCTGGGATGGCTCCTGGCATGACCGATGGTCCTGCTTGAAGACCTTGCCTGCTGACCACTACCCCTTCCAGTGCGGGAGTGCTGGGGAGGGAAGCCAGAGTGTTGGGGGGTCGTCTCCAGCTCTGTGCCCCATATGCCTACAGCGTATGCCGGGACGGCCACTGGCACTGCACACAGGCCCTGTGCCCGGCTGAGTGTGCGGTGGGTGGGGATGGGCACTACGTCACCTTCGACGGGCGGAGCTTCTCCTTCCGTGGCGGCCGAGGGTGCCGCTACAGCCTGGTGCAGGTGGGCAGAGGACCTGCTCCTGGAGGGGGGGTCTTGCCAGAGCAGAGGCCATCCTAAGGGATGTTGGTGGGGGGGCTACAAGATAACCACTAAATAAGTAAGTGAAACACACAGTCCTCCCAGAAAAGGCTGAGACAACCAACACTGGACGGAGGATGCCTGCGCGGGCCCAAAGCCTCCCCTCTGAGTTCTCACCTCCTCCCTAGAAAGTCCTGCCGTTGTGGCCCTGTAAAACCCATCCTCAGTCCTCTCCCACAGATGGGACAGGCTGGGCTTGTCACAGGCTACTTCATGCAGAGCAGCCCCCTGGGAGATAAGTGGCCTTCCTCCCCGCCCGCCCTTCCCCAGCACAGTTTGGGTGCAGCCACGTTCTTTCCCACACATCTAGGGGCCCTTCCGTGATCCCTCCATCTAACTATTGGAGCGTTCCCGCTCCTCTCATGAGTAGAAATGGGGCGACAAAATCGGGGGAGTGTAGAGTCCTCAGAGAGGCTGAAGGCCTGTCCGTCGGGAGGAAGAGGACAGCTCTCTCCCCCCAACACACACAGCCGAAGATGCACACACACAGGCCACACACCAGCACACAGACACACACATGCACCCATGTTCACACTTACACACAGAGACACAGACAGACGTGCACACGTGGCATACACTCATGCCCGTGCACATAGATTTAGCATGCATGTTTGTATGCACACATACAGATGAACATACATACCTGTGGGGAGGAAGGGGGCATCATCTCACCTCAACATGCAAACGTGCACATGCACACACTCATGCACACACAAACATACACAAACACGTGCCTTCACATGCCCACATACGTGGCCATGCACTCACATGCACACAGGCATCTGCACACGCTAACCCTTGGCAAGGGTTAAGCCCCTTACCTCACAGAGAGGCTGGCAGGCTGGAAGGTGGTGGGCTCAGGTGCTGGGTGGAGCTGCCTTCAGGTGTGTGCTGAGGGTATAGTGCAGAGAAGGTCCCCAGAAAGCTCCGCAGAGAGCCTGAGGTCTGCCCGCCCTGCCACACCCCCACGTGCCCCAGGACTATGTGAAGGGGCGGCTGCTGATCCAGCTGGAGCACGGGGCCTGCGACTCTGGGAGCTGCCTGCACGCCATCTCGGTCTCCCTGGGGGACACCCACGTCCAGCTCAGGGACTCAGGTAGCCTCAGCTCTGCCTCCTGGGGCACCCGGCAGGCTTCCTTTCACCACTGCCCCACACTGCCCGATGGCGCTGGAGCCCCGGGGTAAACTACAAGTAGTTATGAGAGTCCGAAAGGCCTCAAGGCGTGGCCGGACCAGGCAGGCCCTCTTGGGGACTGTCCCTCCAGCTCTCTCCCTGGTCTGCTCCTGGCTCTCTGCCCAGCTCTGTCTGCCCGCTGGCCACAGAGGGAAAGGAACAGGCAAAAATGTGTGCTGAGGGTGGTCCTTGGGCCTGGGTGTGAGGGCCCAGGCGGGAGAGGTGACCTCTGGGGGTCACTCCAATTGTCCCTGGCTGCCCACCCTGACAGGGACTCTCCACCCAAGGTTCTTCCCTTCTTGTGGCCCCACCCCTCCACGTGCTCCCCGCCCCATCAGGCCCCCATTCCAGGAGCTGTGCTGGCCGACGGGCAGGACGTGAGCTTGCCCTGGCACGGCGCTGGGGGCCTCAGAGTCCTCCGAGCCTCCTCTACCTTCCTGCTGCTGCGCTGGCCTGGGGCCCAGGTCCTCTGGGGAGTGTCGGACCCTGCTGCCTACATCACCCTGGACCCCCGTCATGCCCACCAGGTATGCCAGGGTGGCGGTGAGTGGCTGGGCAAGGCCACGGTGGGACTGGATGGGACCGACTCACGTGGACCCCCCCTGCGGCCCAGGTGCAGGGTCTGTGTGGCACCTTCACCTGGAACCAGCAGGACGACTTCTTGACACCGGCTGGGGATGTGGAGACCAGCATTGCTGCCTTCGCCAGCAAGTTCCAGGTGGCAGGCGAGGGAAGGTGCCCCTCTGGGGACAGCGCCCCGCTCTCCCCCTGCAGCACCCACTCCCAGCGCCACATTTTCGCAGAGGCAGCCTGTGCCGTCCTGCATGGCCCAGCCTTCCAGGTAGCCGGGTGGGCTCCTCCCACCCCTGTGAGATGGGCAACACTGCCCTGCCCTCCTCCTGGGCTCTTAGAAGGATCAGGGAGACCAGCCAAACCCAGGGAGGTGGCAGTGGGGACTGAGCGATGGAAACCCCGTGGAGGAGGAGCTGACCCATTTCCTCCTCTCCTCCCAAGGAGTGCCACGGGCTGGTGGACAGGGAGCCATTCCAGCTGCGCTGCTTGGCGGCCGTGTGTGGCTGTGCCCCTGGCAGGGACTGCCTGTGCCCGGTGCTCTCTGCCTATGCACGCCACTGTGCCCAGGAGGGTGCCCCGCCTACTTGGAGGAGCCAGACCCTCTGCCGTGAGGCTCCTCCCCTCCTCTCTTGTCCTCCCCGTTCTAGGAATGGCTGGGGGCAGGGCTGCACCTCTGACTTTGGCAGATTGCTGGGCTTTTCCTCCTGCAGAGGCCCAGGCGGTGCGGGGGGTGCGATTCGGAGGGGGGAGAGCAGAGCTGGCCGTGGCAATGCCCCTGACCTGCATGTGTCTGGTGCCCAGCTGTCCTGTGTCCTGCTGGCCAGGAGTACCAGGAGTGTGCCCCAGCGTGCGGTCGGCACTGTGGGGAGCTGGAGGACTGTGGGGAGCCGGGCAGCTGTGTGGCTGGTTGTACCTGCCCCCCAGGGCTGCTGTGGGACCCCGAGGGCCAGTGTGTGCCCCCCAGCTTGTGCGTCTGCCAGCTCGGAGCCCGTCGCTATGCCCCAGGCAGTGCCACCACGAAGGACTGCAACCGCTGGTGAGGGCGGCGAGAAGAAGAATGTGGGGGTGAAGATGTAGAGCTTGAGAGAGAATGGGTGGGCTGTGTGGCCTTATTGGTCACATGTTGGGGATGACAGCGTGCTGGTAACTTCCCTTCAGTCGCAGAGCACTTGAGGGTCTATAAAGCACTTTCATGTACACTATCTTACTTCAACTTACTTTCTTACAATGACCTAATAAAGTGAGAAGTGGAAGAATTGTTCCTGTTTTGCAGATGAGGAAACTGAGGCTCAGATAGGCTAAACGGCTTGCAGAGTCAGGGCTTGGCTTGTGAATGAGAGTAGAGGCGGCTCGGGTCTGCGCAGGCAGGGCCAGGATCCAGCACGGGGTGGGCGCAGTGCAGTCCCTCTCCTCCTGGGCTGGGAGCAGGTTCTTCAGTATCTCCGTCCCACCCCACAGCCTGGAGAATGGTGCCACCAGAGCTGGGGCAGGAAAGGGTGACAGTGTCTCTCCCAGGCATGTCAGGGTGCTGCAGACAGCCCAGCCCCCTGCGCTGGTGACTGGCTGTTGGGCGCTGAGATGCTCAGGTCTCTGGCATCAGAGCTGGGTCTTCACACTGGGCTCTCACTAGGTCAGACCCGGGGCCTGGAGGCCTGAACCTGGCTCTTCCTCCCTCCCAACCTACTGCAGTGTCTGCCAGGAAAGGGGCCTCTGGAATTGCACAGCCCGCCGCTGTCCCCCACGGCGGGCATTCTGCCCCCGGGGGCTTGTCTATGCCCCTGGTGCCTGCCTCCTCACCTGCGACAGCCCCCAGGCCAACCACTCTTGCCCCTCGGGCAGCGCTGATGGCTGTGTCTGTCCGCCGGGCATGGTGCTGCTGGTGAGTCCAGGAAGGGGCAGCGGCATGACCTCCCCTACGCCAGGGCACTGCCCTGCTCCCCTCACTGTCCATAGCAGCGGGCGGGGTCGTTGGGCAGCCCTCCACGGCGCGCTTTGTCCCTGCCCTCTGCCCAGGATGAGCGCTGTGTGCCTCCTGATCTGTGTCCCTGCCGTCACAGTGGGCAGTGGTACCCACCCAACGCCACCATCCAGGAAGACTGCAACGTCTGGTATGTCCAGCTGCTATGACCTTGTGGGCCCTGGCCCTCCAAATGTCATCCTTCCTTCCACCTGAAGAGGCTGGGGTGGTAGGCGAGGTGGGGCGTCCAGACTGCCTGGGCAATGGGAACCCGCAGGATCCCTCCACGCTGCCGGCCTGTCTGCACTTACCTGGCACCTGGACCAGCTGCGTCCCTGTCCTCAGCGACTCTGTTTCCCCCCATCTCACCCACAGCGTGTGCCAGGGCCGGAAGTGGCACTGCACAGGCCGGAAGTGCAGTGGGTGGTGCCAGGTGTCAGGCGCCCCCCACTACGTGACGTTTGATGGACTGGCCTTCACCTTCCCCGGGGCCTGCGAGTATCTGCTGGTGCGAGAGGCCAGCGGCCGGTTCACCGTCTCTGCCCAGAACCTGCCCTGCGGGGCCAGCGGTCTCACCTGCACCAAGGCGCTGGCCATGCGTCTGGAGAGCACTGTTGTGCACATGCTCAGAGGTGGCTGGGACATTGAAAGGGTGACATTGCCAGGGAGGGGCACACCAGCATGGCATCCCAGCTCCACAGGGTGTCCGGGGCCTGGGGTTCCCGTGCCTGTCCATTGTGGGACAGCTCCTCCATGGCTCGGCTGCCCTCAGTGCCTGGGGCTGGCGCCTTTCCTCTTGTTTGGGAATCATAATTCCAGAAGGCTCCAAGAAATTAAGGCCCAGAGAAATCTAATGACGTGCCCAAGGTCACATAGGTAGAGAGGCAAAGAAAGGATTGGAGGGGAGGCTGGAGAGCCTCTCGGGGGCCTGGGGGGCCCTTCCTCCAGGCTGGGCCTGAATGCCTCTCTTCCTGCACAGGCCGGGCAGTGACAGTGAACGGGGTGAGTGTGACACCACCCAAGGTCTACACAGGTCCCGGACTGAGCCTGCACCGTGCCGGCCTCTTCCTGCTGCTCACGACCCGCCTGGGCCTCACCCTGCTCTGGGACGGAGGTCAGCCCTGCCCTCGGCTTTCTGACCCGTGCCTGGCGCCTCCACACAGGGCTGGACTCCCCCAGACTCTCCTCCCGAGGCCAGACCTTCCCCTGACACCCCCACAGGGCACATTTCCAGTCTGACAGCCAGGCCAGGCCCCCAACTCTGGCTTTACCCGCCTCCTGGCCTCAGCCAGCACACCCCTGCCTCCTGGTTAATGCGAGTGGCCGGAGTTTCCAAATTACATTTTCATAATTATGTTTTTCTTCATTATGAAAGTGATACTTCTGCACCAAAGAAACATTTAAAAAATACCAAGTTTTTGAAACAAGAAATGAAAATAAATCTCCCGACATCCCACAACCCAAACACAAGCAGTTGGCGTGTTAGAAATGTAACCATTACTGAGAAACTGAGGGAAACCAAAACGACACCCACAAGGACTCGGCTCCGCGCTGCCGGCTGCCCTCCGAGCCCAGCCACCGAGGGCTCTGGTGCCAGCAGGTCCTGCAGGCCATCCTGGAGTCTGGCTTCCTGTCCAGAACGTGACCTGCCCCCAGCCTGGCGTTAGCAAAATAGACTCCAACTTCTCCTCCCCCTTACCCCCCAGTGCGGATCTCCTCACTTACCACCCACCATCCCCCCTCAAAAGAGGGTGGTGGTACCTCACAGCGCGTGAGATGGGCCAGTTATTCCCTGCCCTTGGTCTTCTCCGGGCCAGAAGAGGGCCGATGAGCTCATTTGTTCACAATGCTGCCGCCAGGCACGCGGGTCCTGGTGCAGCTGTCCCCCCAGTTCCGAGGTCGTGTGGCTGGGCTGTGTGGAGACTTTGATGGAGATGCCAGTAATGACCTGCGGAGCCGCCAGGCAGTCCTGGAGCCCACGGCTGAGCTGGCCGCCCACTCCTGGCGCCTCAGTCCCCTCTGCCCTGAGCCAGGAGACCTGCCGCACCCCTGCACCGTGAGCAAGGGCAGGAAAGGGGGAAGGGGATGGGGTCCAGAGGCCAGGGCTGGTCCAAGGTGCTGGAGCCGCCCTGTGCCTGCAGGTGAACGCCCACCGGGCTGGCTGGGCCCGGGCCCGCTGCGGGGTGATGCTGCAGCCACTCTTTGCCCCGTGCCACGCGGAGGTGCCCCCGCAGCAGCACTACAAGCGGTGTGTGTACGACGCCTGCGGGTAAGCAGGGGCAGGCCTGGGGCGGGTGGGAGTGGGGGTGCCAGGGGTGGGGAGGGGGTGCCGGGGCTGAACGCTCCCTCCCACAGCTGCGATTCAGGGGGCGACTGTGAGTGCCTCTGCTCAGCCATTGCCACCTATGCAGACGAGTGTGCCCGGCACGGGCACCATGTGCGCTGGCGCAGCCAGGAGCTCTGCCGTGAGTATGCCCCACGCTCAGGCCCTGTGCCCAGTCCTGCCACTTGCAGGATGCTTCTGCTGTACGAAGAGCCAGCCATCTGCTCATTCGAGGGCAACTACGTATTGCAAACTTACTACTGCCAGACACTCTTCTAGGTGAACCAGACAAGCAAGAATGGCCGCCCTGTAGAGCTGACACAGTACAAATGGCCCTGGGGGTGGTCTTGGCAAAGGTCTATGCCTGGCACCCCTCTGCCCTCTGTGGGTGTCACCTGGGCCATCTCGCCTGGTACTGTTGCATTCTGTTGCCCTGGTGCCTTGGTGACCCAATCCTCTCTCCTCTCCCCCAGCCCTGCAGTGCGAAGGGGGACAGGTGTATGAGGCCTGTGGCCCCACATGTCCCCCAACCTGCCATGACCATCGTCCTGAGCCCAGGTGGCACTGCCAGGCTGTGGCCTGCGTGGAGGGCTGCTTCTGCCCCGAGGGGACTCTGCTGCACGGTGTGTGGAGTCAGAAGGGGCAGAGGGGAGGGGGCACTGAGATTGGGAAGGGGCCACAGGTCATGGTGACAGGGCTGGGCCAGCGGCCACTGTGCCCTTTTGCTCTGAGCCCTGGGCTCTGCGACCTCAGGAGGAGCCTGCGTGGAGCCGGCCGCCTGCCCCTGCGAGTGGGAGGGCAGCTTCTTCCCGCCGGGGTCCCTGCTGCAGAAGGACTGCGGGAACTGGTGAGTGGCGGCCAGACCCCAGGAGGGGCCCTTGGGAGGAGCCCTGGGCCAAGCCCGGCCTGGACTGATCCCAGCACACCGTGTGCTCAGCACGTGCCAGGAAAGTCAGTGGCACTGTGGGGGTGACAGTGCCCGCTGCGAGGACCTGGTGCCTGTCTGTGCAGAGGGAGAGGCCCCGTGCCAGGGGAACGGACACTGTGTACCACTCTCGTGGCTTTGTGACAACCAGGACGACTGCGGCGATGGCTCAGACGAGGAGGGTGAGTCTGTGCCTGTTCATGACAGTGATGGGTTAGTCCTGGTACATGTCACTGAGCTTTCTGCAGCTGAGGTGGTTGTCCCCTGGGGTGTCTTCCTTAGCTGCTGCTCCCATTGCCAGGGACTATGGCTTTGGGGAGCGTGGGGCGGATGGGGCATCCCAGTCCTCCTAGGACCCTCCGGCGTCCTGAGCCTGCCTGCTCCCCCATGCCAGGCTGTGCCGCCCCAGGCTGTGGGGAGGGCCAGGTGTCCTGCAGCTCTGGCCACTGCCTGGCGCCAGCCCTGCTCTGCGATGGCAAGGACGACTGCGGAGATGGCTCGGATGAGCAGGGCTGCCCGTGCCCCCAGGGCTCGCTGGCCTGTGCCAACGGGAGCTGCCTGCCCCCGGCCCTGCTCTGCGATGGGCACCCCGACTGTCCACACGCTGCTGACGAGGAGTCCTGCCTGGGTGCGTTGTCCTTGCCCTGGACTCCTGCCCACCAGGCCACCCCTCCCCCAAGGCCCCTATCCTCGTGAGCCCCCTCCTTTGCCAGGTTCCCGCTGTGAAGTTGGCGCCTGTGAGTGTGTGAGTGGGGGCTCCCCAAGCCGTAAGAGTAGGGGGCAGTGCCCTGTGACCAGCTCCTCCTTTCTGGCTGCAGAGCAGGTGAACTGCATCCCTGGGGAGGTGTCCTGCATCGATGGCACCTGCGTGAGAGCCGTCCAGCTGTGTGACGGAGTTTGGGACTGCCCAGACGGAGCTGACGAGGGGCCTGGACACTGCCCCCTGCCCTCTCTGCCCACGCCACCTACTGGCACCTGGCCTGGCCCCTCCACTGGCTCCCTGGACACTGCGCCGGGTGCCCTGGCCAGCGCCAGCCCAGGTGAGTGTCCTGGAGGAAATGGGCGGAGAAAGCTGGTGGGACGTCCAGGGAGAGCGCGGGGAGAGCATCTGAGGGAGGCGTGGGCGGTGCTCAGGGTGGGAAGGGCAGGCATGGGGAGACAAGGGGAGATGCCCGCGTGAATGCCGTGGGGGGTGTTTGAGGGGGATCGAAGAGTCCAGACTTTGTTTCCTGGTGTTCAAGGCCTCCCTCTGAGCTGAGGGGAGTCTTCTGGAAATTCCTGGTGCAAGAGAGAGCTTTTGGAAAACCAATAGGGCAGCAGAATGCAGGAGGGATTGGACTTGGGGAGGGGCAGAAGGTGGGTACAGCCCGGCCCAGGAAAGGACGTGAAGGCCTGGAGCAGACGGGGAGCCGGTGGGGAGATGGCAGGGCAGAGCCGCCTGGAGGCCGCTGAGCCCGCGGGCGCCCTCCGCAGCGCCGCCCTGCGGCCCCTTCGAGTTTGCCTGCGGCAGCGGCGAGTGCACCCCGCGGGGCTGGCGCTGCGACCGGGAGGAGGACTGCGCCGACGGCAGCGACGAGCATGGCTGCGGCGGGCCCTGCGCGCCGTCCCACGCGCCCTGCGCCAGCGGCCCGCACTGCGTGTCCCCTGGGCAGCTGTGCGACGGCGTGCCCCAGTGCCCCGACGGCTCGGACGAGAGCCCCAACGCCTGCGGTGAGAGTCCCGCACCCCCACCCGCGCCCCGCTGGCCAAGCGGGCCAGACCCATCTCCCCGCGCGCCCCGCCGCACTGCCGACCAGCTGGGCGCGCAGCTAGAGTGACTCAGGACCCCGGGCTCAGAGTCTGAGCCACTTTTATGCTCCTGTGATCTTTTCATGAAACTCTTTTGAAAACTTTCTGCCCTCCCGCCCAGGCCCAGGGGAGAGAGGAAATGGGCTGTTGTCTTTGCCCAGAGGTTTCTTTGAGCCAGGCATGGTCCCATGTTGGCCTTGCCTCCTACCGCCTTCCCCTCCACTGCCTGTGGCACCCCTGCCAGCCCCTTTGCAGGGAGGCGGTGGGAGGGGACAGGCGCACAGCAGGACACTCCCTTGGTGGCCATAGGCTCCACCCAGCCACCAGCTTGCCATAGGCTCTCTCTCTGAGGTTTGCTCCCTGGCCTGCCTGCACCCCGAGCCGCTCTGCGGTGGGGTCCCGACTGTCCCCAGAGCAAGGATGAGCCGGACGGTGGTGAAATACTTGTTCCCCTGAGGGAGGCCATCCTGGCGTGGGCCAGGAAGGTGGCTGTCATGCCCTGCTAACTGTGTTTTCTCTCCTCTTCTCCCTCAGAGGAGCTGCCAGCCCCAGGAGGCCCCAACAGGACAGGGGCTCCCTGCCCAGAATACGCCTGCCCTGATGGCGTCTGCATTGGCTTCCAGCTGGTGAGAGCGGGCACGGGTGGAGGAGGCAGCGCCGCTGTGCACCCAGCACTGAGGAGCCCTGATCCCATCCCCTTCACAGGTGTGCAACGGGAAGCCCGACTGCCAAGGGCCGGAGGCGGCCGGGCCCTCCCCAGAAGAGCAGGGCTGTGGGGCCTGGGGCCCCTGGAGCCCGTGGGGGCCGTGCAGCCGCACCTGTGGGCCTGGGGTGCAGGCCCGGAGCCGCCGCTGCTCCCCACCTGGCCTCCGGGTGCTGCAGCACTGCCCGGGCCCCGAGCACCAGTCTCAGGCCTGCTTTAGCGTAGCCTGCCCAGGTGAGGCCTGGGGCTGGGGGGGTGGGGGGGCAGGGCCTGGAGAAAGGAGGCGAGAAGAAGGGCCCTGGGCCTCAGCCCTACCCCGTGGACCCCACCGCCCACCCTGTCCCTCCGCCTCACAGTGGACGGAGAGTGGAGCTCCTGGTCCCCCTGGTCTCCGTGCTCCGAGCCGTGCAGGGGCACCGTGATGCGGCAGAGGCAGTGCCACCCGCCCCAGAACGGGGGCCGCACCTGCGCTGCACTGCCCGGGGGCCCACACAGCACCCGCCAGACCAGTGAGTGGAAGGGAGGGGACCACAGTGGCGGTGGGGGGGCCGCCTGGGGAGGCTTGTTCCTGCTGCAATCCACCGTCCCCAACTTCTGGCCCTCGGTCCCGGCTTTCTGTCAGAGCCCTGCCCTCAGGATGGCTGCCCCAATGCCACCTGCTCCGGGGGGCTGGTGTTCTGGCCCTGTGCCCCCTGCCCTCTGACCTGCGATGACATCTCTGGCCAGGCCATGTGCCCACCTGACCGGCCCTGTAGCAGCCCAGGTAAGGGAACCCAGGGCCCAGGGTCTGGCTCTGGGCTGTGGGTCTGTGGAGGCCGAGCTCCCTGCATGGAAGCCTCACCCTGGGCCTGCCGTAGGCTGCTGGTGCCCAGAAGGGCAGGTGCTTGGCATCGAGGGGAGGTGTGTGTGGCCCCGGCAGTGCCCCTGCCTGGTGGACGGCGCCCGCTACTGGCCTGGGCAGCGCATCAAGGCTGACTGCCAGCTCTGCACCTGCCAAGACGGGCGGCCCCGGCGCTGCCGGCCCGACCCAGACTGCGCTGGTGAGGCCCCACCCTAGTTCCTTCCCTCGGGGTCCCTGGTCTCTTCCCTGGATCACCAGCTGGGCAGCCACCCCCTCCTCCTGGCCCCAGGCCCTGACTCTTGGCCCTCCCTCAGTGGACTGCGGCTGGTCCTCCTGGGCCCCCTGGGCCGAGTGCCTGGGCCCCTGTGGGAGCCAGAGCGTCCAGTGGTCCTTCCGGAGCCCCAACAACCCCCGGCCCTCTGGCCGAGGTCGCCAGTGCCGTGGCATCCACCACAAGGCCCGCAGGTACTCTGCACCCACCCTGGGGCCCTCGCCCGCACCTCCCACTCAGGAGGCTTCCTGCGTGTCCCTTCCCACGATAGGGGGACCGCAAATTAGGAACCCTGCTCATGCCCTTGCCAGCCTAAACCCCAGGACTTGGCCTTCTCCTACTTCAGTTTCATGCCCTCTAGGTCCAGAGGGGGTAGACAGAGCCCACAGATGCAGCCTGACAAATCCGGGGGCGGGAATGGGTCCTCCGATCTGGCCCCTTGCGCCTCTGGAGGTACCTGGGGTGAAGCTCGCCAGGGGAGGTGTCTGCCCGCCTGGCCCCCTTGGCTGCGGTGCCGGCACAGGTCGCTTCCCTGCCCCTCTTCTGGGCCAGGTGCAAGGTGGGGTGTGGTGACCAAACGTCCTAGTTTGCCCAGGACTTTCCTAGTTTTCCAGGGAAACCAGGAGGGCTAGTCACCCTGGGTGAGTCCCCTCCCTTCCCAGGTGCCTGACGGAGCCCTGCGAGGGCTGTGAGCACCAGGGCCGGGTCCGCCGCATCGGCGAGCGCTGGCGCGGGGGCCCCTGCAGGGTGTGCCAGTGTCTGCACAACCGCACCGCACACTGTTCCCCCTACTGCCCGCTGGGCCGCTGCCCCCAGGTGAGAGCCTGGAGGGGGCTGTGAGGAGGCCAGGGCAGGGGAGGCTGATGGGGTGGGTCGGGGGTAGCCAGGTGGCCTGACCTTTGCATCCCCACAGGGTTGGGTCCTGGTGGAGGGAACAGGTGAATCGTGTTGCCGCTGTGTCCTGCCTGGTGAGTGGGCCGGGGGATGGCAGAGGAGCCATGAGGGGAGGAGGATCGGTGGGGATGCTGAGGGGAGCCAGGCGGCTGGATACCCCAGCCTCAGGGTGGTGGGAAGCCGGAGTCCTGGATGCGGGGAAGGCAGGGGCCCTGTGGAGGGCTTGTCTCTACCCTCCCTCTCTGCCTGCCTCCCCTGTCCTTTTGAGGCTCTCCCTCCCCCCCGTCACCCCACGCCTGGTGCCGTCCTTGAGGGCACTCTCCTTTCTGCTGGGCCAGATCTGGTTGCTTTCCTGTCTCCCTTTTTTCCCGAAAAAGTTGGACTTTTTCAAGAGCATCTTTACCTTAAAATGAATTACAGATGAAACAGGAAAATCCAAAGGCTTATAACTGATGCATTTATGGGTCCAGCTTTCTTATTCTAAAATTGCATCCACAAGTTGCTGAGGTTAAGACAGAACCGGCATACACAGTTGTACACGTTGCTCACTGCACAAATTGGCTGATGAGTGGTGTCTACGTGCCAGCCCATAGGGCTGCTTCCATCCGGAGGCAGCCTCTTTGTAATGCCCACAAAGGAGCCCTATTAGTGACAGCATCCCTGGATTAGGAACTGTAGCTACTCGGTCCTGGGCCTAAAGCAGCTTTGGACTGGCGGTTTTATTCTATGTTTTCTAAATAGTCAGCGGAAGTGAAAGCCCCCAGTATACACCAAGGGAAGGAGGAGGGACCTTTCCCAGCTGAGGGAGTGTTCCTGGGGTTCCTGGGAAGTCATGGAGGGAAAGTGTTCGAAGAAGCGGGGAGAGGCCTGAGAGCTGGGCCAGCGACTGTTGTGAGCCTCTCTCAGTCTCGCCCTCCTGACCCGTGTCTCTCCACCCAGGAGAGGACCAGACAGTCCACCCCATGGCCACTCCCGCCCCAGCTCCAGCCCCCAGTTCCCAGGTCGGACCCCCTCTGGTCAGCTACATTCTGCCTCCGCCAGGAGGTGAGGACTGTCACAGTGTGGTGCTGAGGGGGTGCGCTCCGCCCAGGGCTTGCCAGACCCGGGGAAAACAGGACTCGGGGAGCTACCCCTCGCTTTGCACACAGAGAACCATTATCCTGAGGATCTGGGAGTTGTTCCATCTTAAGTTATCTCCCCGGACCAGCCTTCTGTCCCGTTGTCCTATCCCTGGACACCTGCGTGAGCCCTTCCAATCCCCCAGCTCCCCTTGTAGCTCCTGCCACCCTCTGTCCTCCCCCAGTCCAGCCTCTGTCTCTCCTCTGCACACAGACCCCTGCTATTCTCCCCTGGGGCTGGCCCGACTGCCACGGGGGAGCCTGCGAGCCTCGTCCCAGCAGCTGCAACACCCCACCTGGGGTGCCCTCCCGGGGGCCCCCACCGACGTGCCGGGCCCTCAGGGATGGAGCCCTGGAGAGGGTGTTTACACTGAGTGGCAGCCCTACATGCAGCTGGACCTGCTGCGGCCCCAGAACCTCACCGGTCAGTGCAGAGGCTGGGGGAGGGCAGTGGCGGGGGAGGGGAGTAGCTCCTTCGGCTCTGACCTCTGCTGTTGCCCCGGCCCCGCCCCAGGCATCATAGTGCAGGTGACTGGTTCCTCCAACGCTTACGTCTCCAGCTTCTTGCTCCAGCTCAGCAGCGATGGTCTACACTGGCACGACTACCATGATATCCTGCCTGGCATCTTGTCCCTGCCCAAGGTATCACCCTCCCAAGTCCCCTGGGCCAGTGACCCACCTTACCCATTTGTGGGTCCCAGAGTCTTTGTCCCCAAGGGCCTTTCAGCCTCCCTGAGGGACACTGCCTGCATTAGATGCTTGTTGAACACCTGGTAGGTAGCAGGGACTGTGCTCTGAGGAGCAGAGGCTTGGGTGCCACTGTCAGGTGGACACTGGAAGCCATCCAAGTGGCTCAGACTCAGGGCAGGTAGTCGAGCCTTACAGCAGCCTGCAGGGGAGAGGGGTGGGGAGACAGCAAGTTCAGTGAGGGCCTCGGGGAGCCCAGGCCCACGCAGGGCCTTGTGCAAAGCAGCCTGGGCACAGCCCTGCCCTCATGGGGTTTGCGTCACCCCAGGGAGACAAGCCCCAGAAAGCAGCAGGAGTCAGCCCTCACCACGTGTTCACTCTTAACTGCGTAAGGAGCACCCGCTATGTGCCAGGTGCTGGGCCAGGCCCTGGGGACACAGTGGTGAGCATGACCTGGCCCCTGCCCTCAGGGCACCACCAGCCCAGGAGGAGGAGCTTAGGCCAGGACCAGACCCACAGCCTTGTGAGGCCCAGATGGCCACTGCTAGGGGGCATGGGCTCTGGGGGGGGGCAGGGTCCATGCCAAGAGGGTGGGGGGCGAGGGGGTGATGAAGGGCACTCAAAGGTCACGTCGGGGGATCCCGAGCAGGAGGTGGGGCTCCATCAGCAGCACCGTCTGCCGGCAGCTTTTCCCTGAGACCTGGGGTGCCCTGGCCCCCGAGGTATGGACATTTGGCCGGATGGTGCAGGCAAGGTACGTTCGGGTGTGGCCCCGAGATGTCCACCACGGCGAGGGCGGCCGCAGCGTCTTCCTGCGGGTGGAGCTGCTGGGCTGTGAGCCAGGTATGGGCTGGGCCGGGAGTGGGCAAGGCGGGTGAGGGGGCATGACATGTCAGCAGCCCTGAGCTATGTGCCCCCCCACAGTGTCCCCGTCGCTGCCTCCGTGCCCTGGGGCCGGACACCGCTGTGCCAGTGGTGAGTGTGCCCTGAGAGGGGGCCCGTGCGACGGTGCTGCAGACTGCAGGGACGGCTCAGATGAGGAGGGCTGCGTTCCCAGGTGCGGTGGGGCCTCCTGCCCAGCTCTTAGGGGGGCAGCCATGCAGGAGGGCCCCTGCACCGCCTTCATCCCCCTCAGGCACCTATAGACCCTGCGTGCTGAGGAGCTGCCGCTGGGTGCCTTCAGAGCCCTTTCCCGCCTGGGATTCTAGGGTGCTGTGCCTTTTTCATAGCATCTGGGCCCAGGGGTTCTCCAAGTGTAGCTCCTAGACGTGCAGCATCAGCAGCACCTGGACCTCATTTAGAAATGCAGATTCTCGGGCCCTTCCCTGACTTCGGGGTGGGGCATCACTTCTGCCAGCCTCAGCAGGCAGTGTCCTTCCCAAGTGCCCCACCGGCACAAGCCCCCAGGCCCAGCCCAGGGCCCTGCCCGCTGCCTGGACGCAGGGCTCTTGAGCTGGGGGAGCCGCTGGAACTCCTGTGGCTGTTTTTCTTTCCAGAGTCGGTTCCACAGCCCGGACCCCGGTCTTCTCCTCCACCCAGCCCAGGGAGGTGAGTGGGCAGCTGTGGGCCCAGAGGGTGTAGACAGGGAGCCCCCGCTCGTGTGTCTGCATCTCCCCCCGCGCATGTTAGCAGCGTTTTCCCGACGTGTGTGCCCTGCTGCTGCCTCAGTCAGGCCTTCAGCCCAGGAGCCTTCTGGGGGCAGACAGAGGTGGACAAAGCATAGGACAGAGCGCTGGCCTGGAGGAACTTGGGGATGAGAGAGACCCTTGCCCCTGGCAGGGAGGTGATGCTCACGGGGCAGGCGCCAAAGCATCCATACTCAGAGCCAGAAGAGCACTGTGCCCGGGTTCCCAGGGGCTCCCTGGACGAGGCTGGAAGGATGGGGGTTGGGTGTCTATCGCATGGAGGAGAGCGCAGGGCACCTTCCCTCAGGGAACAGCCTGGTCAGGAGCCCAGAGGGTGTGCCCGTGCGTGTGCCCGTGCGTGCTTGTGTTCGGGCAGAGACGGGGGAGTTTGGGGGACAAGAGCCGAAGTGGGTCACCTGGGGGGGCCAGTGAGAGCAGGGTCCCTGAGCTCCTAGAGCAGCGTAGGCAGGCACTTGGGAGTGGTAGCCCACCTCAAGTGCAGAGGAGTCGGCGCCATCCTCGGCTCTGCCCTGGGCTGCGGGGGAGGCAGAGGGAGGGTGGAGTGCAGGGCGGTGGGACTGTGGGTGCCCCAGCTGCACCCTCAGTGGGAATGGGAGGCTGGTGTCTGGGCAGGAGATGCCCTCGGAGCCAGGGCTGCACGGGGCGCTGAGCCCTCTCCCTCCACAGGGTCTGGCGGGGACTGAACACGGGCATCCCGTGCAGGAGCCCCCCACGCCCCCCACAGGTATGTGCACAAGCTCCAGGCCCCGCCCCGAAGCCCCATCCCTGCCTGCCCTTCCAGAGCAAGGGGCAGTTGCATCTCAGAGGTTCCCATCCCCTGACCCCTGACTTCCCCCAAGTGAGAGAGCTGCAGGCTTGGCTCAGGGAGGAGACACTGGTCACCCTGGACACGGCCAGGTCCTGCCCCTGCCCTCCCTCTGGGATTCTAGGGTTCCAGGGCCGTAGGTTGGTGGGGTAGGTGGCTCCAGGCCCACTCCCAGGGCTGAGCCTGTGCCCTACAGTGTGGCTGCCTCCCCGTGGGGGTGGGAAGCCACCTGGCCGCGGGCCTGCGTTCCCTCTGCTCACACTGCCCGTGCAGCGTGCCCCCTTGCGGAAGTGTTGGCTGGCAGCAGATCTCTCTACGTGGACATGGGGGCGGATGGTCACCTAGTTAGCACGCTGTAAACAAGACAAGGAGGGTGCTCCCTGCCCAGTTGTGATCAGCCTCCTGGCGCTACCTGCTCATTCACCTGCACTTCAGCCAGAGGAGAGCTGTCTTCACAGAGGGGCAGCCAGGAAGGAGGGGCGGCATGGGCCATCAGGGCGGTGGCTTTGTCTGGGCTCTCTCCTCCCCTGGGAGATGTCGGGCACACCGCACCACCTGCCTGGGCCTCAGTTTCCCCATCTGTGAGAAAAGGAGGTCTTATAGACAACCTCCACGGCCCCTCCCTGCAAGTCCTGATGGAAGTTCAGAAGCCTGGCCGGACTGTGTTTCTGAGCAAATGAAGCAACTTAGGCTATCCCTCAGGTCCCCGACAGGTAGCCCCATGGGATGAAGTCTAATCTCATTCTAAGTCTGGCTCTACAAAAATGGCTGTTTTTGAAGATGAATCTCTTGCCAGAAAACGAGACTCTTCACACCCTTTTCACTATAGCTGCAGGGAAGCTCAAAAGTATTTTTTTTCTACAGCAGTAATAATGGGCTCGTCCTGAGACTCTGGTAGTGTTTGCTCCTTCTACTAGCTGTGTTTAAATAACCTCAGTCCTTTCTGTTGCTAAATATGTTATTTTACAGTGAATTGGAACTTGGAAGTTGTTATATGTGTCTTCTTGAGAATAGAGTACAAATCTCAGATCAAAACTAAGTCGTCTATTTTCAGTTAAAATCCTTCTTGTGTCCCTTGGACTACCGAATCCCATTTCTTTTTTGATCTGAGACCCTTCAGAAGGTGGCGTGTAGTCTATGGTACCTGCGATTACCCTGCACCGCCCAGAAGCCTGGGATCAGCTCTCGAGGGCCCATGCTGCGTCCTCTCATGGGAAGGGGAGCTGGGCAGGCCTCATCTCTCTTCCTCCTCCACCCACAGAGAGGAGGCCCGTGAGTCCTGCCCCAGCCTCCATCGCTCTTCACCTGAGTTCTCGGGAATCCGTGCAGACAGTGCCCACCACCGCCACACCCCAGACGGAGGCTAGGACCGGGCAGCCAGGGATGGCTGCTGTGACCGTGCTCCTCCCACACCCAGCTAGTCTGCTGACCCCTGCTGGTGAGGCTCCAAACCCTCTGTCCGTGCAGAGCCTGCGTGAGCCCAACAACTTCCCTGTGAGGGGACGGGGTCCTGGGAGGTTGACTGCTTGGTTCAAAGTCACACAGCTCAAGGTGGCGTGCCCAGCATCTCCCAGGGGAGGAGACAGCCAGGACAAACCCACTGCCCAGATGGCCCACGCTGCCCCTCAAGGTCATTTTGGGGAGGACCAGGCCTAGGACCCAAGCCTCCAGACCCAATTCACTCCTTTTCCATTATCCCAAGAGAGGCAGAAAGTGGGGTACACCAGGTGCCAAGAGGGGGACTGCTGGGAGGTGATCATGGAGGGAGGACAGGGCAGGCCAGGTGACTGATCAGCTGGAGCGCTGGTGCCCACAGGCCAGAGTGTCGCCCCGAGGCCCTTCCCACCCGTGCAGTGCAGCCCTGGCCAGGTGCCCTGCGAGGTGCTGGGCTGCGTGGAGCAGGCGCAGCTCTGTGACGGCAGGGAGGACTGCCTGGACGGCTCCGACGAGAGGCGCTGTGGTGAGCTCCTGGAGGGTCTGCTTGTCCCACGGTGGCGGGAGGGTGGCAAGACGTGTGGGGTAGTCCCTGCTCCCATTTCTAGCTCATATGGGAGGGACCTGGGAGAGGCTTGGGACAACAGGGATTGGAGAGAAGCTGACTGGGTGAAAATATGGGGAATGTGTGTGTCTTTGGGGATGGTGAGGAAGGGGAATAGGATAGGTCTTGGGTTACAGCTTGTTTTATGAAACCTGTCTAACCCTTGAGGAGGCTCATCTACCCATTCATCCATCCGCCCACCCACCTATCCATCCATCTGCCCACCCATCCATCCATCCACCCATCCACCCACCTATCCATCCATCCACCCATCCATCCATCCATCCATCTACCATCAACCCATCTATCCACCCATCTGTCCATCCATCCATCCACTCACCCACCCACCCATCTATCCATCCACCCACCCATCCATCCATTCATCCATCAAAAATAGATCACAATGATCAAAACCTAGTCTTCCGATCAGGAGAAGAAAAGTCAAATGTTAAGCAATCACAGGAAGGGCACCCCAGCAAGTATGCATTCAGGAAGAGAGTGCCCAAGGGAATGAACTGCCCTTCTAGATGCCCTGACCTCTCTGTGTACACTCCAAGGGGCTCTGACGTACAGAGAGGCTATGTGAGAGCCTGTGCAGACCAAAGACTCTGTGCTCTCACCAACATGCGGTGGAAGGAAGCCTGCTCTGGGTGCGGCTGCAGGAGGCAGGGGGAGGAAGGGGAGCCCAGGGCCTCCAGTCAGCACCCTGTGTGCGCTCTCGGCCTGGGCTGAAGGGACTCAGGGTGTCGTCCAGCCCATAATCACTATGTGGCTCCTCCTCCCACCCCGTGGGCAGCGAGCCCTGTGCCCTTCACGGTGCCCACCACAGCCCTGCCGGAGTTGCCGGCCTCCAGGGCCCTCTGCTCTCGGAGCCAGCTGAGCTGCGGCAGTGGGGAGTGCCTGCCCGCTGAGCGACACTGCGACCTGCGGCCCGACTGCCAGGACGGCTCAGATGAGGATGGCTGTGGTATGTGCTGGGAGTGGGGGCGGTCCTGAGGACCCCACTCCTGCGTGAGCCCCACCGAGCCCTGGCCCGTCTGTCCTCCTGCAGTGGACTGTGTGCTGGCGGCCTGGTCTGGCTGGAGCAGCTGCAGCCACAGCTGTGGCCTGGGCCTTGCCTTCCAGCGCCGAGAGCTTCTGCGGCCTCCCCTACCTGGGGGCAGCTGCCCCCACGACCGACTGCGCAGCCAGTCCTGCTTCGTGCAGGCCTGTCCAGGTAACCCTGCAGTCCAGCCTCCCCAGGAGAGCTCCTGCGCCCACAGGGAAGGGGGGCCCCACCCCGCCCCAACTGCCTGCTCAGGCGCCTTCAGATGGGAAACCTGGGGTCGGGTGGGCTTCCATCAGAGACCTTTGCCAGGGAAGTGTCCTGCTCTCCTTTGGGGACCCCAGCGTCCAGCCTCGGTCTCTGGGACTCTGAGGGGACAGTGCCTTTCTGAGGTCTCAGCCTCGAACCTCCAAAGGGCCCATCAGGAACACTGCTCCCTGACCTGCCCCTCCTTTCCTGCCCGCGTCTCAGTTTCCTCATGAGCAAACCGGTAACGGTCACTCCAGCCTCAGGAGGCGCCATGAGGATGAAGGGAGAGGCCTGTGCCACTTGCGCCTGGGCCCCATTGCCAAAGGCCTTGTTGCCGTTTTGCTCTGTGAACTCAAGGGAGGGATCCCCCACCGGTCTCTGTGTGTTCCAGAGAGGGGCGCCCCACATCGGGAGCCTCCCCAGCCCCACCTCTGGTTCCCACCATGGCTTTGGTGTTCTTACTCCTACCGCTGCCCCAGGCGCACCCGCTCCAGGGTTCCCGGGGTCTCAGCCCCTGCCCAAGCCTAGAGGGGCGGGCGCCCGGCTCCCCCAGCCCTGCTCTCTGTAACACAGCCTGTGTCTCCCGGACTCCTCCCGGTGGACCCACATTCTTCCCTCCCCTACAGTGGCTGGGGCATGGGCCATGTGGGAGGCCTGGGGACCCTGCAGCGTCTCCTGTGGGGGTGGCCATCAGAGTCGCCGGAGGAGATGTGTGGACCCTCCGCCCAAGAACGGCGGTGCCCCCTGCCCCGGGGCCTCCCAAGAGAGGGCACCCTGCGGCTTGCAGCCCTGCACAGGTGGCACAGGTAGGGAGGGCCAGTCTGGGGGCAGGGGCACCCCGGGAGGGAGCCCATGGGTGTGGGATGGTTGGGGCAGGTCTCAGCCTCCCCGTGCCCATGCCCACTGGTGCCCACCTCCCACCAGACTGCGGGCTGGGCCTTGTGCACGTGAGTGCCGACCTGTGCCAGAAGGGGCTGGTGCCCCCGTGCCCACCCTCCTGCTTGGATCCCGAGGCCCACAGAAGCTGTAGCGGGCGCTGCATGGAGGGTGAGCAGAGCCGCACATGGGGGAGCATGGGCCCCCCCCAGGCCGCCAGTCCCCACCCTCCAGTCGCCCTTGCTGCCTGCCTTGGGGCTGAGTGCTCTCCCCCCAACCCCCCCACCCCTGCCCCAGGATGCCGCTGTCCCCCTGGGCTCCTCCTCCATGACACGCGCTGCCTGCCCCTCTCTGAATGTCCCTGCCTCGTGGGCGAAGAGCTGAAGGAGCCGGGGGTGTCCTTCCTCCTGGACAACTGCAGCCAATGGTGAGGGTGGCTGCGCCGGGGGAGGGCGCCGGCCTGGGCCCCCTGGTCCTGATGGGCTGCTCGCCGCTCCCTGCCCTGCAGCATGTGTGAGAAGGGGGTGCTGCTGTGTGAACCAGGAGGCTGCCCCCTGCCCTGCGGCTGGTCAGCCTGGTCCTCCTGGGCTCCCTGTGACCGCTCCTGTGGCTCTGGAGTGCGGGCCAGGTTCAGGTGTGTGAGGCGGAAGGAAGTGGGAGAAGGAGGGTGGAGGGCGCGAGGCTCAGAACCAGGCCGGCCCTGGATGGAGGGCGGTGGGTGGAGAGAGGACAGGGGACGAAGGGGGCAGAGTGAAGCGCAGGGAGAGAGGAGAGCAGGTGCCCAGGGCTTCTCTCTCCCCAGGTCTCCCTCCAACCCTCCGGCAGCTTCCGGTGGTGCCCCATGTGAAGGCGACAGGCAGGAAGTGCAGGCCTGCCACACGGAGTGTGGGACAGGTACAGCCAGGAGCTCACCTTCCTCCTCCCAATTCCATGTCCTGGGATGGGACCCGAGAGGCAGCCCTTGAACTGGCCCTGGCGGGTGGGGCTTGAGGGGGATAGGCAGAGGCTCCCACCCGGATGGCCCAGGCCCACGAGCAGGCCATGCTGGGTGGAGTGGGCGTCTGCAAAGCCAGGCGAGGGAGGCGAGGCTGGCTGGACTGGGGGAGGCAGGCAGGAGCACATAGAGGCCAGAGGAAGGGGCCAGACTGTTCCCTCTTTGCACGAACTGGGCGCCCCCAGACAGTGCCGGTGCCAGCAGAGGGGTCTGCAGAGCAGGTAGAGCCTCACGGGTGTGCAGGGAGAGCTGGGCAGGGGTGAGGAGGTCGTCCAGGAGGTGATCCAGGGGGTCTGGACAGGCTCTAGCAGCAGGAGGGAAGGAGGAGCTGGTGTAGAGTGGCTGGTAGGACAGTGACAGGCGTCCACGGGGACTCTGAGGTTTCCAGTACAGAAGTAAGAGCTGACCCCGGGGAGATGTGAGCATTGGTCCTGGGGAGGTGCCAGCCAGGCGCAGGAGAGAGCTGTGGGATGTGGCTGGGCCCAGGCTCAGGGAAAGCTCCGCTCCTGGCTCCTGAGCATGAGAAGTGGGCTGGAGAGCGGGGGCCCCAGGGAGCTGAGGGGCAGAAGCAGCACCCTGAGCCCAGAGCAGCACTCCCTGTCCTCATGAGTTGCTCCCTGCCCACTGCCCTCCAGTTTCCCAGACCTGACCCAGGCTCCCAACCCCTCCCAGCCCTGCCAGGGACCCTGTGCAATCGGCCCATCCTGTTTCTCCCCAGAGGCGCTGGGCTGGACGCCCTGGACGTCCTGGTCCTCCTGCTCCCGGAGCTGCCTTGCCCCTGGTGGGGGCCCCGGCTGGCGCAGTCGCTCCCGGCTCTGCCCCAGCCCCGGAGACACATCCTGCCCAGGAGAGGCCACCCAGGAGGAGCCCTGCAGCCCCCCTGTGTGCCCAGGTATGTCCCAGGCAGAGGGGTGGGATGGGGAATAAAGGAAGACCCCTTGAGCTGGTTCTAAACGCCTGGGGGTGGCGAGGGTGGGAGCACACCTGGCCATTGTGCTTAAGCCTCTTCCCACCCCAGCCATCCTCCCAGGAAGCCAGCACACAGTTAACTTAGTGGGCTGCCTGATGCAGTGTTTGGGACACCCTAGAGGTGTGGACGTTGGTGGGAGCTGGAGGCTGCAGTTAAGACCCTGCATGCTACTCAGCCCCGACCCTCCTGCACCCATCCTGAACCCACGCCTTTGCCTGTGTCTGTGACCCTGGGCTCGGTTCTTCCCGACAGAGCCCAGCGTCTGGGGTCTGTGGACTGCCTGGTCCCCCTGCTCGGCCCCCTGTGACGGAGGCATCCAGACCCGTGGGCGCAGCTGCTCTGGCTCGGCTCCCAGGGACCCCGCCTGCCAGGGGCCCCACAGTCAGACCAGGGACTGCAACACGCAGCCTTGCACAGGTACCAGTTCCCACCCCGTTCTCCAGCTGCCCTCCTGCCCAGCTCCTGGGGTCTGGGCCTTTTCCCTACCCTCGCCTTCACGCATCACTGCCCTCTGAGCCAGGACAGGCGATGCCTTGAGCTCAGGGGAACTTTGGGGGACTTCCTGTGTCTCCTCTGGCTCTCAGCCTCTCCCACCTGCTGAGGAGGCTCTTAGCTCTTCCCTTTGATGGCGGCAGGCCTCCCTCCTGGGAGAACAGGCCTCTCCGAGGGAGCCAGGCTGGTCTTCCCTCGGCAGAACTGCCTGGAGCAGAGCCAGCCCTTAGAAGCCCCAGCCCCCTTCCTCACTCTCCCCTGTCCTTTGAGCCCTCCCCCATCCCAGATGACTGGGGTCCTCTTGTTCTGTTCTCAAGAATATTTGCATTAAAGTGGAGCAAAGCCGTAACTCTTCACTGGTGACATCCCAGACACTGGAGCCAGCCTGAGAGGGTGGGTGGGCAGGAGGGGGGCTTCCTCAGGCTCCGTCCTGCCCAACAGGCTGCTGCCCAGTCACCTGCATGCATGTTCCCTTCCACCCTTCCCTTCCCTCCTGCTCCTGCTGAGACCTGCTCCGTCTTCCCCTCCAGCCCAGTGCCCAGGGAACATGGTGTTCCGCTCAGCAGATCAGTGTCGCCAGGAGGGTGGTCCGTGCCCTCGGCTGTGCCTGGCGCAGGACCCTGGGGTGGAGTGCACAGGCTTCTGCGTCCCTGGCTGCACCTGCCCCCCTGGCCTCTTCCTGCACAACGCTAGCTGCCTGCCCCGCAGCCAGTGCCCCTGCCAGCTGCACGGGCAGCTCTACGTGCCAGGAGCGGTGGCTTTCCTGGACTCCTGCAACAACTGGTAGGCCACAGCCTGGGGGCCAGGGGCAGGGAGGGGCTGGGTGGTGGCTCCAGAGGTGGGCAGACACAGGCTCTCTCTCTCTCTTTCTCACACACACACCCTGGGGGGTCATCAAGCCCCCATTGCCCAAGCACATCAGAGCAGCCATGGGTGCCAGACATGGACCCTGGGAATAAATGAATGAGGTCCTGCCTGGCCTTGGGTGGCGTCTGTTGGGGATGCTCATCCCCGTTTGACTTATGGGAAGACTAGGTCTCACGTTGATGCAGCAACTTATGATGGAACTAGAGACTGGAGAGGGGCTTCTCGTCCCTCCTCCCAGCTTCTTCTGCTCCTCTTTCCTGAGCATACCTCCCTACCTGGGATCCACCTGCTTCTGCTCAGAAACCTTGAAGTGCCTGGTACTCAAAGCTGACACCACGATCCGCCAGCAGAGGGCGCGCTAACCCACTGCCCTCTTTTTTTTTTTTTTCATTTCATTTCATTTTCTTCCTTTTTCTTTTCTATCCCCTATCCCCTCCCTCAATTCCCTCCTTCTTCATTTTTTTCCTTCCCATCTGTTTCTCTCTTGCTTTTTATCTCTATTCTTTTTCTGGAGCCTCCAGTATTTAGCAAACAGGTTTTAAAACATGTATTGAAAAGAACTAACAGTGAGGAAAAGCACCCGGTTCTCCCTCCGAGGAGAACTCTTGCTCCTTCTAAATCCCTCCTACCTGGCCCTGTCGCTCCAGGTCATTTCTAAACAGTGTTTAGTAAGTTCACATGGAATAAAAAGTCTGAAAAGGTGACTACTGATGAAGCCAGGGGACAAAAGGACAGCACAGTGCCTAGGGCATGGGGAAGCTCACTGGGGTGGCGTGGGGGCCCTGGGCGAGGCTCCTGGTCCATCATGAACTTCGCATGGGACGTGGGCAACGCGCTTCACTTCCCAGACTCTCGGGTTTCCCTTACGTGGTGGTCGTGGTGGTCCCGTGGCGTCCCCGGGGCGGGCACACAGTGCTACCAGGGCAGGGGCTGACTGTGGCATGACGGGCCGGGCCCCACGGGCTTCTCTCTGCAGCACCTGTATCTCTGGCGAGATGGAGTGTACCTCGGAGCTCTGCCCAGGTACCTGTGCTTGGGGCCCAGGCCGGGCAATGGTGGGTCCTCAGGGACCACGGGGGACTGGGGACCCTCCAGAGAGAAACTCCTGGGAGTGCTGGTGCCCGGGGAAGTTAGGGTGCAGGATGCCTGCTTTCACACATACTGCCCTGCCCCACCCCCACCGTGGCAGTGGCCTGTGGCTGGAGTCCCTGGACCCCATGGAGTCTCTGCAGCCGCAGCTGTAACGTGGGCATTCGGAGGCGCTTCCGGGCAGGCACTGCGCCCCCAGCTGCCTTTGGGGGTGCTGAGTGCCAGGGTCCCAACATGGAGGCTGAATTCTGCAGCCTGCAGCCATGTCGAGGTAAGAGCTGGGATGAGGTCCTGAGACCTCCTTGAAGAACCTTCTAGAGCAAAGCCAAGAATATTCCCATCCCCCCCGACCAGGACCCACTGAGAGGTGCAAAAGACTTCCCTAAGAGATGCCACTGAGAGATGGTCCCCAGAGACCCCTGAGAGTCCATTTCCTAACAGAGACCCCCCTCCCGAGTAGCCACAAATCCTCCCCAGAGGCCAGCCCAGCTCTGGGCTGAATCCCCAAGCCTCCCAAGGCGTGAGGTCCCCTGAGGTGGGAAATGATGCTGCAGGTGAGGTGGCCAGAAGGCCTTAGGGTGCCTGGGTGGGAGGAGGAGGAGGTGTGCTGGGCATGGGAGGCAGGACCTGCAGTGACTGGTGCCACCCCCAGGTCCCAGTGGGGAGTGGGGCCCTTGGTCTCCGTGCTCTGTGCCCTGTGGCGGTGGCTACAGGAACCGCACCCTAGGCAGTGGCCTGCACAGCCCCATGGAGTTCTCCACCTGTGGCCTGGAGCCCTGTGCAGGTGAGGGCTGCCCTGTGGACCCTCCCGTTCTCATCCCCATGAACTCATGGCACTGTCAACCCCCTCCCTGCCACCCCAGCACAGCCCTGTCCCTCAGCCCTCCTGCAGCCCCCACAACAGCCCCGGCCGTGCCCAGAGCTGATGCCTCTCCCAGGTTGGGAGCTCAGGGGAGAGCTGAGAGGGCTGTCAATTTCTGTGTCCCTAGGGCCAGTGCCTGGCATGTGTCCCAGGGGCAAGCTGTGGCTGGACTGTGCCCAGGGCCCTGCTTCCTGTGCAGAGCTCGGCGCCCCAAGAGGGATTAACCAGACCTGCCACCCTGGCTGCTACTGCCCCCCTGGAATGCTCCTGCTGGTGCGTCTGCCTGGCCACTGCTGGGACCTCCTTGGGGCCTAGGGACCCTGGGGTGGCAGGGAAGGGACAGATGGGACCTGGGCAGAGGCAGAGGCAAGGGTGTGGGGCTAGAGGCAGGGAGACCCTGCAGAGCTGAGGAAAAGGCACTGCACTCAGGGGCCATGGCCCAGCTCCAGCAGGAAGAGCAGGTGGCCCTGGGCAAGCTTCAGTCATCTCTCCCTGGATCTCTGTTTTCTCCATCATAAAATGGCAATCAGTCTAGAAGGTCCTATGAGTCATCCCTGCTCAAGGGCTCTGTCCTCTGTGTTATCACTGGTTATTTACTGAGCACCTACTGTATGCTCAGTTTTAGGCTGGGCTACACTGTGGGGAAAAGCAATCTCTCCCCTCCAGAAGCACCCAGTCTGGGAACCAGGATAAGGACGGCACCACCAAAGGGCAGGAAGTGAGCTCTGCACGTGTGAAGTGGGCTGCGCCAGTCCTGGAGGGCTTCCTGGTGGTCCTAGCTTGACCATCAGAGACTGGAGAGTGTGGAGAGCAGGGACGTGGCTGGGACGTGCCGGCTGCGTGGTGGAGTTTGAGCAAAGGGTCACAGAGCCATTGTGCAGCCACGGGGCATGGTTAAGGGACAGGTTCTAGCTGGGTCTGGGTCCCAATCAGGCTCCTCCTAGTAGTAGCTCTACGAGCTTTGACTGAGTAGTCTCATGCCTCAGTTTCTTCCTTTGTGAAATGGGGTAGATTTGTGCTAGTCACGGGAGTCAGTGAGGTGGTGTAGGAACAGCGCTCCCCTAAATTTTAGTACCTTTGACCTTGGATCACGTGCTACGAGATGGTTGTTTCTTTTCAATTTGAATAATTTCTGTCCATACTTCCAACGCGCAGTGTCTTTCTGCATTGTTATTTTGGTGAAAATGTGGGCTTTTTTTACTGTTCCTGTACGAATGGAATTATACAGTTTCCTATGTTCATAGCTGATTTCACGGGCATTTGACAGTTTAGTCTCATGTCCTGCAGTTAGAGGCGGTATTTTTCTCCCATAAATCGGAGGGTCCATGCCCCCACAGCGCCCAAGGCTAGTGGTCTGCGTTTGCCTGCCAGTAGGGAGCGGGGAGAGCTGGGTGTTTGTAGAAGGAGGGTGGGTGGTGTTTGAGGGGAGCCCCAGTTGAGGAATTGGGTGCTGGCTCTGATTGGGGAGGGGGCAGGCCAGGCCAGGCCCACCTGGCAGCCAGGAGATGACAGAGGGTTTTTATTCCAGAACAACGTGTGTGTGCCCGCCCAGGACTGCCCCTGTGCCCACGGGGGGCGCCTCCACGCCCCAGGCAGTGCTGTGCTCCGTCCATGTGAGAACTGGTGAGACACTGTCCCACCCTGCAATGGCCCTGGAACCTCTGGGGACCCAGCCATCTAGCCGTCCCTCCTCGGCAGCGGGGACAATGGCTCCAGTCAGCCACAGAGAGGCGTGCCCCACCCCCGAGGCTGCACCTGTGTACCCTCGGCCCACCTGTGGCAGTTTCCTGCGGTTGCTGCCACAAAGCACCACACATGGGGTGGGTGGGGGGCTTGAACAACAGGCTGAGGGGCTCCCAGTTCTGGAGGCTGGAAGCCCGGGATCAAGGTGTTGGCAGGGCTGGCTCCTTCCGGGCTGTGAGGGAGACTCTGCCTAGGTCTCTGTCTCCCAGTAGTTTGCCGGTGACTTTCGGCCCCCCTTGGCTCGTAGATGGTGTCTTCTCCTGTCTGTCCACGTCACCTTCCCTCTGTGCCTGTCAGCATGTGCCTTTCCTCCTCTACGCATGCGCGTTCCCCTGGGTCAGGGCCCACCCCAGCAAGCTCGCTTTAACTCCATCACCTCTGTGAAGATCCTATCTCCACATAAGGCCCCATGCGCAGGTGCTGGGGCCAGGGCTTGAACCTACGGATCTGGGGGGCACAGTGCAGCCCCCGGACTCCCTGACCCTCCACTGCCCCCCAGCTCCTGCGTCTCTGGGCTCATCACCAACTGCAGCTCCCGGCCGTGTGAGGAGGGTGAGAGGGTCCCCACTCCTGACTCGCACCGGCAGCGGGTCCTGGGCGGAGGCTGGGGGAGGATGGCCCCCGGGGCGGGCAGGGCCGAGTGCTTCCTGGGGCATCACATCTGCTCAGCCTCCCCAGCCCGGGCTTGCTCCCTGCACCCCCATGTCTCCCCCACAGGTCAGCCCGTGTGGTCACCCTGGACCCCCTGGAGCGAATGTTCTGCCTCCTGCGGCCCTGCCCGACGCCACCGGCACCGCTTCTGTGCCAGGCCGCCCAGCGCAGCGCCATCCAGCATGGCTCCGCTGCCCCCACCAGCCACACCCGTGCCTCCCTGCCCAGGCCCCGAGGCTGAGGAGGAGCCGTGCCTCCTGCCAGAGTGTGACCGTGAGTGACCTCCCTTGGAGCCCAGGGTGGCACCCACTGTCCCACCTTGTCCTGTTTATGCCGCTGCCTTGCACCAGCCACCCTGGGCCTGGCCATGCCCCTCCCCACTCCTTCCTCTGCTGTCCCCCCAGGAGCTGGGGGCTGGGGTCCGTGGGGGCCCTGGTCCCGCTGTAGTCGGAGCTGTGGGGGAGGCCTGAGGAGCCGGACCCGAGCCTGTGACCAGCCCCCACCCCAGGGCCTGGGGGATTACTGCGAGGGGCCTCGCGCCCAGGGGGAGGCCTGCCAGGCACCGCCGTGCCCAGGTACTGCTGCGGATGGGGGCGGTCTGGGAGCCGAGGAGGAGAAGCTGGAGGAAGCGTCGCAGGGAGCGAGACACAGGTTTCGGCCCTTCCTCTTCCCCCAGTGACCAACTGCACCGCCATCGAAGGGGCCAAGTATAGCCCCTGTGGCCCTCCCTGTCCTCGCTCTTGTGATGACCTAGTGGTGAGTCCCACCTGACCTCTGACCCGAGAGTTACTTTGCGGGAGGGCAGGGTGTGGCTTTGGGCTCATGCCTCTTTTGCCTAGCACCGGAGGGGACATGTGGGGGTCCTGGGCTTCGGCTCACAGCACACACCAGGCCGGCCCCCTCGGCCCAGAGAGAACCAGCCCACCCAGCGGCCCTTGTCGTCAAAACATCAAACATTCCTCAAATTAAAACTGTTACTACAAAAATAACATAGATGGTAGGAAGGGGGAAATCATCCCGTTATATCCTCTGAAATTCCACGAGCGCCTGGGTGTGCAGACCTTGCCTCTGTGTGGGTATCCACTGAGCATCCCAGGCTCACAGACACACATGACAGGGCCCGGCCCCCATGGAGCCTAGTCCAGGGTGACGAAGACAGACGCACCTCAAAGAACAGACCATGTGACAAGAGCTGGGAAGAATAAAGTGGAGCTTTGAGGCCTGGGCGGGAGCTGTCACAGGGAGGCCTGGGAAGGCGCCCAGCCTCAGAGAGGGAGGAGGAGTGGCGGGGAAAGTCGCTGCAGGTGGTGCCCGGCCCCCAGCCCCCAAGGGCTCCCAGCTCCTTCCCAAACCGCCTCCCTCACCCGGCCAGCGCCAGGGAGGTCTGGGACATGCCTGGTTTGATGTCGTTGGTCCGGGTCACCCACTGAACCCTCGACCCTGAGGATTGGGGCTTCACATTTGGGGAACACTCGGGCCCAGTTCCACTTCCCAGGGGAGCTGAAGAGACCCTCTTGACAGGCTGCTCCCCAGGGAGGGGCCGGCTCAGAACCCCCATGGAAACGCAGAGGCTGGCCCCTCCCTGCCTGCCCTTCCTGAAGCCTCAGGGCGTACACTGTGTCACACAGCAAGCCTCTCCTTTTCCGCCTCTGTCCCCCTCCTCCTCCCTCTTCAGCCTCCTTGTTGGGTCGCGTTCCCTCCAGAGTGGTCTGTGACTCCCTGAGACACCCAGTCCCAGCCCTCAGACCCTTTGTCTGCTGACCGGAGCCCTCTCTTGCTGTCCCCCGAGCACTGCGTGTGGCGCTGCCAGCCCGGCTGCTACTGCCCCCTGGGCCAGGTGCTGAGTGCCGACGGGGCCGTCTGTGTGCACCCGGGTCACTGCAGCTGCCTGGACCTGCTGACCGGACAGAGGCACCGTCCAGGGGCTCAGCTAGCCAGGCCCGATGGCTGCAACCACTGGTGAGGGGGGCTGCGCATGGCAGGAGGGGTGCCAGCTGGAATAGTCCCACCTCGAGTCTGTGCTCCTGAGCTCTCCGGAGTCTCAGCTGATGGTCACATTAGCCCCCCACAGTCCCCAAGAGGGTGCGGGGCAGGTACCATGACCCGTCTGATAGGTGGGAAGACAGCCAGCTCAGTGTGTCTGCTGGAGGTGGGCGAGTGCTGGGGGTGGGGGCAGGAGGGGCAGCAGATGTGGCGTTCGCTCCCCCTGTCTGGCCATGCAGTCGGCAGCAGGGTGCCTGCGATCCCTCCCCAGTAGAACACATCAGCCAGTGACACCCTAGAAAGCCAGCTCAGTGGGACAGAGAGCCCGCTCTGGAGGGGCTGGAGAGCAGGGAGAGGGCACAGACCCTAAATCTTAGAGGGAGGGAACTGGGGAGTGTAGGGGTGAGGGGAGGGGAGAGGCAGCCAGGAGGGTGCAGGGAGTGGGGCACAGGCCAGACCGAGCTGCTGCCTCTTCCTCCCTCCCCATGTCTGCTTCCTCTGCCCAGCACCTGCCTGGAGGGGAGGCTGAACTGCACAGAACTGCCCTGCCCAGGTACTTGCCCAGCTTGGAGGGAGGAGAGAAGTGGCCCCGGTCACAGAGGGCGCCTGGGCCTGGGGGAGGGCTGGGCTGCACCCAGTGCCTGCTGCTCTCCTCGCAGTGCCCGGCGGCTGGTGCCCGTGGTTGGAGTGGACGGCGTGCTCCCAGCCCTGCAGGGGCCAGACGAGGACCCGATCCAGGGCCTGCGCCTGCCCTGCTCCTCAGCACGGGGGTGCCCGGTGCCCTGGGGAGGCTGGGGAGGCAGGGGCGCAGCGTGAGAAGGAGGCCTGCCCCAGCCCCACTGCCTGCCCAGGTGTGATGTCCCCACGAGGCCTGTGCCCCCTGCAAAGGCCCCCGACCTCTGCTCCAACCCCAATAACCTGGGGCCTCCTGGGCCTCCTAAAGTGGATGAGTCTCTCTCCCTGGCACAGTGGACGGAGCCTGGAGCCCCTGGGGACTGTGGTCTCCCTGCGACGCGTGCCTGGGGCAGTCACAACGGAGCCGGGAGTGCAGCCAGCCCCCCACCCCTGAGGGAGGGAGGCCTTGCCCTGGGGGCCACACACAGAGTCGCCCTTGTCAGGACAATTCCACACAATGCACAGGTGAGGGCTTTGGAGAGATCTGGGAGCGCACTTCTGAGTCTGGGGAGATGCTGACTTTGACCTCTGACTCCCCCGACACACACACACATTACTCTCTTCAAAGGGCAGTGCTCCGGTCTCTCACCCATAGACCTGGGCAGGGTGGCAGGTCTGAGCAGGGGGTGGCTGAGGCAGGAGGGCTGGTCACCTGAGTGCTGGGAGTCCCTCAGGGTGGCCCCTCAGCACCCACCTCTCTCCTTCCCTCCTGCATAGACTGCGGGGGTGGCCAGAGCCTGCTCCCCTGCGGGCAGCCCTGCCCCCGCTCCTGCCAGGACCTGTCCCCCGGGAGTGTGTGCCAGCCAGGCCCGACCGGCTGTGAGCCCAGCTGTGGGTGTCCCCCCGGCCAGCTCTCCCAGGACGGGCTCTGTGTGCCCCCGGCCCGCTGCCGCTGCCAGTATCAGCCTGGAGCCAGGGGTCAGTGGCTCCCTCACCCTGCCCACCAGCCCCTAGCACCGCAGCCCACCCTGCCCGGCCCGGCGCAGCTGCCCGTGGGGCCCAACCTGGGCTGCAGGATGGGAAGGGGCAGCTGCCCCTCCAGCTCTCCAGGCTCTAGTGTCTGTTCCTGCATGCCCGGGCGTTCCCTGGTGTCCCCCAGCATCCCCTGACATCCCCGCTGACTCCCGCTGGTCCAGGCTGGAGCTTCCACCTCCCTTGGCAGGACACAGGGCACCATGGGGTGGAAGCTGATAGGGAGAGCAGTAGTGGGGTGGGAGGAGGGGTTCATGGGGCTGCTGAGCCATCTGGAATCCTCACCCTGACTCCTGTACCCCTCAGGGATCCCCGAGAACCAGAGCCGGTTGGCAGGGTCTGGGCTCAGCTCCTGGGAGAACCTGGAACCGGGAGAGGTGGTGACTGGGCCATGTGACAACTGGTAAACCAGAGGGGGTGGGTTTTGTAGCCAGGTGGCAGAGCCTCAGGGGGGTGGGCTGGGCCCTGCCTCTGAAGCCCCCTTCCTTGTCCCCAGCACCTGTGTGGCAGGCATCCTGCAATGCCAGGAGGTGCCCAGCTGTCCCGGCCCTGGGATGTGGAGCTCCTGGGGCCCCTGGGAGGACTGCAGCGTTTCGTGTGGGGGAGGGGAGCAGCTGCGCTCCAGGCGCTGCGCCCGGCCCCCCTGCCCGGGGCCTGCCCGCCAGAGCCGCGTGTGCAACACCCAGGTCTGCAGAGGTGAGCCCGGCCAGCTTGGCCCCAGCACCCCGCTGCCCTTTTGTTCCCACCCCAGCCTTGACCCTGGTTCATAGGTGCCTTCTGGGCTCTCCCTCCCCACCCCTGCCCCGTCCCTCCCCCAGCCAGTGATGCGAAGGCGGCAGCGGAAGCAGCCAGGTCGGGGGGGCCTGTGGGAGCCAGGGCAGGGGCCGGGCACTGCCCCTGGGGCACAGAAAAGGGGGGCTCAGAGGTAGGCGGAGAGGCGGTGGGAGCTGGGCACTGACACGGCTGTTGCCTCAGAGGCAGGCTGCCCGGCCGGCCGCCTGTACCGAGAGTGCCAGCCCGGCGAGGGCTGTCCCTTCTCCTGCGCCCACGTCACACAGCAGGTGGACTGCTTCTCCGATGGCTGCGAGGAGGGCTGCCACTGCCCCGAGGGCACCTTCCAGCACCGCCTGGCCTGTGTCCAGGTCAGAACCCAGCCAGCCAGGAGCCTGGAGCCCTGTCCACCCCTCACCTGTCACCCTGTGGACCCTGTGGCCTCTGGACTGGTCACCCTCCCTCCCATGACCCTAGACAGCACATGGGCTCAAGAGGCTGTCAGGGCCTCTGCTGCCAGCTCCAGGGGCAGGCAGAGTTAGAGCCCTCAGGGGACAGGAGGGTGACGCAGCCTCCCAGGGTCCCTGGCTCCCAGGGAATGGGGACCACCTGCCACCCAGGGACATTGCCTGGGCCGCTGCTCTCCTCCAGCACATCTCGGCTCAGAGCTGCCCACAGGGCTCTGACGCTGCCCCCACCAAGCGTTGCCATGTGTCCTGGCAGCAGAGGGTGGCTTCCTGCCAGGCCCCCACGGCTTCCTCCACCCCATAGCCTCCCCTCCCTCGTCCTCCACCACAGGGACGTGGGTTTTCACGGCCCCTCTTTTCCCTGTCGCACCCCTGTGGGAAAGCACTCCTCACCTTCGCTCTACCTGGCGCAGACTCCTCTGTCTCCCACTGTGGGTCCAGACGACAGGCAGGTGCCAATTCTGCTCTGCCGAGCCTGACGCGCACCCAGGGATTCCTTTCCTAGTCCCAAGGCTGGCATCCCAGTGGCCTCCCCCAGCCAGAGCTCCAGAACGCCATGGCCAGAGGCATGGCAGAGCAGCCACCTGGTCCTGCCTCCTCCACTTAGAGATAATGACAGTGAGCCCCATAGAGAGGAAGGGACACACCAAGGTCCTGCAGACAGTTAGCGGCAGAGGCAGTCCCAAACTCAGACGTCTGGATTCCTGGCTGAGGCTCCTTCCACTTCCTGCCAAGTCCTGTCTTCTAAGGGCCTTCGTTGACACCTGCTTGTGTCCTGCTAAGCGCTCTGCGCAGGGAAGGGGGCTGGCCATCTTGGGTCAAGCCTGTGGCCCGCGCACCTCTCGTGGTGCATTCAGGCGAACAGCCCCATTGCTCCCAGAAATGCTTTCCTGGGGCCAGAGCCCTCCTCCAGGTGCCCACCCCGTCCTCCCCCACCCATCCCCGAGGCTCTCTGGAGATGCGTGCCTGTGCCAGTGTGTCTCTTCTCTGCCCGCCCCGCCAGGAGTGCCCCTGCGCGCTGACAGCCTCGCTGCTGCGGGAGCTGGGAGCCGCCAGCGGCAACCCTGGGGTGCAGCACCCCTTTCTGGGAGACGGGGGTCAGCCCCTTGGGCCTGGAGATGAGCTGGGCTCAGGCCAGACACTTCGTACAGGCTGCAGCAACTGGTGAGGGGGACAAGGGTGGCGGCTGGGCTGGGAAGGGTGGGGGAGACTTTGGGTTGAGGGAGCGGGGACAGCAGGCGGTGTGGGGGGTGCCCTGGTCTGCCGCTGCCCCTCTCCTGGCCTGGGCCAACCTGGCTCCACCTCCTCACCCTTCGGGACCAAGCCCCTTGCCCACACATTTCGCCCGGTCCCTCCTGCCTGCACCTCACCCGACGCCCTGTCCCCAGCTCCTGCGCACATGGGAAGCTGTCCTGCTCCCTGGAGGACTGCTCCAGGGCCCACGGCGGTTTCAGTCCCTGGGGCCCGTGGGGTCCGTGCTCCCGCTCCTGTGGCGGGCTGGGCACCCGCACCCGCAGCCGCCAGTGTGCGTTTCCCATGTCCACTCCCGGTGACCAGGGCTGCCATGGGCCCCACCAGGACCTCGAGTACTGCCCCAGCCCAGACTGCCCTGGTAAGGACAGCAGGAGGGTGGTGGGCAAGTGTCTGGCTGGCCTGGTCGTCTTCCGCCCACCCTTTGTCCTTTCCTGTCTGTCCTTCTCTGTTGCTGTCTCTGGATCTTTTTTCTTTTCACCTTCTAGCTCTAGATTTCTCTTCTGTTCAGGTACACTCAGCCAACATTTCTGGAGCTCTTGCCAAATGCGCCATACTGTGTGCTTGGGGGCGGTGAGGCCCCTGACCTTGGGATCCAGGGGCTCAGACAACCCATTTCAGCATATGGTGAGCCCTGTAGGAAGGCGCATGTGCTGTGGAAAATCAAGGAGGAAGAGAATTCTCCTAGAGGGACAGTCTAGGAGGACTTCCTGGAGGAGGCAGTATCTGAGGGGTTTTGAGGGATGGAGAAGACTTTGTCGAGATTGGAAGAGAAGGAGTGCCAGGTAGCAGGAACGGCTTGAGCAAAGGCCTGGCCCCCGCAAGGAAGTGCTGTGCTTGGGGCCTGGAATGTCCATAGGAGCTCCAGCTGAGGGAAGGCTGGGCCAGACAGGGGTGCCAGCCATCAGCCTGGGCATGGTCCTGGGGCACTGAGGGCTTGGAAACATTTCTGAGCAGGGTTTTCTTTGGCACAGGGGCTGAAGGGTCCACCGTGGAGCCGGTGACAGGCCTTCCAGGTAGCCCCAGAACCCCTGCACATCTCCCCCGGCCTCCCTCTGGGGAAAAGCAAGCCCAGGGCCTCCTCCCCCAACCTGCTTCCTGTGGAGGCCGAGCTCAGGGCTGACTCATCAGCAAGTGCGCCTTCCTCACCCCCACAGGTGGCTGGGGCCCCTGGTCCCCGTGGTCGCCCTGCTCCCGGAGCTGCACAGACCCTGCTCACCCTGCTTGGCGCAGCCGCACCCGCCTCTGCCTGGCCAACTGCACTGCGGGGACCTCCTGGCAGGAGCGCGCCTGCAACCTGCCCTCGTGCACAGGTGCACCTTCCAGCCTCGACCTCTGACCCCAGCTGCCACCCTCAAACGACTCATTCTAACCCCACACCGGTGTCCAATCCCCAGCCCCAACATCTGATACCCCTCAAGCAATTACTGATTTCTGACGCTGACATCTGATCTCAGCATCTGACTCCGGGCACTGGGCCCCCTTTGCTGTCCCAGCAGCTGTGGGAGCCCTGCCAGCTTCCCACAAATCCCTCGGGCCTCACACGTGTGTGTGCTGAGCACTCTCCCAGGTCCGCCCCAAATCCCCTGGCAGCTCTGTGCTGGGATTACTGTCCCCTGTGAGAAAAAGGGGACACTGAGGCCCAGATGCCAGAGCCGCACACCAGTATCAGGTGCAGAGTGGGGGCCTCTGGATGAGGTCACAGCTGCCGGGTGGAGGAGGTCGCACTTGAGCTGGAGCCAGCAGGGAGGCTGGGCGGATCCCACGCGGCTGGGGTGGGTGAGAGGGAATCCTCTTTGTCCGCAGAGGTGCTCCTGTGCCCCGGCCCTGACTGTGGGGCCAGGAACTGTTCCTGGACCTCCTGGGCCCCGTGGGAACCTTGCTCCCGCAGCTGTGGGGTGGGCCAGCAGCGCCGCCTGCGGGCGTACCGCCCCCCTGGGCCTGGCGGGCACTGGTGCCCCGACATCCTTACTGCCTACCAGGAGCGCCGCTTCTGCAACCTGCGTGCTTGCCCAGGTGAGGTGGGCTGGGGAGGACCAGGGCGTGTCCCGGGTCTGGCCCTGCCCCATGGGAGGTCCCTGGCATCAGTGCCCCCTCCCGGGCACCCGTCTGCCAGAGTGTGTCACTTTCATCTCTTGCCCTGGACCCTGGCCCAGGCTCATGGCACATGTGGGGACCCCCTGCCTGAGCCAACGCCTCATGTAGCCATTTTCTGTCCCACACAGTGCCTGGGGGCTGGTCGCGCTGGAGCCCCTGGTCCTGGTGTGACCGGAGCTGTGGGGGGGGCCAGTCCCTGAGGAGCCGCAGATGCTCGAGCCCCCCACCCAAGAACGGGGGTGCCCCCTGTGTCGGGGAGAGGCACCACGTCCGGCTCTGCAATCCCATGCCCTGTGGTATGGCAATGGTGACAGCCACATCTCATCCCTCCTGGGCTGCGAAGCTCTCCCCACCCGGCCTCTAACTTCACACACAAAACCATGCGATGGGGAGGGAGACAGGCTGCCACCTCCTTGGCCAGTTAAGAAAACTGGGCCCCATAGGTGGAGATGGCTGGGCCTCATGTTGGTCAAGGACTCCCTGTGTGTGTTGTCTGTGCCAAGGCCCAGGGGCCCACCCCCTGTCCACCCCACCCCGGGGGGAGCTCCTCTCAGCCCCGCAGTTCCTGAAGAGCCACCAGCCATGTCGAGATTTTCAGGGGACTTGACAGCGTCAGTCAGGCGCGTACCTGGTGCTGTGGGATGCGGACTGGGCCAGGCAGGCCACAGTGAGCCCTGCGCCCCACTCCCCATCTCCCCTGAACTTCAGCGCCTTCTGTAATTGGTCCTCCTGAGCTCACCAACCCCAGGGGCTCGGGTTACCCCACCCTCACCGGACGCGCCCCACCCCTCTGGATGAACAGGAGGGGCTCTGGGGAGAATGTTGGCTTTTGAGAAGCACGGATTCAGTCCAGCTCGGCATTGGTTGGGTACCAAGCTGGGTGCTGAGAAGCCACAGGTAGGTGAGAGGAACTCACTGCTTAGTGTGGCGCAATCCCAGGGTCTCACCAAGGTAAGGGGTCCCACAGGGTACAGGGAGGGTTTCTGAACCCTGGGGCTCAGGGCCCTCCTGACTCTGGGCCTCCCCCTCTGCTCAGAGGCGGGCTGCCCAGCAGGCATGGAGGTGGTCGCCTGTGCCAACCGCTGCCCCCGCCGCTGCTCAGACCTCCAGGAGGGAATCGTGTGTCAGGACCAGGCCTGCCAGCGGGGCTGCCGCTGCTCTGAGGGTAGGTGCTGCCTGGCCCTTCAGGCACATCAGCACAGCTCGGTGGGAAGGCGGGTGGGGCCCGGAGGTGCCAGCGCCAGCCCTGGAGGGCTGTCTCCCCACAGGATCCCTGGAGCAGGACGGTGGCTGCGTGCCGATTGGGCACTGCGAGTGCACAGATGCCCAGGGCCGCAGCTGGGCCCCAGGCAGCCAGCACCAGGACGCCTGCAACAACTGCTCGTGCCAGGCCGGGCAGCTCTCCTGCACGGCTCAGCCCTGCCCACCTCCTGCCCACTGCGCCTGGAGCCGCTGGTCAGCTTGGAGTCCCTGCAGCCACTCGTGTGGTCCCAGAGGGCAGCAGAGCCGCTTCCGGTATGGGGCTGGGCGAGGCTAGATATCCCCTCTGCCTGGCTGGGCCTCCCTCTGACAGAGAGTGCCTGGGTCCTGCCCTCACCAGTCGCTTTGCATCACGCTGTGCCCCAACCCAGCTCCGTCCCTGGTTACCCCGGCCTTTCCTTAGCTGCCCTCCATGCCCACCCTGGGGTTTCCCGGTGGGGTGTTTCATCAGGAGGCAGGGGAGTGATGGAGGCCATCTCTCACCTCCTCTGCTCCGGCCCCGCCCAGGTCCTCCACGTCAGGCTCCTGGGCCCCGGAGTGTCGGGAGGAGCAGTCCCAGAGCCGTCCCTGCCCTCAGCCCCCATGCCCGCCCCTGTGCCTGCAGGGTGCTCACCCCCACGCCCTGGGGGACAGCTGGCTGCAGGGCAAGTGTGGGCAGTGGTAAGTGCAGGCCAGGGAGGGCGGCCGGGACCATCCTGCTGGAGAGTAAGGTCCTGAGTCCGGGCTCCCCCCAGCTCCTGCACCCCAGAGGGCGTGATCTGCAAGGACACCGCTGAGTGCGCAGGTCTGGGAGTCGCAGGTCGCCCCCAACCCTCTTAGCCATGTGTCTTGCCTGCCATCTGCTCTGTCCCATGTTCCCCCCTCTCTCTCCAGCCCACTGCCAGTCCCTGGGCCGTGAAGGTGCCCCCCAGCCCTCTGGCCTTTGCCCCCCCTGCCTCCCCTCGCCTCACCTGTGCCCTCCCACAGAGCCTGGGGCCTGGATGCTGTGGTCCCCCTGGTCCGACTGCCCTGTCTCCTGTGGAGGTGGAAACCGGGTCCGTAGCCGGGCCTGTGTGGCCCCGACTCCTGGCCATGTGGCCCCAGCCTGCCTGGGCCCCAACACCCAGACCCAGCGCTGTGGGCAGCAGCCTTGCTGGCAGCTGCTGGAGGCCTGCTCCTGGGGCCCGTGGGGGCCCTGCTCCCGCAGCTGCGGCCCAGGCCTGGCCTCTCGCCCTGGGTCCTGCCCCTGCCTGCTGGCTGAGGCAGACTCCACCTGCAACGGCACCTTCCCCCACCTGGACACCCGGGCCTGCTACCCAGGGCCCTGCCTGGGTGAGTGTGCACGGGGGGTGAAGCCCCTTCCCCTCTTTTCCTACGTTGGGAAATTCAGGGAATAGTATATATTTTCCCAGCTCCCAGGAGATCCCCCCAAATATACCTATATCTCTCATCTGCGCCCCCTCTAACATTTTGCTCTGTTTCGTGTCCTCCTCCCACCATTTCTTCCTTTGGAGCCCTTGGCGGGTGGGAAGGAATCCAGCCATCTGGGCCTTTCTGGGTCCCTCACGCCCCTCGTCCTGTGCAGGGTCTTGGCAGGGCTGGGCTGAGCGAGGAGGGCAGGCAGTGGGGAGGCCCCAGCTGACGCCCCCCTCCTGTCCCTAGAGGAGTGTGTGTGGAGCAGCTGGAGCAGCTGGACGCGCTGCTCTTGCCAGGTGCTGGTGCAGCAGCGCTACCGACACCAGGGCCCAGTGCCCGGCGGGGCCGGGACAGGCGCCCCCTGCACACGGCTGGACGGCCACTTCCGGCCTTGCCTCACTGGGAACTGCTCTGGTGAGGCGCCAGGAGCACAGAGCCAGGGTGCTGAGCAGGGCAGCAGCCTCCAAGGGTCCCCCCGGGACTCCCTGTTCCTCTCACAGCCAATGTAGTAGCCCCAGGACCTCAGAGCAGTTGCCCGCACCTGCACTGAGCTCTGCCCTGGCACCCAGCCACTCCCCTGACCCCCAGCTACTCCCCTGACCCCCAGCCACTCCCCTGACCCCCAGCTACTCTCTAGTCACACCTACCTCCCTTCCCCCCACCATGATTTTCCCACTGCAGCTGCCGGCCCACGTGTGCCTTTGGCCCTTTAGCTGCCCTCCCAGATGTGTGTCCTGTCCACCTCCTGGTGCAGCCGCCCCCCTCTCTGCCTCTCTGTCTCCCAGCTGCCAGGCTCTGGAACAATGCCAGGCCCCTTGCTCCCACAGCCCCCTCCTCCAGGCAGCTTCCTGGCTTTCCAAGGCCCAACCATCCTGATCCTTCCCTGGCGGCACCCACAGGGGCCGAGTGGGTGCGAGATGGAGGGCACCTGTCTGTCCTGACGTGGGGCAGTGGGGTAGTCTTGTATTCTCTCCTTAAAGGGCCTCGATGAGACCATGTAGTATGTGCTCTGGGCCTCAGGGGTGGGGCGTGTCTCTGGGCCATTCCTCCACCTGCCTGCCTTCCCCCCTAGAGGACAGCTGCACGCCTCCCTTTGAGTTCCAGGCCTGTGGCTCCCCCTGCGCTGGGCTCTGTGCCACACACCTGAGCCGTGAGCTCTGCCAGGACCTGCCGCCCTGCCAGCCTGGCTGCTACTGCCCTGAGGTGAGGGCTAGGAGCTGGGGCGACTCCCAAGAGGAAGGGTCCGCTGTCCACACTCCCACACCCCCTGCTGTGCACGATGCCATGGTGACGCCACCCCCTTCACAGCCCTCGGGGTTCAATGCCTCTTCCCAGCCCAAGTTCACTTGCCCGTCCATCCACTCAGCACCACACACACGCACCTGCTACAGGCCGGCAGGGGCTGGGCGTTGGGCGACAGAGTGATCACCTACCGCCCGCCTGCCTCTCCTTCCACACAGGGGCTGCTGGAGCAGGGCGGGGGCTGCATTCCCCCAGAGCAGTGTAACTGCTGGCACACCTCAGGAGAGGGAGCCAGGGTGACCCTGGCCCCTGGGGACCGCCTGCGGCTGGGCTGTAAGGAGTGGTGAGTGGTGGGGAAGGGGAGACAGAAGCTGGGCCAGGGAATGGGGCAGGGCCCCAGGGATCCAGCTCAGCCTCTGGGCAGAGGGCCCTAAGATGCCAGACCTTGCAGCCCCCTCCTCTGCCCCAAATGGGCCCGGAGCTCAGGTTGCCCCCATTTGACCCCCCAAGCCCTGGGCTGGGTCCTCCCTCCCAGAGCCCACCCTGACTGCCCCCTCCACAGTGAATGCCGGCGCGGGGAGCTGCAGTGCACCAGCCAGGGCTGTCAAGGTAACCCTGACCTGGGGAGACAGTGGTCCCCGCCTGCCTGGACTGGGGGGTTTCTGGGACTCAGAACTTTCAGTGCTAAGACCAGGACAGTCCCAGGCAAACCAGGATGGTGGGTCACCCCTCTCTGCCCCCTCACTACCCCCAGCCCTTCCTGTTTCTGATCCTTCCTGGTCATGACCCTGAGCCCCTCCTGCCTGTCCACTGGGCCTCTGGGTTGGGGGTCTTTGCGAAGGGCACCCACACGCTGTCCTTCTAGGTCTTCTGCCTCTGAGCAGCTGGTCCGAGTGGTCGCCCTGCGGGCCCTGCCTGCCCCCCAGCGCCCTGGCCCCTGCCTCCAGGACTGCCCTAGAGGGGCGCTGGCCCTGGGGCCCAGCCAGCCTCTCCCCCACCTCGGCCCCCCTGCTGGCTTCAGAGCAGCACCGCCACCGCCTCTGCCTGGACCCTGAGACAGGGAGGCCCTGGACCGGGGACCCCCACCTCTGCACTGCGCCCCTCAGCCAGCAGCGCCTCTGCCCGGACCCTGCAGCCTGCCCTGGTAATGAGAAGGGACAGAGCCCACAGGATGGCAGGGGCTGCAGTGTGGGTGGGGCTGCTGCAGGGTTCATTGCACCTGCCAGCCCCTGCTTGCCTCGGGGGCCTATGGGATTTGAAGCTGGGGAGGGGTCCAAGTGCAGCTAGAAAGCGGAGGAAGGGAGCCAAGTGGGCCTCAGGGCAGCCTGAGTGTTCGGAGGGCAGAGCCCATGGCTTGCGGTGGAGGCAGGAGGTGGGGCCTCAGTACTGACTCTATTTTATCTCCCAGACGCGTGCCAGTGGAGTCCTTGGGGGCCCTGGAGCCTCTGCCAGGTGCCCTGCGGTGGGGGGTACCGGCTGCGCTGGAGAGAGGCAGGGGGCCCCCCTGGAGGAGGCTGCCGGGGGCCGTGGGCTCAGACCGAGAGCTGCAACATGGGGTCCTGCCCAGGTAACTCCCGTCCCTGCATCCAGAGGGGACCAGGACTGGAACATCTGGAGATGGCACCTGAGGGGGCTGTGGCCTCTGTCCCAGGGGTGTGCAGTGGAAGGAAGGGGCTGTCCTGGAGGCCCAAGAGCGTCCCCAATATGGACTCCTCCTTCTGGTCCCCAGGGGAGAGCTGTGAGGCCCGGGACACTGTGGCCACCGTTGACTGTGCCAACCAGTGCCCTCGCAGCTGTGCTGACCTCTGGGACCGTGTTCAGTGTCTGCAGGGACCCTGCCGCCCAGGTAGCCAGCTGTCCCCACCACCTGGCCTGGGAGTTCTTGGGAAGCCCCCTGCTCCCAGAGAGTGTGATCTCAGGCAGGGGTGGGAGGAAGGGAGGTTCGGACTGCTGGGTCCCGAACTATAGGGCAGGACAGTGGCTCCTTGGGTCATGTTCATTAACCATCTCCAAGTCCTGTATAGAGTGCAGCTCAGTCAAGACTGTTGTGTCCAGGAGGGTACTCGCAGGTGGCTGTAAGGGTTGCTGGGGGTTGCGGGCACACACTTCCTGTGCAGGGCAGCGGGAGACACTGTGGAGACCAGGCCTTGAACTTGATCTGGTTGCCAGAGATCTTGCCCAAGTGCCGAACTTATTTGTCCTCCTTACCCCCACCCCAGGCTGCCGCTGTCCCCCCGGCCAGCTGGTGCAGGATGGGCGCTGCGTGCCCATCTCCTCTTGCCGCTGTGGCCTCCCCAGTGCCAATGCCTCGTGGGAGCTGGCCCCCATGCAGGCGGTGCTGCTGGACTGCAAAAGCTGGTATGGCTGCCAGAGGTGGACCAGCAGGGTGGGAGCTTCGGGAGGAGGTGGGGGTAGGTCAGGGTCTATGGCACCGCTGGGGAGGGAAGGCTCTGTTCACCCTGCCTCCGGGCTGGAGCTCTTTCTGCATATCCCTGTCCGCAGCACCTGTGTCAATGGGTCCCTGGTGTGCCCACACCGAGAGTGTCCAGTCCTTGGGCCTTGGTCAGCGTGGGGCAGTTGCTCAGCTATCTGTGGTGGGGGCACCATGGAGCGACATCGGAGCTGCAAGGGAGGTCCTGGGGGGGCACCATGCCAGGCCCAGGACACAGAGCAGCAGCAGGAATGTAACCTGCAGCCCTGCCCTGGTGAGCAGCCTGGGTGGCGGGTGCCTGCCTTTCCTCCCTGTCCCAGGCAGGTGGAGGTGGAGGTGCGGGGAGGAGGCGGACCCGAGGCAGCCCCTTCCCCGGGACTGAAGATGCCAGGTCCCTTCCCCCTCACGATTTGTGTGCTCTCCACAGAGTGCCCCCCTGGCCAGGTGCTCAGCGCCTGTCCCACCATGTGTCCGCGCCTCTGCTTGCATCTGCAGCCTGGCGCCGTCTGTGCACGGGAACCCTGCCAGCCTGGCTGCGGCTGCCCTGAAGGGCAGGTGGGTACAGGGAGCAGGCTGGTGGGGAGGGAAGAGACAGTGGTCCAAGTGTCACTGAGCCTGCCCCGTCTCAGCTGCTGCACAATGGCACGTGCGTGCCCCCAGCCGCCTGCCCCTGCACCCCGCACTCTCTGTCCTGGGCCCTCACCCTGAGCCTGGCAGAGCTGGCTGGAGAACTGCCCCCAGGGACGGTGCTCACCCGGAACTGCACCCGCTGGTGAGGGCTGGTGAGGGCCTGCAGGGTGGGGCGTGGGCATGGAGGAAGGGCATGGAAGAGGAGGATGGAGGAGGAGGAGGGAGGAGAGGGCTGCTGAGAGTTGGGGTGGGGGAGGGCTGGGAGGCAGCTGAGCAGTGCTTCTGTCTTCCCAGTGTCTGCCAAAGTGGAGCCTTCAACTGTTCCCTCGAGAACTGTCAGGGTGAGATGTGGCCGTCCATGCCCTGCTGCCCTCCACAGCCAGGGCCGGGCCAGCCCCGAGGAGGGGAGGAGGGCCCTGTACACCCTGGGCAAAGCTGCCTCCATCAGGAAGCCCCTTCCCTGTCTGTCCACACTGACCTCTCTGTAACCTGAGACCCGACGCCCCCCTGCCCCATGCTCCCCGGGCACTCCACACTGTGCCCTGCTCATGGGGGCATCCATCAAGTATGCTGAGTGCTCCCTGAGCCAGGGCTGCGAGTGATGCCAGGAAGTGAAAGGTTCTTTCCCTGCCGAGGAGGAAACTGAGGTCCGGAGGGGTGAGCGGGAGTGAGGAGCCCGGCCTGGCAGTCCCCAGGCTGGTGCTGTGCTGCCTCCATCTGATTAGGACCAAGGACACACATGCCGTGTGCTCAGCTCCGCCATGCTGGGCTCTGTGCATTCAGACTCATGGGGCATGGCCAGCCCTGGGCACTCCCGGCCTGGCTGGTGAGGGCAGACCACCCACCAGACAGGTAGAGCAGGGCACAGTCTCTGGATCTCTGACAAGCAGGTAGCCCCTGCAGGCTGGGGCTTCGCCCAGCTAGTGTTTGGTAGGTTGGGTAAGAGCAAGAGGTGTGGCTGGAGGCTGCTGCCGACAGGGAAGGTGGGATGGATGGTCTTCCCTGGCAGAGTGCCCCCCTGGGGAAATGTGGCAGGAGGCGGCCCCCGGGGAGCTGGGGCCCTGCGAGCAGACGTGCCGGGAGATGAACACCACGGAGACTCGGAGCAACTGCAGTGCCACTCAGGCCTCGGGCTGCGTGTGCCAGCCTGGGCACTTCCGCAGCCAGGCAGGCCCCTGTGTCCCCGCAGACCACTGTGAGTGCTGGCACCTCGGGCGTCCCCACCTGGTGAGACACTGCGCCCGTGTGCTGCCATCCACCCCTTCCTAACTCCAGGCCTCGCTACCTGCTGAATTTGTGCCTGTGGCGGCTTGGCTGTCTCACTAGGGTGGTCTCTGGCCCCCAAGGCCCATCTCCCTCCTGCATCTCTTGTCGCCTGACTCCAGTCTAGGCCCATTGCCCCGGCTAGGCACCCCCAGCCTGGGTTCGGGAATCCGGGACGTTATAGAAAAGCCTACAAATGGGAGAGACCAAGAGGAGGCTCTCCCCTCACTCTCCCTAGCCCGGATCCGAATGGCAGGAGGCCTGTGGGAGCTGCCGCTGCCTCGGTGGGAGGACGGTCTGCAGCCAGCACTGCCCCCTCCTCACCTGTGCTCAGGTACCCCCTGCAGCCCTGCTGCCCTCTCGGGGTGGCTCCGTGGGCTCCTCCGGCCATCGTCTGAGGCTGGGCTCAGGGCCTCTGGGCAGGCAATGCTGGGCTCGGGATGTCCAGGCCATCCTCCTAAGTGGGCCAGGACTCACTCCCTCTGCAGGGCGAGGTGACAGTGCAGGAGCCAGGGAGCTGTTGTCCCACTTGCCACCGGGAGACTCCAGGTATGGAGGGACCCTGGGCACTCCTGCTGAGCCTCTCCCTAGTCTGGACCCTTCTCCCCAACTGCCCCACACCTGGCCTTTTCAGCCCAGCATGTGCCTGCCTGACATGGGTCAGAGGAGTGAAGACTCCAGGCGCTGTATGGTAGCACCTGGCCACCTTCACCCCAATATGCTCCCCTCAGACCCAGGCTCTGCCCCCCAAAGTCCCCCTCAGTCACGGCCTCCTCCTCTGCCCTGCCCCGATTCTGGCCCACAGAGGAGCGGTCAGCCTCCTGCCGGCACCTCACCGAGCTGCGCAACCTCACCAAGGGCCCCTGCTCCCTGGACCAGGTAGAAGTGAGCTACTGCAGCGGGCACTGCCCATCCAGCACCAACGTCATGCCAGAGGTGAGCAAGGGGGCGGCTGCATGGCCCAGGGAAGTCAGGTCGGTCAGCGCCCTGAGGGCCTGACATGGGCCTGGGACCTGGGCAAAGCCCAGAGGACGAGAGACACACATTTGATTCTCATGGAGCTAACAGATGGCCAGAGCCTTTCGCCAAGGTGGTGGTCTGCACCTGTTGGCTGGCCCTGAGGTCTCGCTGGATGTCCCTGCCCCTCCCAGGGAGACCTCCTGCTGTGGCCCCACATGGCTCCCAGAGCATGCCCTGGGCCCACTGTGTCCTGGCAATAAGCCAGGACACCAGCAAAGAGAGGCACAGAGGAGCTAAGTTAGACTCAGATCGGAACCCATCGCACAGTGAGTGAGCGCTCTTGCGGGATGGACTTTCCACAGACAAGGTGCATGGGCGGGTCCCAGAGGCTGACTCAGCCTCGAGCAGGGGGCTGTGCTCTGCGCTCGCTCTCCCTGGACCCAGAAGCCTGCCCTGCTCCTTGCTGGGATCTTCTTAGGGGCTCTGTGCCCACCCTGACTCCGCTCGCCCTGAGCCTGGAGAGCTGGGACCGAGCACCCTCCTCTTCCCTGGGTCTTCTCTCAGCCTCCTGTCCCCAGCCCCGCCTCACTGCCCCTCGACTCTGTGGCCATCCCTCCCGCCTCGGCCCACCTGGATTCACTGGGCCTGGAAGACAAAGACGCCTTCCTACCTGGTCCCCAAAGACGCTGCCCTCAACCCTCAGCCCCACTCGTCAGCTCCCCTGGGCGCTCCCCGCACCTCCTGGGAGAGCTTTCCCAAATCACTTTTGGAACTTTTTAAACATAGAGGCAAGAAGGAGAGTAATTGAGAAATTTTTTTGGGAGGAGGGAAACTGAGTGATAATGGGATAGAAATTGGAGGGAGATTTTTTTTCGCTGAATAACCTTAGTAGTTTTTGAACTTGGTATTGTGTGAATGTACTACCTATCTCACAGTAAAATTATAAATATAATTACACACAAAATTAGATCACATGCTGAGTGGGCCTTCTGTAGAGGTCCTCTGTAATCACAGGGCGAGTGCAGTGTGCTGAGAAGTGAGAACTCACTTTGCACTCGGGATCAGAACTGTGCAGTTAGGGCTTCATGCGTTGCAGTTTCCTATAGAATTAGTCTCTCTAACTAGACTGGGGCGCGTCCTGGGGTGGAAGCTGCCTTTCCCGCTGCAGCCAGGATGCAGTGATGGGCACGTTGAAAGCATTGCTTTAGCCTGCAGAGTGTTGGATGTTCAGACGGGTGGGCGCTAGAGTGAGGGAGGCGGGCTTCTTGTGAAGGGGGCTTGGTGGTGACACTTCCCTCCCAGGCTCGGCCACCTGCTTGCCAAGGAGGGTTGGGATCTGGCCGTCCTCCCTCGTCCCTATCCCCCCTTGGATGGAAAGGCCAAGGGAAACTCCGTTTGGCCCAGTTCCGCCGCTTGCTCTCGCGCAGGAGCCGTACCTTCAGAGCCAGTGCGACTGCTGCAGCTACCGCCTGGACCCCGACAACCCGGTGCGGGTCCTGAGCCTGCGCTGTCCGGGTGGCCGCACGGAGCCGGTGGTGCTACCCGTCATCCACAGCTGCCAGTGCAGCGCCTGCCAGGGTGGGCGCGGGCGGGGCTCCGCGCGGGGCGGGGCGGGGGGCGGGACCGATGGAAGGGTGCGATGCGGCCAGGGTGGCGCGCACTCGGAGAAGCTCTGGGCTTGCTCCCGGCAGCTCTTCCTTCCCGCTTCCGCTGCCCTCCCCGGCCTCTCTTGCCAGCCCGCCTCCCCCTCGCTTGTCCTCTAGGAGGTGATTTCTCAAAGCGCTGACAGACTCTGCTGGAAGTGTCCACTGCTGTCCCTCTTGTGACCGTGGAGCTCAGCGGCACAGACTCTTCCCACGTGCTGACCCACCCGCCCCTGACTGGGGACCCAGCCCCCGGCATTCGCATGTCCCGAATAAAGTGACGTTGCCAGCAAGTCCGTGTGTAGAGCCTCCATCCTGGGGTCCAGCAGGGAAAGGGAGGAAGGGTGGGCCTGAGCCCTGACCTGGACCTGTACAAGGACCTTGTCTCTTGGGGACCTCTGTGCGTCTGCCATGGATTCCCCAGGGCATTCACCACCGCCGGCGAACTTGGACAAGCCACTTCCCATATCTAAGCCTGTTTCCTCATCTGTAGCAGGACTATGTTGAGTAGTCTGGAGACCCCTCGTATTAGACATCTCTAGTGCCCCAGGCTCTATCTTTTGACCAGAGTGATTTCAGCTGCATCTGCGGTGGAGAGACCTGTGGGCTGATGTCTGCTCCTCCCGCCCCTGCTTTTTACAACAGCCTTATTGAGGTATAACTTGCATACAATGAAATCCACCCATTTTAAGTTTACAATTCAATGATTTTTATAGAAAATAAAGTTGCACGAACATCACCATGACCCACTTCTAGAATATTTCCATCATATCATGCCCATTTGCAATCAATCCCTCCCACTTTCAGCCCCAGGCAACCACTAAACTGCTATCTCAACAGATTTGCCTTTTCTGGACATTTCATGTAAATGTCTGGCTTTTTCAATTAGCATGATGATTTTGAGGTTCATCCAGATAGAGGCATGTATCAGTAGCTTGTTCCCTTTTATTGCTAAATAGTCATCTATTGTATGGATATACCACACTTTATCCATTTACCAGTTGACGAACATTCAGATTGTTTCATTTTTTAGTGTATTATGAGTAAAGTTGTAACAAATACTCTTGTACAAGTCTTTGTGTGGACACATGCCTTCATCTCTCTTGGGTATATTGTAGCTAGGAGTGGAATTGCTAGATCATATAGTAAGTTGATGTTTAACTTTTTAAGAAAATGCCAAACTGTTTCCAAAGTGGCTGTACCATTTTACATTCCCACCAGTGGTATGCAACAGTCCGGGTTTCTCCATGTCCTCTCCAACACTTGTTATTATCTGTCTTTTTTCCATAGCCATTCAGTATGTGTGAAGTGGTATCTCATTATGATTTTGATTTGCATTTCCTTAGTAACTAATGATGTTGAGCATTTTTTTGCATATGCTCATTCGCTCATTGTATACCTTCTTCTCGAGCTTCTTTTGCTTTCTGCCTCATGGCTTTTCTGACACAGAGAGAGTCCACTTGGCCTTTACACAAGCCCATCCAGAAGTACAGTGTAGGAATAGGATGTAGTTAATGCCGCTGGGGGCAACCCTCAACTACCAGGATGGGAGCTGCAGATAAATGTGCCAGCCTCCCATTCTGGAGACACTGTCATATGGGCATTCTGTACAAGTCTCAGAAGTGGAATCAAGACCCCACTGCCCACAGCAGTGGTTTCTAAAGTGTACCCTTGTATCAGTTTCTCCTCTTCCCTGCTTTCTTCTAGTCCCACAACCTTGTTCTGGGATCACTCTCAAGTCTCTGTCTCTGGCTCCACTCCCAGGATGGGGTGGGAAGCAGGCTGGATGCCTCTGCTCCAGGTGTAGTGATGCTATGTATGTACTGCCCACTGCTCCCTGGTATTCCTCAGATGCCCTGCAAATGACTGTCTCATCCAGCTAGAGTTACTGGCAAAGGGGAGAGGGACCAAGGGAGAGATGAAAAGGAAAAAGGATATCTAGTTACGATAATAATTGTGGGACACAGAAAGAGGAACTCATGGGTGAGCACTGGGACCTGGAATTGTTTTAGGTGAGGCCGTAGTCTGGGCCCTGTGGTGCCAAGTCAGTGGGACTCCTGAAAGGGGCCACCATGGCACTATTAGCTGAAGAAATAACGAGGTTCATAATTTGGAGAGGAGAGCTTTATTTCTCATAAAGGGTTGCAGCCTGTGTGTGGCCAATCTGGCAGGCTGGAAAGGCGATCCCCTGGCCAGAGGCCAGAAACACGTCCATGGAGGCAGGGACAATGGGAAAAGGAGAGCAGTCATATAACGGAAAATGGTTATTTGGGACCTATACAGAAGTGATAATCAAAATATTTAACCATCAATTTGGCAATATATATTAATAAAATTTTTAAAATTTAATCCATATTTGCTTTGTTTTTTATTTAAAACTTTGAATTGCAACTCAAAACAGACATACACAAAAGTACATAAAACTAAGTATACTATTTAGTGAATAATTGTGAAGCAAACATCTGGGTAACCAACATTTAAGTCTAGAAATAGAACACTTCTCACTCCAGAAGCTTTTCATGTGTCCCTTTCCAACAGCACCTGCTTCCCTCTCTCCTAAAGTTAATTTTATTAAGGCCTTTATAATAACCTGTTCCTTACTTTCTACAATTTTACCTCTATGTACACATACTGGGATAGCCACAAAGGAGCTTTCTGAAGTGCTAGAAGTTGTCTATATCTGATCTGGATGGTGGCTACATGGTACATACATAAAAATACATCGGGTTGTACACTTAAGATTTGTGCACTTTACTGTACATTATTTGTGCTATTATAATATTTTCTTTTTTCTTTTATCACCTTGTCTTTGTCAGGCAAGCACTATTATTATAGATATTACATCTATACATTACAAACTAAACAATATGTTGTGATAATTATTACTTTATATAATTTTATGTCTTTTAAAGAAGATGAGAGAAGAAAAGAGAGCAAGTACATGTTTATATTTGGTCTTTTTCTTAGTCTGCTCATGCTGCTATAACAAAATACCTGAAACTAGGTAATCTATAAATTGTAGAAATTGATCTATCACTGTTTTGAAGGCTAGGAAATCCAAGACCAAAGTGCCAGCAGTTTCTGTGTCTGGTGAGGGCCTGGTCTCTGCTTCCAGGACGGCACCTTGGTGCTGCATGCTCACATGGCAGAAGGGCAAAAGGGCAAAGTGGGTTTCCTTTGTCCTTGCATAAGGGCACTAATTCCTTCATGAGAGTGGAACCCCGATGGCCTAATTGCCTCCTAAAGGCCTCTCTTCTTAATGCTATTGCATTTGGGATTAGGTTTCAACATAGAAACTTTGGAGGGACACATACATTCCAACCATAGCATTCTGCCCTGGTTCCCCCTAAATTCGTATAAGGACATGAATCCCATCATGAGAGCTGCACCTCCATGAACTCATCTAAACCTAATTACCTCCCAAAGAGTCCATCTCCAAATACCACCACATTGGCATACAACATATGAATTGAGAAGGGGGGACACAATTCAGTCCATAGCATCTCCTTTACCTGGCTAACTCCTACCTCTTGTTTTAATTCAGCTCACGTACCACTTCCTCAGGAAATCCTTGACTAGCCACCCCTATATCCTCCCACCATTTCATTCTAAGGTACCAAAGTGTGTTTCAATTAGTGTCTGTGCTTACTTCTTTTGTTGTATTTGTTTCTTTATTTTGTAATTGTCTATTTCTGGTCTGTTTCCCTAATAGGCTATGAGTTCCTTGAAGGCAAGGGCTCTGTCTCATTCAATCGTATACTCCCAGAACCTAGAACAGTGCCTGACCCATGGTAGGCAACCGATGCTTTTTGAATGAATGTAAGAAAAAGCATTGCCCTCTTTGATTAGATAAAACCTGGGACCTTGAAGGTTAACATTGGCCCTACGAATTCGAGGGAGCAGAATCCCATAGCCCCATTAGAGCGCTTTGCCCTAACTGCAGAGTGCAGGAGAACGCCTGGGGACGTTGCCTAGTAACCATCGCCGGACAGACCGGGGCAGCGACGCGGCGTCCAATCAGAACCCCGCATTCTGGGAGCCAATAGCAGCCTGGAAAGCCGCTTACCGAGGCCGGACTACATTTCCCGTCGTGCTCCGCCGCCTCGGGCTAGGCGGCTGCCGTAAAGCTGTTCTTTGGGTACGACGCTAGTCCCAACTCAGCGCATCTCCCGGCTCTGTCAGCGCTACCGGCCCCCGACGTGGTAGAGCGAAGTTCTTGGGCAGCGCTCCGTTCCCGCCAGGGCGCCCTCCCCCTTCGGGAGCCTGGGTCCCCAGTGGCCGCGGCGGCTGGACCTCAGGCCAGGCCGCGGGGGGAGGGGGCGGCCTGGAGGCAGTGGCGGGGTGAGCCGGGCCACTGAAAGCGGGGCCATGGAGCCCAGGGAGTCGGGGAAGGTAGGACTGGAAGGGCCCTGGGGCCGCCCACTCCCCTCCCGTGGATCGCCGATCCGGGCTCTGGCGAGGCGGGGCGGTTCGGGCGGAGGCCCCGCCGATGAGCCAGCGTTGCAGGGAAGGACCCGCCCGCTCGCTCCCTCTTTCTTCACACTTTGGCGGCCGCCTCTGGGAGGGTGGCAAAGAGAGGAGCGAACGCATCCGCTCTGCGTGTCGCGCATCCTCCCGGCTCCCCTCCCTCCCCGGGGCTGGCCAGCGCCTTCTGGCGAGTGGCCGCTCTGTGGATGCCAGATTGGGTAGCTCGCAAAGTGGAATGAGGCGAAAGTGCTTCCCGTTTCCCTTCACCACCTTCGGCGTTGTGAGGAGGCCAGCTTGTTTTAAGGCTTTGAGACTGGATAGGACGCTGGCGGGAGCCACAGGGTAGTAGGAATCGAGAGACGGGGTGGGGCCTTGGCCCTGCCTAGATCCTCCTTCCTAAAAAAGGACTGAAAAGAAAAAGAGGATTATCTACTTCGTGAAGTATCTGAGCATTGCTTAGAAGCATATTTCATAGATTTTGCTTCAGTCTTCAGGTGGGGAGGAAGTGCTTGTGGGTAGAGTTAAGTGGGTTTGACAGGGTTGCTGGAACTCCCAGGCAGTGCCAGCAAAGACCAGTGTGGTTGTAGGCACACTGGCTTGGAGGCAGTGTCAGCGTCTTAGGAATAACATCTTTCTGAGTGTTCTTTGCTGCCAATTCTTGAAGATTGTTTCTTCTTTGGCGCAGAGAGAATTCTCTCAACAAATGTTTTTCAGTGCTTATTGAGTCCCTTCTTTAAAAAAAATGTCAATAAACGTTTGTAATCTGTGATTTGCATGGAGTGAGATGCTGGGTGTACAAGGATAAATAGGAAAGGACCACTTTCCTCCAGAAGCTGTCCTGCAGCTTTCACTTCAATACCTTGCACAAGCCTGGAAGGGTTGTCCCACAGCAAAGGGAGAAAGAATAATGAGGTAATTTTGATGCTGTACTTGTTCCAGGGAAGACTAGGAAAGACTCTGAATTACAAAAGAAGTTATTTGTTGCTCGAGCATCTCTTCCATCCTCCCTTCCCTCCACAAGCTACAGTGGTGCATTTTCCAGACACAGCAACCTACAGAGTACACAGTCCAAGACAGTAAAGCTCGACAGAACCTAAAGAAAGATTAAAGGTGAACTGCGTGCCAGCCTTATGTTAAGTACTATGGGGATACAAAAAAGTAAAGGAAATGGCCCCTTACCCTTTGGTAATATCCCCAGATTAGTTAGATTGAACGTGAATTTGGATGAGGAGGAGCAAAATGTAGGGGGAATGAGGGTTATAAAATATTGGAATTAGTGATTTGAGGTTGATTTCCAAGATACTGTGTTCAGTTGTAGACTTTCTTAGCTTTTAATGGGAGAAGAGAGATACAGTCATGTGCCGCATAACTTCTGTCAATGAGGGATTGCATATATTACTACAACAATGGTGTCACATAAGATTATAACGGAGCTGAAAAATTCCTGTTGCCTAGTGATGTCTTCATGATCCTGACCATGTATAGGCCTAGGCAAATGTATGTGTTTATGTCTTACTTTTAAACGAAGTTTAAAAACAATTTTTTTTAAATAGAAAAAGCTTAATAAGGATGTAAAGAAAAAAATTTTGTACAGCTGTACAATGTGTTTGTGTTTTAAACTAAGTGTTATTACAAGAGTCAAAAAGTTTTAAAAAATTACAAGTTTATAAAGTTATAGCATGTTAAGGTAAATTTACTGTTGAAGAAAGAAAATTATTTTTTTAATAAACTTAGTGTAGCCTCTAGAGTGCTGCCCATTTCCCCTCACCACGGTTGGCGTTGCGAAGAGGCCAGCTTGTTTTCAGGCTTTGAGACTGGAAAGGACGCCAGTGGGAGCCAAAGGGTAGGAATGGAGAGGCACCGTGTGCAGTGTTTGTGGTGTTGGTACAGTCTACGGCAGTGTCTTAGGCCTTGGCACTCACTGACTCACACAGAGCAACTCCCAATCCTGGAAGTTCCGTTCGTGCTAAGCGCCCAATACAAGTGTACCATTTTTTGGTACTGTATTTTTACTCTACCTTTTCTATATGGAGTTGCTTAAATACTTACCATTATGTTACAGTGGTCTACAGTATCCAGTATAGTAACATGCTGTTCAGGTTTGTAGCCTAGAACAATAGGCTATACAACCTCAGTTTGTGTGAGTTTACTCTTTAATGTTCACACAATGACAAAATTGCCTAAAGACGCATTTTTCAGAAGGTATTCCTGTTAAGTGACACATGACTGTACAAACATTTTGGGAGGCAGAGGATAAATTTGATGTCCTTTCAGGTCTAACCACTAACTGAAACCTCTAGGGACTGGAAATTTCACCTTCGATTGGAATCTTGATTGCAAGGTGTCTCAAAAAGGTGCTCACCCTTCCCCAGTATATCTGCTTTCTAACCTAGGAAATGAGGAAGTTACCCAAAATTAAAGTGATTACAGAATGAGCTGGCAGTATAAGATGCATTGTGAACAAGTGATAGTGATGCAGGCCTGGGAATAGCTGTGCTATTCTACCGCTGTGTTCTGAACATCGTTATTTATTTATTTTTTTGGCTCAAAACTGGGAGACTAGGGGTCCTCTTGAGGTAGTGGCTTGGTCTACTACTAGAATCTTCCTTTGGCACTATTTTGTGATCTTTATTAATGAAAGGCAACCTTGGGCCATTGGATTGAGTGTGGGATATCTTGCCTGTCATTAGCAGAATAATGGATAAAAGTCAGACTTTTCCCCATCACACTTTGTCCCATTACGCTCTTTTATTTTCTTCACAGCCCTCATCACTATACAGAATTCTCACATTTATTTACTTATTTACTTGCATATTTGTCGACTTTACTCTCTGTTATATCCCCAGCTAGAACAGTGCAGCAGTTCCTGGCATGTAATAGGTTACATACACCAGGAAAGAATGGCTCATAAAATACCATTGCTACAGGAACTCTTTTGCTGCAAGGCATGGGTGCTTTGAAGAACACTGCAGCTGACACCTAATGTGCCCTCCTAGGAGACTGGGTAGTTGATGTTTCCAATAGGAGTCTATATGTACTTGTTTCTGTATGTACTTACTACCTCAACATTTCTGTTTCCTAGCCCTCTCTGTCTTTCCCGTAGAAGTGATCACGGCCCTCTCATTTTTCTTTGAACACAACTCTATTACTGCACTTAGATCATAGTGGTCTATTACTTCCAGATGGATTTTACTCTCTTTTTTTAATCTCCCTTCATATCTTTAGATCACCATGTACCAAGCACTTAGAAGAAACACTTAAATGATAAATATATATTGAGTGAAAAAATGAATGAAGTGCTTATTGAAATACTTTCAATATAATATGTTGATGGGGAGAAGGTGGTGTTAGTGGAGGGGGTTTAAAATAAGCCAATCAGAATAGGTTTCCTGAGGGCCAGGCTCTGGGGGAATAGAAAGTCTTCCCTGCTCAAGGGAAGGAGAAATGCTTGGGTGATGATTAGGAAATCCCTTCTGAAAGAGATGGAATGCAAATTGGAACTTGATGAGTGGGTAGACTCTGAGTAGGTGCGGGGAGAGGGAATGGGCAGTCAGGAGATCTAAAGACCAGGTGTGTAGAGAGAGGAAAGGTGCAAGATCTGTTTGACTGCAATGCTGCTGATCTGGCAGGAGGAGAGAGTCCAGGTGGGGTGATACATAGAGCTGAGATTAGGAAGATGGGTTGGATTCCAACTGGGGGGACTTCTTTAGCCTGAGGAGTCAGAGCCCTACCCTGTAAAGAGTGAGGACAGCTAAAATAGAACATCTGGAGATAATTCTTTGCATTATACACAGAGAAGGAATTCCTCTTATTCAAGTAGATTTGTGTTTTCTTTACGTTGCAGTCACCTGGAATCAGAAGGCTCTTGCCATAATATTGCTTAGGAGAGGTACCAGGTGTTAGTGTAATCACTCTTGCTGGGAAGACACTTCGTTATGCAGACGTTCAGTCTCAGCTGTACTCCTTACTGTGGAGCTAAAGTGATGGGTCCCTTGGCCTTCGTTATGCCCACCTGTACGTGCTAGGGGAAGGGTGGGTGTGAACAGGGAGCCCTGTTTGTCCTTAGTCACAGTGTTTTAACCTGCCCCGATCTGAACAGGTTGCCCTCTAGTCCTGGTGTACAACTGGCATCCTGCATCTGCCTCTAGCATAATCTCGGGGTTCCCTTCCCCACTTCTCCACATTAGTATCCTTAGGCTCTATCTGTGTAGACCCCTTTCCTGTTTGACTACTTTTGGTGGAGCCCCTCCTCCAATAGGTTTTGGAAATGTTAACATAATCACACTTTGCTTTGGAAGACACTCTAGAGAAAATAGTTTTTTAAAACATACACGTTTGGCCATACAATTTCATTTTTATTTTTAAAACTATACATTCATACATATTCATAGACAAAAGACTAGAAGGTTATACACCAAATGTAACAGTAATTCTTTTTCAATGAGGGGAATGTGGGTGATCTTAAAACATTTTTTTCTGTTTATTTTTATCGTCTAAATTTTCTTTTTTCCCCATACTTTTTCAACCAGTCAAGCAAACAGCACTGATCTATTGTCTAAATTTTCTGCAGTGAACATAAGAAAAATACTCAAATTATTTTTCAAATTTATGATCGCGACTGATAAGAATTATCTATATAGTTTTTCTTAAGAAGGACCTACTACTGAAGTTAAAATAGTTATTTCACCTATTTTATTTTTATCTTTTTTCTTAAAAGATGTGTTGGTATATTTCACCTGTTTTAAATGGTGTGCAGCCGTTTCCCAATATGTTATTTCTCTTTGGGGTGGGAAATTTATGTTTTATTGATAATTTTATTTATTTTTTATTTCTTTGACTAGGTGATAAGTTTTCATGGTATAAAATTTAAAAAGATAAATTTATTTCTGACTATATTTCCTTTTCTGATTATTTCTTTTGTAACTGTTTCATGGCTGCAATATCTTACCTCTCTGATGGTATTTCTTTAAGTTTTCTTCTCTATGCCTATTTCATTAGCACCCTCCCCCGCCAATCTATTTTGCTTTCTATAGTCCCTGTTAGCACCTTTCCTCAAATGTCTGGTAGTCTAGTCTGCTAACATTTAACAGTGGAAGACCAGAAAGCTGGGAGACTGACAGCTGTGAGCACACGGAAGAGGGAGGGCTTATCAACTCAGAGCCTCTGCGTAGGGGAACCTGGAGAGGCATTTCTTGGGAACGGCTTTCCCCCAATTCTTATTATTTCAGCCTATCTGCCTTCACTCTCAAGCCAGAGGTTTCCCTTGTTGCCAGATCCTGAGCCTTTCAAGGATTTAGTGGTGTAAATTGGATTGTTTCTCAGCTTTGCCCACTGCCGGGTGAGGTTTCGATTTCCTCGATCTGCTCAGTTACTACTTTTTCATCTGCTTTTCAGTTTCCACAATTGTATTGCTGGTGTCTACTTGTTGTGCTCCCGATTGTAGTAGGTATTTTATTGGGTAGGGGGTGTCTTCTTTTAAATTCACAGGGAATAAGCAAAATTAAATGGTACTTGTTTAATCTTCCATCTTGATCCAGAACTCTCCAAAACACTTTCTGAACTCCTATACCCAACAGAGCTTCTTCGTAAGCCACATGGGATATAGGTCTCAGCCCCAAAGCTTTGCCTGTCTTGGTCATTGACTTTATCCATAGACACAGTTCTAAATTACCTTCAGCTATTTCTAGAAACCACACATCTTCCTGACTGAAGATTTTCCATTCAAGAGTTTATAAAAGAATGTACCAGAAATTGTTGCTGAGCCTTGGCAGAGAAGTAATAGGTGTGTGGGAGGCATGTGAAGAACATGCAGGGAGAGGCTGTGAAATTCCTGAGTTAGCCTTCTTCAAGGCTCTGGTTGGTTCTAGTGTGTGGCACTTTCTAGAAGAATGAGTCTCAATCTCAGTGACCTCCACCCAGGTGGTGAGAAAGAGGTGGGGTGTGGGGCATGTATGTAAACTGACAGTCCCCTCAATCTGGTATATTCCCAGGGTAGGGCTGCCCTCAGGTGGTTGAGAACGCTGATGTGGAAGATAAATCTGAGCAAAAAGTTGCTACTTCGCTGTCGTTTTTCCTTTTCAGGCTCCTGTGACGTTTGATGACATCACAGTATACTTGCTCCAGGAGGAATGGATGCTGCTGAGTCAACAGCAGAAGGAGATCTGTGGTTCTGACAAGCTGGTGGCACCACTGGGTATGGATTCCTGTCCTTGTCCCCACCACCATCAGTCTAGACCAGCACACCCAACCTTATCCGGGCCAGGACATACTGGAGAATTTTCTGGAATCCTATCATTTTTCTAGGCATCCTTATGCCACTATCTGCTCAATCCCATATTTAACTTAATTGCATGCAAATTCACATGCCACCCTATCTTTTTTCCTTTTAAATTGGTCAAGAGAAGTAGGAAAGTCTGGCACAAGTCTGGCTAGACCTTGAGGTCTGTCTCCTGGGTGCCTCAGGATACCCCAGGGTGCCAGAAGGGAAATGGCCTATAGATTTGTAGACCATAGGACATTGGAGGTAGGAAGTGGTGGTGGAAAGAACTTCAGGTTTGCAGTGTGGAAATCTGGCTTCAATCCCAGCTCTACCACTGGATACGTGAGTGCCCTTGGCCTTTTTAAGCCTTGATTTCCTTCTTGTTAGGGTTGTTTTAGAAATTTAGTGAGATAAAACAGTTAAAACTTTGCATAAATATAGGTATTTTTTATTTTTTCTATTTCCTGAATGTTCTTTTCTCTGCTTCTTTGGGTAGACTTTCTGCACCAAGGACAACGATGGTTGTATTTCAACATGTGTGTGCACACATATGTACTGTTTGCTGATTTCAGTTCGATAACTGTCTACCATGCTTTCCTTATTTCACCTTGATCCCTACCTAAGGCATGGTAGGAGCAACAATCTCAGCTTTTTGTGGGTGGAAGAATTGGAGCTAGTTTGAGTCATCTTCCTGTGCCTGCTAAGGTTTGGAAACCACTGATTCTTCTAAACCAGAAGTTGCAAAGTAGCAGCTCATGGGCCAGATTTGGCTCACAGACTAGAGTTTTGTTTTGCTTTTTTGGCTTCCACTGCTTTTGTTTGGCTTCTTAAAAATATTTAAGTGAGTTGCCAATATTTAACCATTGGGAGTTTTCACATAAATATGGATTTCTGGCTTCTCTTGACAAACGGGGCCATGCAGCAGCCTTCTGGAGTTGAGTAGAGCCTGTCCCCTTTATGCAGGACCAAGTCCTCTAGGTTGTTGCAGCCCCCCAGGTCCAGCCTGGTTTCCTTAGTTATATTTTTGGGCTGTTCCCTCCCACCATTTCGGTTTGTGAGCCTCTCTCTTAACCGTCATTTTCTTACCTTTTTAGCCTTGCTTGTACCCTTGTTCCTTTCACCTAGTCCCCCATTCTTTTAGGAGTCCCATGGATATCCAAGTTTCTAAACCACAGCACTAAACCATCGAGATTCCTGCTTTCTTCCTTGACCTGTTATCTTACCATGCCGAGAGGATGCCACAAACAGATGTCTCCTTAATGTTGGGACGTGGAGCCAGGCCCTCACAGTGCTTTTCTCTGTTCCTGACTCAGGACCAACTGTTGCTAATCCTGAGCTGTTCTATAAGTTTGGGCAAGGACCAGAGCCATGGCTAGGCAATGTCCAGGACCAGAGGAGTCTCCTGGACCATCACCCAGGTGAGTGTGGACCTGCACCAGAGGTGGGTGCTCAGCTGGAGAGGGAGCAGGTGCGAGGACCCCAGTCTCATCCTCTGTCCTCTCTGTTCTCTACCGACACACACAACGAATGCAGCCAGTTGTCACCTCATCGAAATATACACGCCTCTCCCAACATCCTTCTCCAACCTCTTGTCTCCCTTTATTTTATTTCTACCTGAGAGTTATGTTTATTTATATAAGTTCCATTAAAGCATGACGTTGTCTTATTTACCACTGTATTCCCAGAGCCCAGAACAATGCCTGGCACACCACAGTTGCGTAATAAATAATCAGTGAATGAATGAACAGCTGTCTGCTGAGTTCTAGGGATTTATTTTTTCCTTCCTCCTTTAATAAGCCTCTCCTGTTCAGGGGTTGCCTTAGCTAGAGCCAGGCCAGGTGGCATCTTGTCATTACGTAAGATGACTGAATTAACCCCGCCCCAACTAAGGGAGAAGAGGGAAGCGGGGCATGAGATCCCGTATGAATTGAATCACGAAAGTTTGCTCTCCCTGATGATTTCCCTCAGGTGGAACACGAGGAGCTCTAGACTGCTTTGTGACTCTGTGAAGAATCACAGACACTAATTTGTTTTGTTCCATGGTTCCTTGCTTGGCTCTTAATTTTAAGCCTGCTGACTCTTTATTAACAGCTTTGTACTCTTAGGGTATTACAGTGTTGTGTCTACACAATAGACCAGTCTTGGTAGCCTGGCTCACAAAATGTTGAGTTCTTGGCCACTGGGCATCTGCACTTACGTTGGTGCGTAGAAAATGGTTCCAGGAGACTTAGAGTCGTCTGAGCTGCGTTTCATCTTAGGAGTAAGTAAAGAAACTTCTCGTTCAGCTTGAAGAAGAATCCTAATGAGGTCATAAAAATTCTTACCTCTTTGAAGGGTTGTGATATATGGGAGGAATTAGACTTGAGTTTCTCTAGAGGGCTGGATCAGCTTCCAGTACTTTTGAGGTAGAAATGCTCAAAGATGATTACAGCTTAAGGAAAACTATCTAGGGACCAAAACTGTCGGCCCAGGCGTTAGGTAGTTCTCAAAATGCAGATGCCTTTGTGTCAGGCCTACTACTGAAGGGGATTCCTGCTGAGCAAGGAGTTGTGTTGTGCGACTTAAATGACCTTTTTTAACGCTGTGTTCTATTACGTCAATGTTCTTATCCATAACTAAGTTTTGGCCCCTGAAGATGGTGCTGCTATCTCACATTTTCGTAGATGAAATTGCAAAAATCTTCTTCTGGCCATGTGTATCTGTTCTTTGAATAAAAAAAAAAAAAAAAAAGGAGGATTTGCTTAAAGCCCATCCCTTTGACTTTCTTCTGGATTAGGTGAGGCACGGCCTGTGGAGTTGGAGGGACTGGAATCCGAGAATTCAAGTGGAGGCCGTGTCGCTTTTGTCAGAGTGTGCACTTCTCACCTTCCATGTGTGAAATATCTGACAGCCCCATGAGTTGCGGTGGCTCTAACCATAGGATTTTAAAGCAAATTCCATTTGTCTCTTTTCTCTAAAGGAAAAAACCAGATGGGCTACTTGGAAGAAATGGATGTGCAAGTTCCTGCCAGGGAGAGTAGACGATACCTCCCGCCTCAGAAGAAAGCCTGCCTTTCCCACTTCAGTACGGACAGTGGCAACATCGAGGGAGACTGGACAGGAAGAAGCAAGAAACTCCTAAAGCCCCGGTCTATCCAGAAGTCGTGGTTTGCGCAGTTTCCATGGTTGATCATGAACGAGGAACAGACGGCTCTGTTTTGCTTTGCTTGCCGGGAATACCCATCTGTCAGGGACAAACGGTCAAGATTAATAGAAGGTTATACAGGACCATTCAAGGTGGAGACTCTCAAATACCATGCCAAGAGTAAAGCGCACCTGTTCTGTGTCAGTGCCTTGGCAGCAAAGGACCCTGTTTGGGCAGCCCGTTTCCAGAGCATCAGAGACCCACCTGGAGATGGACTGGCCAGCCCAGAGCACCTCTTCACTGCAGATTATCCCATGTTCTACACCCCAGGGCCTCTGGGAGATTTTGGTAGCATGGCTGAGCTCCTGCCAACCTCAAGAGGTGAACTAGAGGACCCTGGGGGGAATGGAAAAATTCCTGCCTTGTATCTAGACTGCGTTTCAAATTTGAGGCAAAAAGAAATCACTGATGACATCAACAACTCTTCAAACATTAATGTTTTATGTAATGATGCTGTTGAATCCTGCAGTAAGGTAATACATTTGTGATTGCTGTATCTTACAGAGAAGGATTATGTACTGAGAATAACATTGCATAACAATGCTGGAAAAGAAGAACAATAGCAATACTCACTGTTATCATTATAATGTTATCATAAGCTAATATGCTTATAATGTACTAGGCATTGTTTTAAGTGCTTTACATGTATTATCTCATTTAATTCAGACAACTCTATTATTATTATCTCCTTTTTGCAAATAACAAAACATAATTACTGCAACAAAGCATTCTAACTTCTGATATAACGGGAACAATAATCTTCATTCAGAATCCAAAACAAACACAGAACTCTGAGAAATAATCTACAGAACTCTAAGAAATAATCTACAGCCACAAAACAATGACAGAACTCTTAATCAGTATTTGTAAAATTTCAGCTTTAACTTTGGAATCATGTAGGACTTTTAAACATTGCAAGTTTTTTCTCACACACGTTGTTCAATGTAATGTTTCTCACGTTGCCGTGAGGCTGAGAGAGCAAGTGTTATTAAACTCATCGTGTTGGGAGAAAACTGAGACCTGAGGAAGTGACATGTCCAGTGTCCAAGAGCTGTTGTGGTAAATGCTGGACTCTGCCAGCGCCCTTGACTGCCAGCCCGGTGCTGTCCCTCCACTGCCCATAGCACTGCCAGACCTGGGTGACTCTTGTGCTCACCTTAGGTTTATTTTGTAATTATCAAATTCATTGGAAAGTTGGCCTCTGAGGAAACTTTAATTGGAATTTGTGAGTAACTAGAACCCTCCCCATTTCTTACCTATGGCATACAAGTGGGATTTTACTGTAAGTCATTTTTAATACCCCCTCCAGGGGTCCGGTGGGGATGGCTCAGATGTTCCTCATAGCTAACGTCGTAAGGAATCTGGCTCAAGTTAGTAAGCTTAAGTTTTTCCAGAATGCAGGAAAACAGTGAAGCTCATTTCTCTTCATGTTCATGTTCCTGATATTTTTTAGTATTAGAAAGTAATAAATAGGTCTAACCTTTTATAATTGGAATTCCTTTAGCAGTGAGGCATGTGTAAACCTATTCACTGACTATAAGCATTTTTAGTTCTTTTTGACCACTTCTTCCTTCCCATCCCACTGGGAAATCTTAGCAGGTGCTCCTGGAGGCAGACGGTCACCTGTGTGGTCATGGATGAGCAGAAGGCACTGCTCTTAGGACTCTAAAGACAAGGTGCAGTCACAGGCTCTACTGAGATGCCTGTTTTTTCCATAGGTTTTTATTTCCTCCTGGGAGATCTTAGGCTCCGACTGAGGCTCATTTGGTTTTTGCCTACTAATTCTCAGCCTCATGAATTTGATTCTGTGACATTCATTGGATAAACTAATTCCTCAGAGCGCGTCTGGGCTGCTTGGTGAGCTTCCCAGGAGGAGTAGGTCTTAAGAAGACCCCTGGAAGTGTCACGCAGGCATCAGACTGAGGCGTGCCAAGTGACTGCTGCTCTTTGTTGCAGGACCTTTCTGAAGAGGGGCTGTTGGAGGAGGTCCCTGTGGTGTTAGAGGAGCTGCCGGCGGTATTTGAGGATGTGGCGGTGTATTTCACCCGGGAGGAGTGGGGCATGCTAGACAAGCGGCAGAAGGAGCTGTACAGAGACGTGATGCGCCTGAATTACGAGCTCTTGGCATCCCTGGGTAAAGACTCCTGGAGACTTTTATTCGCCATCATCATTTGACTTGGGAAACCCACAGGGCAGCTGTGGCTGGTGGTCGTCGTCCCGCTGCTGCCCTCTCCCTGTACACAGGCAGGGAAGGTGGTATCTTCTGTCCCTCAGAACCCTCCCTGCTTCAGGTTCTTGTATCACCTCTTCATCCATCCACTTGTCCATACATCCGTCCATCCTCCACCAAATATTTATTGAGTACCTACTCTGTACCAGCTAAACACAAATGAGCCAAGGTCTCTGCTTTCAGGGGGCTAGCAGATTTGTGGGAGAGGCAGACATTTTAATAAGAAGCTATGAAATAATGCAGTCTCCCATAACAGAGCTTCTGGAAGAGTACGCTGGGGGTACCGAAGAGGAGGGTATGGCAGGAGGGAGCAGAAAGGCTTTCTAGCATAGGAAAGACTTTAACTGAGTTTGAAACCAGAGGAGGAAGGGCATCAAGACATGGCAGAGACAGGGGACAATGTGAACACAGCTGTGGAGGCTAAAGGGCTCCGAGTGGATCCGCCCTTCTGTCTGTGCTGCTCAGGGCTAAGGGGCCTTCATCCTGCCCAGGTGCCTGCAAGGGGTGGCAGCCATCAATGTAGGGGTCACTGGGTTTGGACTTAGGAGGACCATGAGGGCAGTAGTGGTTACTACTGTTTCAGATAGTGTTCTCATCTCCTGCGTCTGTTTCTTTTTCTTGCCTTTGCCTCTTCCTGGAAAATACCCAAAGTTCTTATGTATTAATAGCATTAAGCTGGAAAGACAACTTTTCATCTTATAAAGCTTTTATTTATTTCTTCACTAACATACATTATAACAGAAACCTTGCAGAACAGGCTGCTGCACGTAACTTAGGAGTTCCAGGAGCAACCTGTGTCATAACTTCTGCAGAACAAGAAGTAAGAATATTTATGATTTAATTGATGTCATATCCCCATCTTTACACTGCCCTTTTGGGTGCAGCTAAGATCTGGATTATCTTCTAAACATTCTTGACCTATATAGGCGTTTTCATCATTGTTCATAATTTTTAAACACCTCCCCAAACATTCAGAAATGACTTAATTATTTTGTAGCGCCAGAGGTTTTGTAATCATGCCCTAGGTCCAGAGTGTCCCTTCAAAGAGCATCACTGTTCCTACTGTGCTGAAAAGCAGCGAGAATGAGGGGAAAATTCATTTGTAAAAAATGCACACCTACTTAGAAAATGTTGGGTTTTCCTTTAAAGTAACCAGCAGTAGCGACACATGCGCTCTGGAGCCCCGCAGACAGCTGAGAAAGTAGCTGCAGTCAGTGTTGACCTCGTGCTTCTCCTGCAGTGTGCTTGTTCCCTCGGGTTTCGTGTTTTGGCAGAGCATAATCTAAGCATTTTGTCATTTTTCTTTTTAATTTAAATAAGTAAGGAAGTAGGGAAGTCTTAGCTAACTAGGTACAGTTCAGTCTTGGTTAAGTCTTATTTGAATGCATAAAAAATATAATCAGAGGAGGGGGACTAATTTTGCTTGCCGGTCAGAGGCAGGAATCAGGAAGGCTTTATAGGGGGTGGGCGTGGCCTCTTCAGTTGACCAGGTGTTTAAAACGGGTACAGGAGTCTAGAAAATGAATTATGTGTGTGTGATTCCTTTTAGTGACTATCCTTTAACTGTCCCCCAATTTAAACAATTTTTCATGTTTGAGATACAAAAGCATTTTAAAGAGCCTGGAGACTGTAACCATGGCCCAGCATAAATGATCTGTATGCTTAAAAGTGACCTTTTAAAAGGCATCAAGCCAATAATTGGAGTATAAAATAGCGTTGAAACACAGTGGAGAATCTCCAGTTATGATTTTTACTTTGGCTGGTTTTTTATTTTATCTCCCACACTCCCCTCCCGCTTGACAAATGCTTTAAGAGTTGAAAACTAAATATTTTGCATTATCTTTTAATTATATTTTACAAGTAGAACTTCTCCTTCGAGTGAGCTCTATTTATTTATTTATTTATTTATTTATTTATTTTTTGAGACAGAGTCTCACTTTGTTGCCCTGGCTAGAGTGAGTGCCGTGGCGTTAGCCTAGCTCACAGCAACCTCAAACTCCTGGGCTCAAGCAATCCTACTGCCTCAGCCTCCCAAGTAGCTGGGACTACAGACATGTGCCACCATGCCCGGCTAATTTTTTCTATATATTTTTAGCTGTCCAATTAATTTCTTTCTATTTTTGGTAGAGATGGGGTCTCGCTCTTGCCCAGGCTGGTCTCGAACTCCTTGAGCTCAAACAATCCGCCCGCCTCAGCCTCCCAGAGTGCTAGGATTACAGGCGTGAGCAACCGCGCCTGGCCAAGTGAGCTCAATTTTTGAAAAAGAAAACCTCAGTCATAATTTTTGTGGTCAAGAAAAGCCCTTTTCAAAAATCTTTCAACTATTTCTCAATGTTTTTTTGTGTTTTATCTTGAAACACTATGATCGCGTTGTACTGGGTGTTATAGGAATCCTCTATGTTTTTCCTGTGGTAGCTTTTTTATTCTTATGTCTAGAAATAATCAGTGGCTTTTGCCGTTGTTGGCGGAATCCAGTTCCTTGTGGTTGTAGAGCCGAGGTCCCTGTTTCCTGCTGGCTGTCAACCAGGGAGCGGCTCGGCCCCTAGAAGCTGCTCTCAGGTCATTTCCGCGGCGTCTCCTCCACCCTCAGGCAGCAGCAGTGTGGAATCATCTTGTGCTTTGAAGCTCTGACCTCGCAGTCCGCTGCCAGCCTGACAACACTCTCCACTTCTAAAGGGCTCCTGTGAATAGGTCAGGTCCACTGGCTGAGGTCCCTTTGCCATGCAACTGAACGTGATGACAGGGGCCACCTCTCATCGTCAGCCTTTCTGACACATCCTGGGTGGGAGCAGCGTGGTGGGTAGGTGCGTAGAGAGGTGCAAGAGAGGTTTTGCCTGGCATGTGATCTGATACCAGCTACCTGGAACCGTGATAGTTTAACACTGACTCTGCGGGTGTGTTTGTGGGTTCTGCAGACCCCTCGGCCACCAGGACCTCTCACTTGCAGTTGCCTTGACTTGGGTAAATGTCTTCTCTGGCAGTCTGTCCTATACAGGCTCCCTCATGGGAGCATCACACCAATAGATGGCGGTCCTGGGCACAGTCCCTTTAAGATGACTCCAGGCCTCTTCTCCTTCCCTGCACGGCCCTGTCTGGACCAGGGAAAGCACTCACAGATCTTTGCCCTGACAAACCCTGGGAACGCAGGCCATGCCCAGCACGGCTTCTCAGGTGCCATCAGTCAGCGTCTGCCACGTTTAGTCTTTTCCAGGCCTGGATTCAGCTCTAGGGATAGGTCAGGTTAGGGAAAGAGAGCATCCTACCCTCCCCTGGTTGCGGAGAGGGACTCACAATACACTTGGCAGCTCTTTCCAGAAACATCCCTGATACCCAACTTCATGACCTCTTCCGTTTCAGCTTTGACTTCCTCTCAGTGGGTGAGGGCTGGGCTCATGGCAGCAGTTTTTCAGCCGTCCTCGTTCCAAGTTGCGCTTTGGTGGTCTAGCTTTGGAATGTGAGATGGTTGGCTCCTACTTTTTTGTGCTAAAACAGGCAGACGGAATCACACTTTAATATCCCGTTGCATATGTTTATTGCTATTCCTGATTTATTGATTTTAGATACTATCTATTGATTCCCACTGTGGAAGATGGAGATTTGGCCCTCTTACATCACCTGGGCCCCTTCTCTTCCCTCCATCCTCTCAGAGCAGGTATATCACACTTTCTTGGTTAAATCAATGTAAATTATTTGCCTAGTTATGATTGTGCATTATTTACTGCTAAGCAAGTATATTATGATGATGTTTCCTTCATTGCAGGGCTTCTTTTCCCTGGAATTGGAATTTTTTCTTTTTTCTTTTGCTAATTTTCTATACTCTCACCAGTTCTTTCCAAACTCTGCAGAGGAATTATAAAACTCCCCTGAGGAGTCTTTTACACATGGCCAAATATCCTGTGATCGCTCAGTTTCATTCTTTTCCTGAAGACATCCCTCGCTGGGCCTTCCCTTCCTCTGCTCTGTGTAACCGGGTCTCTCTTTAGGCTGGCTGCACACCTGTGGCTTTAGTCTTGCCCCCATTTCCTGGGTCGGTCTCTTCTTCTTTCATGCTTTATATCTTCATTTTGTTGGAGCACATCTTTTAATAGTTTCCTAAGAGGGTGCAGGGGGGGACTCTTTTTTAGACTCTGTATATCTGAAAACATAACCTCACGATTGATAACTTGGTCGGATAGAATTCTAGGTTGGAAATAATTTTCCTCAGCATTTCGAAAGCATTGCTTTTTTAGGTTTTCTGGTGCCATTGAGAAGTCTAATGCCTTTTAATGCCTGAATCTTTGAACATGACTTTTTTTCCCACTACAAAAGCGTTTTTTTTTTGTTTTTGTTTTTTGTTTTGTTTTATTTTGAGACAGGGTCTCACTCTGTTGCCCTGGCTAGAGTGCAGTGGTGTCATCAAAGCTCACTTCAGCCTCAAACTCCTGGGCTCAAGTGATCCTCCTGCCTCAGCCTCCTAAGTACCTGGGACTAGAGGCGCATGCCACCACACCTGACTAATTTTTCTATTTTTTGTAGAGATAGGGTCTCACTCTTGCTCAGGGAAGCCACTCCAAAAGCTTTTAAAATTGATTCCAGTGTTCTCAAATTTTTAATGATATCCCTTGATGTGGGCGTTTTTTAATCTTTTGTTCTGGATATCTGGTGCTTCCCTTCCATGTGGAAACTCGTATTTTTCAGTTTGGGGAAATGTTCTTGTATTATTTCTTCTATGGTCTCTTCCTATGTATTTTCTCTTTTCTTTCTTCCATAAATTCCTATTAGTTAGATATTGGACTTCCTGGATTGAGCCCCTAGTTTTCTGTGTGTTTGTTTGCTTCTTTCTTTCTCTCTTATTTTCTGCTTCTATCTTCTACACAAGTAGTATCGTGTACTACTTTCTTGGAGATTTCCTCAATTTTATTTTGCAACAATGCTGTTTATTTATTTTTCATTCTACTGGGTTTTTTAAGTTTCTTAGCACTCTTATTGCTCTTTTCTTGGGTGGCTGTCATGATTTTTCTCTCTGGTAATATTAATTCTCATTGTTTTGAAGTTTTGTTTCGCTCCCTGCAATATTCTAGTTCCTCTAATCCTCTTTCCCACTTATTTTGGTCTCCTGTTTCATGCTAGAGGCTTTTCTTAAATAATTCTCTCTAGGTTCATTCCTCTGTAACATTAAAGCCTTAAAAAAACAATTGGAAGCTTTGTGCATGTCTGGGACACACCAAGGCATCAGTTTCATTTTTGGGTGATCAGCAGCAAATCTGTTGTCTCACTGAGGAACCTGCAAAAGTCAGTATCCACAGGTCTCTGAGGGGAGAGGGAGGGGCAACTCCATTGCCCCAAAGAATACTCTCCCCGTCTCCTGCTTGGAGGGTATAACAAGCCCAGCCAGCATGCTTGGAACTGAGTGCTGCACCCCTCAGTCCGTAGGTGCCACACTCTCCTTCACCTTCCACTATACCCAGCATGCGGGCTCTGCAGCCTTCCTGGTTAGTGTTTTTGTAGCCTCAGTCTCTGTTCTCCTCCCGGGTGAGGTGGTGGTGTTTCCTGGTTTCCTGGAATAGGCAAGAGGAGCTGGGCTCCAGCAGGTCTTCGTGCAGACTCTGAGCTCCCTGCTCCCCCCGATTCCTCACCTACCACAGGCTCCCACAGCTGCTACCGCCGTTTCTGAATCTTTCTGGGATTCTGTGGTACAAACCATCTTGCTTCTCCATGTTCCCCCGACAGGCATTTGGTGTTCAGCTCTGTTAGTTCTTCTCTTTTACCTCCTTCCTTCTTCCAAAAACGTATTAGCATTTCTAGTCCAATGTTTCTGTTGTGCTCGTGCTTCTTTTTATTATTATTATTCCTTTGCTCTCATTTTAGAGATGTTTTAAGAAGGATATATGTTCAATCTACCACACTTGAGCAATTTACTTATTTATATTTTTATTAGTAACAAGTATACAGATACACACATATACATATGTGTATAGTCAATATAAATATGTTCAAGGGATCCAAAAGATGAGTGGTGAAAAATGATCTCCCTTTGACTTTGTCCTTCACTTCCTTCCCAGAGGCACTGACAGGTTGCTTGCGTGTCCTTCCAAAGAAAGTTTACACACACATTCACATAGACACATACAAAGCATGTAAGTAGATAGTAGTGGGTTGTATCTTAAATAAAGGAAGCAATTTCTTCGCATACCCCTGGACGATATCCAAAGACACAAGTCTGTGTTTTCATTGGAGTTCAGGTTCCATGGCAGGTGGTAGATACTTTCAAGAGGCGTTGCAAGTGCCCCGTCAGGTAACCCGTGTGGTTGGCTGCCTGCTGTGGGTGTGTGCAGGGGGCCAGCTGTGGGTGGCACGTTCCGCTTCCCATGTGGCTGTCTTTTTCATCCCTGCCTTCTCTCTCCTTATGTTTTATCCCCCGTGCTTCTTCCTATTTCCGCCCTTCCCTACCCCTGGATGCATCTTGCAAGCTTGCGGCCCCCATGGCTGGCCCCCGAGCTGAGGAAGCTGTCCATCCTGGCTGAGGGGCTCACCTTCTCCTGGCCTCCTCTTTGGCACTCTGCTCATGTGTGCTCTCGGCCTGCCCCTGGCTGACTAGCCTTGATCAAGGACAGAACCCAGAGGCATCCCTGTATATTTCAGGGGCCAGGTCTAGTCTGAGGCGGGCTACTTGACTTGATGGTGTATAGCAGTGATATCAGCAAGACTCTTCATTCCTGCAACAGGGCCTGCGGCTGCCAAACCAGACTTGATCTCCAAACTGGAACGGAGAGCTGCGCCCTGGATCAAGGACCCGAACGGGCCAAAGTGGGGGAAGGGTGGTCCTCCAGGTGAGTCTAGGCCTACTGAGTTCTGAGGGCACGTGCAGGGCCCCCGGTAGCTATGGCAACTCATACAACATTACTTCAGCTGTGCTCATCCCATACCTGTTGTGTATCTGGTGTCACATGATCCCAGGGTAGCAGTGGGGACAGAGAGTGGGAGAAGAAACCCGTAAGAATTAGTAGCAACTGCTGGGGAGCCAGCCTGACTTTCACTGATAATGGGGAGGGATTTAAATAGGAGCCACTAATGATCTCTGGAAAGGTGGATCCTAGTCATCTTTGCTTTGCGTAAGGGGTACTTAATGAATTTGGGGTTATCTTAGCTGAGAGAAGACTGCAGAGTTCTGGGCAGCGGAACCAAGCACAATTTCATTTTCTCCAAAGGGAAAAAGAAGATGGTGGCTGTTGGAGAGGTAGACACACAGGCCTCGGCTGTAGACTCTGCACTGCTTCCAGCTCCTTCTTTGGAGATGTGTACCTCCTACTGCGGCTCCAGCATCTGTGAAGTAGAAGTAGACGGGCCTAGGAAAATCAAGAGGACTTACAGACCCCGTTCGATTCAGAGGTCGTGGTTTGGGCAGTTCCCATGGTTAGTAATTGACCCAAAAGAGACGAAGCTCTTCTGCTCAGCTTGCAAAGAAAGACCTAATCTCCATGACAAATCATCTCGTTTAGTCAGAGGTTACACTGGGCCTTTTAAAGTGGAGACTTTAAAATACCATGAAGTCAGCAAAGCACACAGGCTCTGTGTCAACACTGTTGAAATCAAAGAAGACAATCCCCAGACCGCCCTGGTCCCAGAGATCTCCAGCGACCTCATGGCGAACATGGAGCACTTTTTCAATGCCGCCTATTCCATCGCTTACCACTCAAGGCCCCTGAATGACTTTGAGAAAATCCTGCAGCTCCTCCAAAGCACTGGGACCGTGATTTTAGGCAAGTACCGAAACCGCACCGCATGCACTCAGTTCATCAAGTACATCTCCGAGACTCTGAAGAAGCAGATCCTTGACGATGTCCGGAACTCCCCCTGTGTGAGCGTCTTGTTGGACAGCTCCACTGACGCCTCTGACCAAGCCTGCGTGGGGATTTATGTCCGCTACTTGAAGCAGTTGGAGGTGAAGGAGTCATACATCACCCTGGCCCCACTCTACAGCGAGACAGCGGACGGGTACTTTGAGACCATTGTTTCTGCCCTGGATGAGCTAGACATCCCTTTCCGGAAGCCTGGCTGGGTGGTGGGCCTGGGAACAGATGGCTCAGCCATGCTGAGCTGCAGAGGAGGCCTTGTGGACAAGTTCCAGGAGGTTATCCCCCAGCTGCTGCCGGTCCACTGTGTGGCCCACCGGCTGCACCTGGCCGTGGTGGACGCATGTGGAAACATCGATCTGGTGAGGAAGTGCGACCGGCACATCCGTACCGTCTTCAAGTTTTATCAATCCTCAAACAAGAGGCTGAACGAGCTGCAGGAAGGTGCAGCTCCACTGGAGCAGGAAATCACCCGCCTGAAGGACTTGAACGCTGTCAGGTGGGTGGCCAGTAAGAGGCGCACACTAAACGCACTCCTCGTGAGCTGGCCGGCCCTCACTCGGCACCTCCAGAGCGTGGCAGAGGCTGGGGGCCAGGTTGGGCACAGGGCCAAGGGCCTGCTGAAGCTGATGAAGGCCTTCCACTTCATCAAGTTCTGCCACTTCCTTTTAGACTTCCTGAGCATCTACAGGCCCTTGTCTGAGGTGTGCCAGAAGGAGATCGTGCTGGTTACAGAGGTGAATGCCACGCTGGGCCGAGCCTACGTAGCACTGAAGACCCTGTGTCACCAGGCAGGGCCCAAAGAGGAAGAGTTCAATGCCAGCTTCAAGGATGGGCAGCTCCATGGCATCTCCTTGGACAGACTGGAGCTGGCAGAACAGCGGTTCCAGGCAGACAGGGAGAGAACAGTCCTGACCGGGATTGAGTACCTCCAGCAGAGGTTTGACGCAGACCGTCCCCCACAGCTCAAGAACATGGAGGTGTTTGACACCATGGCCTGGCCAAGTGGGCTTGAACTTGCCACTTTTGGGAATGATGATATTCTCACCCTTGCCAGGTATTTCGAGCTCGCTCTCCCTGGAGGATACAGTGAAGAAGCTCTGCTGGAGGAGTGGCTGGGCCTGAAAACCAATGCCCAGAACCTGCCGTTCTCCATGCTGTGTAAAAATGCCTTGGCCCAGCACTACCGCTTCCCCTTGTTGAGCAAGCTCATGGCCGTGGTAGTCTGTGTGCCCATCTCCACGTCCTGCTGCGAGCGGGGGTTTAAGGCCATGAACCGCATCAGGACCGATGAGAGGACCAAGCTCTCCAATGAGGTGCTCAACATGCTCATGATGACAGCTGTGAATGGCGTGGCAGTCACAGAGTACGACCCCCAGCCCGCCATCCAGCACTGGTACCTGACCTCCTCAGGCCGACGTTTCAGCCACGTCTACGCCTGTGCCCAGGTGCCAGCCCGCTCCCATGAGAGTAAGTACACATGGCAGAGTTCCTGGATGTGGGAAAACAAAGCAAGACAATCTTGTCTTCCCAGTCCCGTGCTGAGCCAGAGATCTCATCAAGTCAGCCAGCAAGATAGGCTTGGTCTGCAGTGCTTGTGGAGGTCCTGTAGTGTGCCCAGCCGTTTGTTCAGCCAGTGCGACCTCGATACCTGCCCTCCAGGAGCCTGTGACCCAGCTAGAGAGAAAAGACACACACACTCCAGGCAGTAGGGCATACTACGGAGAGTGCAGACTTCTGGAGCTTGTCTGCCCAGGTTCAACGCTGGCTCTGCCCCTAACTCACAGCGTGGCCTTGGGCAAGTCAGTCTCTGTGCTTTGGTTTTTCATCTGTCAGTGAGTGAATATACCTAACGCACTCGGAACGATATCTGGCAAGTATAGCAAATGGCATTAGTTAAACACTAAGACCACCACTGGCAATAACTAGGAGGCTGGCCAGGCTGGGGCAGCGTCATCATGTTCTAAGTGGGGCAGTGTGGACTCTGGGCCATGCAGGAATTTTCCAGAGAAAAGAGGTCAGCCCGGGTCAGCGTGGCTGTGGAGGAGGTAGCCGTGCAGGAGGGCCGGGCGTTCAGGCCGGAGTCGCAGAGCAGGGCAGAGCAGAAACAGCCTGGCTGGGTGGGAGGGCTTGGGTCAGGGACTCACTTGAGTTGAAGTTATATCAGAAGGGAGGGCAAGTTGCTGAAAGCCAGAAACAAATTTTCTCTCTTTGAGTAGTCACTGAAAACCAAAGAAAACACACGAGGCACTGGGGTTCTCCGGGCCATCCTTGTTCACTTGACAGGGGCAGAGCAGTGGTTTCTCTCTTTGGCGTCTTCTTCTGGCTGGTCTCCTTCCTGCTGCTTCCACGCCCATTTCTTTCCTCCAGTCCTGCAGTCGTCAGCAGTGGGGCTGGGTCTCAGGGCTGACAGAGGCTTCGTAGGAAGCAGCGTGGCGCTGCAGCCACAGTTAGGCTGGTGGGGTGAGGAAAAGAGACAGGGAGCGCCAAGAGGGAGGGTGCGATGACTCTATCACCTGTGCCCTTGTTAAGTGCGTTGTTCCCGGCGTCCAGCCCTGTAGGAAGAGGAAGATGACGGCAGCCACGCCCTCGTGCAGGGTGTTCTCTCCATAGGGACAGTGGGACTTCTACAAACACTTTATATGATAACGCCCCCCTTCCCAGGCAGGGGCTCTCAGCCTTGACACTGTTGATCCCGGGGCTGGGTATTTCTTGGTCAGGGTCCTCCCGGGCATCGTAGGAACTTTAGCAGCATCCCTGGCCTCTACCCATTAGACACCTGCTGGATGCCAGTAGTCCCTCCCCCTTTGTGACAATCAAAAACATCTCCAGACATGGCCCCCAGGGCAGACATATGGCTCCTGGAGGGGAGCAAAATCTCCCCGGTTGAGATCTGCTGTCCTAGGGTAAAAGAACAGCAGAGTAGGAGCACGTAGGGGCTTGAAGAGCAATCCCAGCCCATCTTCAGTCTGTTCTGCCACGTTGTCTTCACTGAGCAGCCCTTGGGGCGAAGCTGGACGTGGAAAGGGCCATCACGGAAGGGGCCATCGTGTGCTCGGTCTAATTGCCATTCTCCTTCCTCCCTCACAGGTGCGGGGCTCAGGAAGGAGGAGCTGGGCGCCCCCTGTGTGGAGGGGTCTGGGACCCAGGAGCCACCCATGCTACCCTCCAGGGAGGCGGTGGAGGTTTGGAAGGACTGCATCCCAGAGCCTTCCGGGAGACTCCTGCAGCCCAGCACCAGCCGGGGGGCCGCCGGCATGTCCTGAGGGAGAGGGATCCTTGCCTTGGAGATGCCCCTGTGGTCATGGGGCCAGCCGTCTGCAGATGCTAGGCTGCCCTAGAGTCTTCCTTTCATGGGGACGCTCTCTAAGCACCAAAAGTGGGCAGTGACAAGGTAGTCCGAGGTCACATCCCAGAGAGGCAAGGGAGGAGCACAGCCCATTTCCCAAGGCCCCTCCAAGCACAGCAATGCCTCACAGCACGTAAATGTGCTAAAAGGTTCTTATCTCAAGTTCATTTTTAAGGTGCTCCAGGAAATAATCCCATCATGAAAGATTTCACCCCCGTTCTGGTGGCGAGAGGACTTTTCTGAAGTGGGAGAGACTGTTGAGGTAGGGGCTTAAAGCGGCACCCAGCCCTCTGGACAGCCCTGGGGAGCATTCCAGGGAGGCTGCCCACAGCCTTAGTGGCAAGGGGGAAAGGCCACTTTGTTAGGGGTAGAGGGCAGCCCCGTTCTAGGGACAGCTGGCCTGGCTGCAAGAGCTCCTAGGAGTCTTGTTCTGGGGCCTCTCACCCTGGCTCCTGTAGCCCAGGTGGGGATCTTGCATCAGAGAATTCCTCCATCTCCTCCCAGGGCTTCCTTTAGGACAAAACAAACACAAAGCCTTTGCTAGAGCACTCGGGAGAGCTTCAGTTCCCCCAGCTCCTGGACGGGGCAGCCAGTGCCCTCCGTGTGGAGCCAGGTGCTTCCCGCGCTGGAGCACGGTCCGACCCGTGATCCTCAGGAGTGGACGGGCCCACGTTGGAGTTGGGAGGCTCGGGTTGCAGCCCCAGTTCTGCAGCAGGCAGTGGGTTGACTGTGATTAATCCCTTCCTCTTTTCTGTGCCTCAGTTTCCCTCTCCATGGAGTGGCAGCAGAGAATCCAAGTGCCTGCTGACTCCCCGTCTGCCATAGGATTAGTGAATGAGAGAGCCTCGAGCTCTTTGAAAGAAAGACCTCCGGCCTGCACAGTGTGGACTTAGCTGCCTTCAGCCCCTGTCCTCCTCCTTAGTGGGACAGGTACGAATTTGCCTCCAAAGCCCTTATTGTGGTAAGAGGCGCTCTCCAGATGTACCATGTGCGTGACAGTCTAGTCCACTCTTCTCCAGGTGGCGCCGGGGCCTCTGCATTGGAATCGTTAGTGCTCCACGCAGGTGTGCGGAATCAGATCCCGGCACCAGGCTCAGTGACTGGGGGTTTCCAACAAGCTCCCCCAGGAGCCGTGGGCACACTCTAGCCTAAGAACCAGTGCCCTAGGCACTGAAGGGCGTCTGGAACTACTGCGTTCCCAGTCCCTGTCACCCCCTCTTCCTGTTCAGCCTAAAGTGAAGCACTTTTCCTTCCAGGGGTCGCTCAGAAGCTGCTTCCTGGGATGGGGACGATTGTGTCTAGGTTCCTCCACCCTTAACCACGGGTGGGAAATGAGTTATATGAGCAGGAAGGGCTTCTCTGCCCCTGCCTCACGCTTGTTTTAAATAGGCAGCAAGGAGGCATCCCAACCTACCTGGCTGCTGGTCTCCAGGCGGGTCCCTGCCCTGCGCTGCAAGCCCGTGTGATCAGGCCCCTTAACCAGCAGTCTTCCCCTTCCCATTCCCAGAAGGTGCTGGAAGCCCCTGGGACGCTGGCATCCAAGCACATCCCCATTATTGCAGATGCCCTGGTTCCCGACATCCCCTTCCCATCCCCCCACCCTTCGTACTTAGCCTTAGCGCCATTGCCCGCCTGTTTTTCTCAGCTCTAGTCAGGAATTCCTTTCTCACTCCCTGCCTTTCAAGGGTGGAAATGTCCCCCAGCCTAAAGGGTCTGGGGGTCGCAAGGGCACCACTTCCTGTGGAGCTGGAGCTCTGGGAGGTGTTACTGTCTGCATGGCCTCAAACTCGGGAATTTGCCCCAGGTCAGGTGCCGGGGGCGTGGATGGGTGGAATGGGATAGAGAAAGGCCTTTTAAAGGGGGCCTATAGCCTCCTCCTCGCAGAGGGATTCCAAATTGAGGTGATGTTCCAGCAAGCACCCTTCCCTTGGTGTGGCCTCTTCGTCCTTCGAGAACCCCTTGGAGCAGGAGGCCAGTGCTGTGGGCGACCCTGTCGCTCCCTGTAGGAGCAGTTCTGGAGCTGAGGTAGGAGCCAGGGACGTGCCCTCCTGTCTCCACGTCAGTGCGCTCTGAGGACCCACCCCATGCCTTCCTCAGGTTGTGGAAAAGTGGGTCCCCTTGGAGCAGGGTGACTGAAAATGCTATTTATTATAGGTATTTGCACTACCCAGTTTCTTGAGGGGCATGGGCCTGCTCCAGTTCCCCTTTGTCCGCTAAAGGCAAAGAAGGAAGACAACTGACGTTTTTGTTCAGGACCCCAGGGTGGAAACATGGTGAGCGCCTTTACCAGAGCCCCGCTGCCCAGGCTGGCCTCTGCTTTGTTTAGACAGAGGCTGGCTGTGTTTTAAACCCTTGCTGGGGAGGTTTCCTGTTTTTGCCCCACAAGAAGACAAGTCGCAAGGCACTGGGAGTAGAAGGAGCAAGCGCCCTCCCCTGGCCAGAGTCCTGGCTATTGTGCCCCCTGCCCTGCGCCTGTAGTCTTGCTGGCATCTCCATGTGCATGTCCTGGCATCGCTCCCGCCCTTTCTCCGATGACTGATGCCCACTGGGTCTGACATTCCAAGTAACCAGCATATAACTGATAGTTTGATTCCAATAGCCATAGAGACTCTGGGTGGGAGTGCGGGATCTCAGCCGCCTGTCCTGGCCAGGTACCCTAGAGAACGTGACCACGCTCCAGACCTTTGCTTCTTTCTTCTGCAAAGGGGGACTTCCTAGGGTGCTAAGTACTGATCAGGACAATGTGGTGGGGGCCAGTTCCCTCATGTAGGTGTCTGCTTAGCCAAGAACACTAAGGGTGACTGGCCCAGGGACATCCTTCCTCCTCTGGTTTTGAAGATATACAAACGAGGTTTAAAAAACCATGTTTGATTCCAACCTTTTGCTATCTGAATAAAGCTGAGTTTATTTCAACAAATGTGTCTGTCCTGTATATCCCTAAGCAAGACCCAGGAGATTGGAGCTGATCAAAGCTAACTAGATCTCCCCTTTTTCAAGAGGAGATAAGGCCAAGAACAGGGATGGGCAGAGGAAGTATGCGTGTTTCACCTTTGTTTCTGTCTTTTGGTGTCTTTCCTCTGTGATCCTTAAAAGTGAGCTAAATTTGTTTTGCCAGTGAGAGTTAGGAGAAGGTAAGAGCGTTTGGTGAGAATTGTAATTAACTACTTGGCTGCCTTCCTTTTTTTTGTTTTTTTGAAACAGGGTCTTGCTCTGTTGCCCAGGCTGGAGTGCAGTGGCAGGATGACGGCTTTCTGCAACCTCGAACTCCTGGGCTCAAGCAATCCTCCTGCCTCAGCCTCCTGAATAGCTGGGACTATAGGTACGTGCCACCACGCTCAGCTAATTTTTAGAATTTTCTGTAGAGACAGGGGTCTCTCTATGTTGCCCAGGCTGGTCTCAAACTCCTGGCCTCAAGCAATCCTCCTGCCTCGGCCTGCCAAAGTGCTGGGATTACAGGCGTGAGCCACTACACCTGGCCCTTACTTTTATTTAGCACTTCACAGTTTAAAAAATGTCTTCACTTAACATTATCTCATTTGGTTTACTGGGGATAAAAAAGCCAGACTTTCAGGGAAAAAACATATATTTCCACCTGTCACTCCACAGAGCTCCTTAAGGCCCAGCTCTTAGGATCCCTTCTGGAGCCAGGTCAGTGAGCCCAGTGCCTCCACATCCTTGGGGCAGCCTCGCTCTGACAGGCCCACAGCAAATTGGCAGAGACTCGCAGTACAACTGGATCTCTTTGGTTGAGGAGACTCAGTCTTATTTGAGTGTGTGTTTTCTTAAAGAGACATGGAAACAGCGCACTGAATCAGGGGCATAGGTAGCATTGCTTTAGGTTTAGGACTCAGAAGTCAGTACAATCAGAACTCCCTGAACTGGCTTCCATCCAGCAAAGACCTGCCCCTGACCTGCAGTGGGGGTGGAGGCAGAGTCTCCTCGACCCCCTTCCTGGGGTTGCCTTGCAGCAGATGGATTTCACTGCAGGACACATGATGCCGGCAGCCTCCACTCTCAGGTTGGGTGCTGCTTTTTCCTAGCAGGGTAGACATTCAGGGAGGCAGCTCCTGGTGTAGCCTCTTCCATCACTCTGGTTGGAGATGAAAGGAGAGAAGTAGGCCGGGTGCGGGGGGTCACACCTCTCATCCTAGCACTCTGGGAGGCCGAGGCGGGAAGATTGCTTGAGCTCAGGAGTTCAAGACCAGCCCGAGCAAGAGCGAGACCCCGTCTCTACTAAAAATAGAAAGAAATTGGCCAAACGACTAAAAATAGAAAAAATTAGCCAGGCATGGTGGCATGTGCCTGTAGTCCCAGCTACTCGGGAAGCTGAGGCAGTAGGATCGCTTGAACCCAGGAGTTTGAGGTTGCTGTGAGCTAGGCTGACACCACGGTACTCTAGCCTGGGCAACAGAGTGAGACTCTGTCTCAAAAAAAAAAAGGAGAGAAGTAAGCTGAAGCCCTGGAAGGTGTTGTACCCCTGCCTTTCTTTTTCCTAAGAGTGCTCGTGACATCCAAGGTGCAGTTACCAGGCACTTCTGAGTGGGCTGGCCCGTCGAGCTGCCTCAGCCCCCATTGCTCAGGACACTTAGAGAGGGCCTCGTCTGTGGGTCTTCTCTTGGGTCAGTATGATCCTTGCATCCTGGAAGCCTTTCCTGCACCAGCCACACTGGTGGGCTTCTCATGTGGCCGGGCCCCTGCTCTGATGGCTCTTCAGATGCCGCCTCCGACTGCAGTGCTTGCCATGCTCAGCACCTGTATGGCCTCTGCTCACCTGTGCACCCATGGGTTTTGAGCCTTTTGCTACAGTCAGGATGGTGCCGGGGTTCCTCTGTGGCTGTCTGGCTAAAGCCTCTGGCATTCACTACAATGGAAGGGCTCTGCAGTGTTGTGGCTCTCCCAGGAGGGCATGAAGATCTGTGGGGGGTGGAAGTGCTGGCTACACTCCAGGCAGTAAAGGGCCTCTGGGCAGTGTGAGTTTGCAAGTGTTTCTCCTGGTTCTGGGTCATGAATAACCTTTTTGGCATCCAGGAGAGACTGTCTCTGCTTTTGCTGTGCACACCTGAAAGAACAGCCCCTCCTACATCCCCAGGGAGGTCTTCCCAGGCTGTCTGAGGTCCCCTTGGGCAGAAAGCCTTTGAGTTCTGGTTCTTTCACCGATGAACCATGTGGACTTAGGCAAGTTATTAACACTTCACTTCTCTGGGCCTGTTTTATCCCCTGTAAAGTGAATGGATTACTTGACATAGCCTCTAAGATCCCTTTCAGCTAAAAAAAAAGTTCAGTGAAATAAATATGTGGTACTGTGGAACTATATTTTGGGGAGCCGTTTCATCATGTAAACAGTTTGCCCCTGGAAATGGAGCACCAGCCCAGAGACGCCCACGTGATCAGGTCACGGTCCAAGGAACAGCCGGAGCTTGTGGGCCCAGATGAGGCTTCAGTGGTTGGAGTAGGAGCCAGTTCATGGCTTTGATTCCCTTATGGACCTCGGACTATTACAAAGGTGCCAAATAGATGACAGTAGCAATCAAATGCAAATTAGGACAGAAACGAAACATCGGACCATTAAAGGAAAGAGAGTAGAAGCTACAGGCACCTAAAATGAGTTGGCTGTTTAGACTGAACACTGCCTTGGTTCTAGCCAAAGCTGCAGCAAAGAAGGAGATCTATTTCACTATACAGTTGTCATTTTATACAGAGAATGTTTTTTTCTTAACAATATCTTGGGAGTAGATCTTTTTTGAGCTTACAGAGAGATGAACTGTAATGAGTTTTTGAAAGACTGTGTGGACCATCCTGTTTTACAGTAGCCCATGGATGCTGAGCACACCCTTATCCGGAGCCACTGTTCTCAACAGTGCACACTCGATGAAATCCTAACCATCGTTTACAATCCAGCTAAAATCTCACCTCCTCTAGGTAGCTTTCCCTGATTTCTCCATCCTCTCAATTCTCATAATGGGTGTTGACTATTCTGATCACAGGGTTCTTAGGCTAGTCTGGCCAGCGTTATGGTTTTACCAGAATGTATCACTCCTCACCTAACTTAACAACTCCTAGAAGGCTAGGGTGGTATTTTATACCTGACATCTTTGTGTATCTCCCTCCTTCAACTTGCATGAATATTGCAAGGATGGGTAAAGAAGTCTCAACTAGAGAGCAGAGAAAGGCTGATATGACCAGTTCCTGCTTTGGGAAAACGGCTATGAGCACACATGGCTGGCAGGGGTCGGTGCAAGGACAGGCACATTTTCCTTTGGCATCACGTGAGGATTGCACCAAGTCCCAAGTCACGAAACCACTGAAGCCAGGAATATATGCGGCAGGCTGCTTGGGGCAGCACCTGCTGCTAGAGGTGCCTCTTGGAGCCACTGATCCCTACAGAAGAAGGGATCTCTACAGAAAATAGAAATTATCAATCTCCACGGAAGAAGGGAAATGTGAGATCAAAGCCCAAGGGGCCAGCACGGGGGCTCACGCCTGTAATCCCAGCATTTTGGGAGGCTGAGGTGGGAGGATCACTTGAAGCCAGGGGTTCAAGACCAGCCATTGGCAACCTGGCAAAACCCTCGTCTCTACGAAAAGTTTTTTTTTAAAAATTAGGTGGGCGTGTTGGTGCATGCCTGTAGTCCCAGCTACTCAGGAGGCTGAAGCAGGAGGGTCGCTTGAGCCCAGGAGTTGAAGCTGCAGAAAGCCGTCATCCTGCCACTGCACTCCAGCCTGGGCAACAGAGTGAGACCAACTTTTTTTTTTTTTTTTTTTTTTTAAAGCCCAAGGAGGAAACCAGGCTCTGAGGTCTCTTCCAGCCCTGATGGAAGTAACTATCCCGCTTTATTACACTAGGTGCTTTCTACGTGCTTATTTCACTTAATCCTGCAGCAACCTTGTAAGCATTGCCGTCTGCATTTTATATAGATATATAAAAGAGTCTCACTCTCTTGCCTGGGCTAGAGTGCCGTGGCATCAGCCTAGCTCACAGCAACCTCAAACTCCTGGGCTCAAGCGATCCTCCTGCCTCAGCCTCCCGAGTAGCTGGGACTACAGGCATGCACCACCATGCCTGGCTAATTTTTTCCATATATTTTTAGTTGGCCAGCTAATTTCTTTCTATTTTTTTAGTAGAGACAGGGTCTCGCTCTTGCTCAGGCTGGTCTTGAACTCCTGAGCTCAAGGATCCACCGGCCTCGGCCTCCCAGAGTGCTAGGATTACAGGCGTGAGCCAGCGCGCCCCGCCTGCATTTCATATTTCAGCAAACTGCAGCTATTTATTCAAGGAGTCAGGGATCTAATCCCAAAGCCCCTGTGGATGTGCTATAGATTGATGCCTGGGGTAGGGGGCGGACCTTCCCAGGCCCCTGAGAGACAGTGCGGCAGCCCGTTCAGGAGACGCGCGTGCGCGGATCGCCCGGGGCGAGCGCATCGGCGTCGCGCGTCCTGTTGCGCATGCTCGGATCCCACTGCCCGACCGGGGATCAGCGCACCTGCGTGTCTGCAGCACGGCCCCGCATCGCACCCGGGCATCCCGCGCCGGGCCATGACAGCGCACTCCTTCGCCCTCCCGGTCATCATCTTCACCACGTTCTGGGGCCTCATCGGCATCGCCGGGCCCTGGTTCGTGCCGAAGGGACCCAACCGCGGGTAAGGAAAGTGCGCAGGCCCTGCCGACCCCTCCCCGGCCCCCTGGCCGGGCTCGCCCCTCCGCCCTGGGGCGGCGGCTTCCTGCCCTGCAGCGAGCGCCCGCACCCGGGACGCCAGGCGCCGCGATGCCTGCTCGGAGGTCTCTGCACCTGGGCGGCGTTTAGCCAGGGAACAGGCAGGAGGTTGGGGTGAAAGCGCAAATACAGAGGTGAAGAGTAAAGTGACATTGGAGATGGTTAAGTGTCACCCGTCCCGCAGCCAGTAAAGGGCACAGACGGGCACTGATGCGGTCTCTCCACTCCTTGCTAGCTGTGTGATTGGAGCAAATGTCAAGCCTCAGTTTCTTCTTCTGTAAAATGGGGATGATGACGACCCTGCCTTAGAAGGCAGCTGTGAGGACTACTCGAGGTAGTGCATTTAAAACACTTACCAATGCATGGCGCTTTCTATGTATTGAGTAATTTTAGCTGGTATTGTTTTTGGAAGGTTCTCTAGCAGATGTCTGCATGTTCACCAGCTTCTGCTGCATGTTGTCTTTAGTTGTAAAGACTCTCTTCCCTTGACTACAAGTTCCTCAAGGTCGGAGAGTGTCTTATTCTCCGCGGTCTACCCAGTGCCCAGCCAGGACTGGCCCAAGCTGCTTAGTAATGTTGAAAGAGGGATCAAGTGCTATTTTCTCCAGCACCAACTTGAAGTGCTTTAGATGAGAGGTCATAGGCCCTGGTTTGGAGTAGGTTTGGCTTTGCCTGGAGGCTGCTTGAACATATGGGTGTTGCATTGTTCTTTAAAGATATGCAGGGCTAAGGATCCCACAGCTTCACTTTGTAAACCGTTTTAGTGTCTCACCTCTCCTGCAAATCTTGGTGAGTTCTTTCTTCAGTCTAACTGAAATCTCTCCTGCTGCATTTGAAGCTTCTGTCTCCAGTCTTCTTTGAGCGGACACAAAGTAGCTAGTCCCTTGTTTCTTTATAACAACTTGCTCAGCCTGAGAAATAGCATATAGTCTCCTTGCTTCTTTTTTTTTTTTTTCACAGAAGCTTTTTATTTCAAAGATTTTTAAGGGAAATGTATAGCCACTTAGAAAAATCTGGAAGAAAAATATTTTTAGCACTTTTATTTTCTATAGAAGATGAAAGTGAGCAAGAAAATGGTTGAGTAGTTTCCCTGGGGAATAATAGCAGATCAATAAGTGGTAAATCCAAGCAGCTTAATTTCTGATTTACTTCTTTAGTATCTACAAATCCTAGTTCTTTCAAGATGGGAGGAATTTGCATGTGAAATTTAGGGGAAAAGTTATTTGGACTAAATCCCTTAGGTGAATGTAACACGGTTTCCTTCTGCAAAAGATACTTAACTGTGAAGAAATGCCCCACCACATCTGCCCAGGAATGGACTGATGGACATAGCTCTTGGGAGAAATTGAAAGCATTATTAGCTTTTCTGTAAGCATTAGTGTGTTTTTCTAGTTCTTTTAGAGTTGAACATTCAGAATTAATAGGCAAATATCTTAAAACTCATGGCTGTATTATAAAAGGTTCTCTCAGGGTCAGCCTAACCCGTGGGAGGAGTGGGCCCTAAACAAGTTATTCCAATTCAGCGGCCGAGAAATGCCTTTGGATTTCCTCCAAATAGCTTCTTTATCTATTCACTGTTTGAAATTCCACATTAGAGATTCTCTCTCTCTTTTTTAAACGTTAGATTTTTTTTTTTATTTCAGCATATTATGGGGGTACAGATGTTTAGGTTACGTATGTTGCCCTTGCCCCCCGCCCAAGTCCGAGTTTCAAATATGTCCATCTTTTGGGTGGTGCGCATTGCACTCTTTGTGTATGCAAATACTCGTCCCCTCCTCCCTCCCCCCTGCCCAACATCCAATAGATGTTATTCTTATATGTGCATTTATGTGTTGATCAGTTGATACCAATTTGATGGTGAGTACATGTGGTGCTTGTCTTTCCATTCTTGGGATACCTCACTTAGTAGACTGCGTTCCAGCTCTGTCCAGGAGTATACAAGAGGTGCTATATCACCATTGTTTCTTAAAGCTGAATAGTACTCCATGGTATACATACACCACATTTTATTAATCCACTCATGTATTGATGGACACTTGGGTTGTTTCCACATCTTTGCAATTGTGAATTGTGCTGCTATAAACATTCGGGTGCAGGTGTCTTTCTTATACAGTATCATTTGGTCTTTTGGGTGGATGCCCAGTAATGGGATTAGTCTCCTTGCTTCATGCCCTGTCTTCTGGTCTGTTGTTTTCCTTCGCCTTGCCTGATGAAGTTTGAATTCCACAGACCACTCCCTGGTGGGTTGCCAAAAATGCAGCTCTGTGCAGTGCCCTTCCCCAGCATGTCTGCATTAAGATGGAGAAATACTGGGTGATGGAGAAGGGAGATGAAGGGAAGAATTTGTAACGTAACTTGGATGTGGTCAAGGTTGGCCTCTCCATAAGGTGACACTTTAAGTTTTTGTTTTCCATCTTGCTGTTCTTACCCTGAGTAGACCTCAGCCTCCCGTGTCCAGGTGGCATCGGGAAGGCCAGTGGGAAAAGAGCTGACACCAGGAGCCCTTTCTCTGGCCCTGGCAGGGCCTTCTGAGGGTGCTGGTTCCACCCGTCCCGACCCGTGTCCTCCTCTGTTGCAGAGTGATCATCACCATGCTGGTGGCCACCGCCGTCTGCTGTTACCTCTTGTAAGTACCGCTCTCCCCGGCTCAAAAGCAGCCAGTTCCTTTCTCCTCCCTTCTTCCTTCTTACCGTAGCCTGCTCTACCCTCTGTCCTGGTAGTGAACACCTCTTGAAAGGCTGAATGTATAAAACACAGGAGTGGAGGCAGCGTGGAATGGTAAAGAAAGCAGAGCCCAGAAGTCAGGAACTCCAGGCTCTGCTTCTGGCTGTGCTGCGTACGTGTTACCTGTGTCACACCCATGGGCTGCAGTGTTCTCACCTGTGCAAGGAATGAGTTGGGCCAGCTCAGTGTCGTCTGTACTTGCCTGGACATCAGAGTTACTTGAAGAGGTTGTTCAAACTCAGCTTTTGGGCTGCACCCTACACCCACTAAATCACAATTCTGAAAGTATGCACGTGGGAATTGGTACTTTTAATGATGCCCCCAGGTGACTGGAATAGGGAGCACAGTAGTCTTCAAACTCTGGAAAGGTACCAGGGAACATAGAAGAACATTCCAAGGGATTCAAGTACTTGGACAGTGTGAGGGAATCAATTTCCAGGTCCTCAATGACCATATAGTCCCTTTCTAAAACTGCCATTCACGATAGCCCTTCCCTTTTTACCAAAAAAAAAGAAAAAAAAGCCCCACACCCCTCCCCCAATCCATCCCAATCCTGTTGGGTTACATGGCTCATGTTTAGATCATCCTGGCTGCCAACAAAGGGGTGAGTTCAAGTTCTAGTTTCGGGGAGGCCTCTCTCATGGTTAATCAAGCCACATTGGTCTGTTGTTGGGTGTTCAGAATCCAGAACAATCAAAACAGGACAAGTAAAGTGATGAGATGCTGATTCTTTAAAAGGTGACAGATTCCGCTGGGTGCAGGGGCTCATGCCTGTAGTCCCAGCAATGCAGGAGGATCGTTTGAGCCCAGGAGTTCAAATCTAGCCTGGACAACATAGCTAGACCCCATCTCTTAAAAAAAAAAAGTGACAGATTCTTTTAAAGGCAACTGGAATATTTCCCAGGATTGCCACATTTTTCAAAGTATAAAGGGTGAAACCACCTTTTTTTTCTTTTGAAATAGGGTCTCACTCTGTCATCCCAGCTAGAGGGACTTGGCTGCCTTACTTTTTTTTTTTTTTTTAAAGACAGGGTCTCACTCTGTCACCCAGCCTGGAGTGCAGTGGCATGATCATAGCTCACTGCAACCTCAAACTCTTGTCCTCAAGCCATCCTCCTGCCTCAGCCTCCTGAGTAGCTGGGACTACAGGCAGCTGCTATCACCCTGGCTAATTATTTTTTGTAGAGATGGGCCTCACCACGGTGCCCGGGGTGGTCTTGATCTCCTAGCCTCAAGCAAAGTGCTGGGATTACAGGTGTGAGTCATCACACCTGGCCTACTTTGTATAATATTTACTATTTCCTACTTCCTACTAACAAAAAATAAATCTTGTTAAAAATAATAAGTAGATGGTAACTTAAATACATGGGGATGGGTGGTTTTTCAGAATTCTCTCTGGAAAAAACATCTCTAAGGCCCATTCTCTAAAGCTGTTTCTCAGTCCTTCAAGTCTTGACAGAATGTCCTCATCTGCCCCAGGTAGGGCCTCGAAGGCGCTTGGATCTGATGGCTTAGAGAGCAGGACGTGGAGGATGGGGGCTGGGAAGGTGGGGGAGGCAGGGCCTGTACAAGATGTGGGATAATTACAAATACAGAATCAACACATGGGAGACGGAAAACAGGCTGCAGATTGGATGCACACAGGCAGAAAGGCAGGGCCACTTGAAGAAAATGTCATGCCTAGAAATTGTATTTACAAAACACGAACTCGGAGATAATGCTGATGTAAAGCAGGTAAGGATTCCTGATGGTCTGGTCACATGAGGTGCCCCAAGTCAGACACTTTCAGTCTTCAGGGACCTACTCCTATGGCAAATGAGGTTGGAAGGTTTGTCATGGATGACAGGGCCAGACAGCCACCCAGACGTCCAGCAGCTGGATCCAGGTACCAGTCAGGTCCCCGGGAAGCTGCTTGAAGGACTGGGGTGGGCAGGAGGCCCCTGCTCCTCAGCTCCTCCCAACCTGGGCTAGTGCCTTCCCCTGGCTCCTAGAAGGAGGTGATTCTGAGGTGCTTCCCGTCAGGCCCTGTTCCACCCCGGAGCGTGGTGACTCGGGAGCCTGGACTGGAGACGTCTAAAGGGATGGGGGGAGCCACTCTTCTTCCCTAATCTCGGGGTCAAACCCCAGCTCAGGGATCTTACAAATATTCTGAAAATCAGATCAAACCAGAACCAAAACCCGCGAGCGCCAGACTGAGCCCTCGTGCCTTCTGGAGTGTAGGTGCTTCCACATGACCCTTCTTCACTCCCAGGAGCGTGAGCCCTGCCATCTGCTGGGTCGGTCGCATCCACCCTGGGAGAGAAGAAGAGAATGTGACCCAGGCCTCCCCCTGGGCCTAGGGCAGGGTCCCTTCTGTGCCTGGGCTCACCCTCTCTTTGCTGTCCCTGGCAGCTGGCTCATTGCCATCCTGGCTCAGCTGAACCCCCTGTTTGGGCCCCAGCTGAAGAACGAAACCATCTGGTACGTGCGCTTCCTGTGGGAATGACCCGCCGCCGCCTCTGGCCCCAGGTACTGGGAGGGCGGGGGTGGGGGCCTGGGCCCTTGTGGGTGGGAGGAAGGGAGAGGCAGGGCCATGGTTAGAGGTCTTGTTTGGATTCAGGTGTTTGTTTATTTAGCAAAAATAAAAGCAGAGGTCTGAGCACTGACTCCCTTCCTGCCTAGCACTGTGCTGGCCACCAGGGATGAGAAGGGGACCACGGCCCCACCTCGTCCTCACGGTGCTTCTCCCAAGGCACGTCTGGGCATGGCCTCGTGTGGGATTGCTAGGCCACAGAGGGGGTGGTGGGTAACGCAGTATCTGTTCTGAGTGGACAGAGGGAGGTGAGGGTAAGCTGAGTGACCAGGGCAGGGCATGGACAAGGAGGCTCTCAGGGACGGGGTGGTGGGGACGGCGTCTCCACAGCAAGGCAGTAACCCTTTAATGTGATGTGCCTTTCAGGTGCTCCAGCTCTCTGGATGGCCCTGGCCCGACTGTCCCTGATGGCCCCTCCATCCCTCCCTCCCCCTACAGCTGTGTCCGGGTCCTCCTCCCCCCAGCCCTCTCCTGCTGGCTCCCTGGACCCGCACCTCCAGGGCCTGCCTGTTCTAGAAAGTACCACCTTCACAGCCAGTCCCGGCCCTCAGGGAAGCCCTGAGTGCAGAGTCGGGCTAGGGCCAGGGATATCTTCTTGAATTTCCACTGCTCTGGCGTTTTCCCTTCCTCCTAAGTAGATCCTGGCTAAGGACCTGATGCAGGTGAGATCTTTCTTTTACAAATGGGTCAGAAGCCAGGACTCAGGCCAGCCCAAGGGAGGACACGTGTCCTTGTAGAGAAGGGGCATCCAGCCCAGGGTGCTCCGAGCCAGGCGGGGAGTCGGGTGCCCGGGGCCACCAGCTCTGCCACCACCCTGTTGTGAGAAGGAGAAGCTCTGTCCTGTCACGTCCAAGGCCTTTTCGAGCTCTGGCATGGAATGGGATTATTCTTTAATTTTGCGACACATCTAGATGTGAAATTTCTGAAAATACTGAAGGAAAAGAGAAACATTCACATTTAAAAAAGCAACATCATTATTTGGGTCAAGATTGAAACCTCGATGTTTAGCATCCTTTGTAGTTAGTTATAAAGTCACTTAAATTGACTTGCTGGGAAAGTTGTGTCCCAGAATACTCTGTTCACCTTCCCTCCCTGCCCCAACCTGGGCCTCCCCCTGTAGATAGTGCGCCTCCCTCCCAGCCTGAGCATCTGAGCACAGTGGCGGCCCCAGGAGGCCTGGGTTCTGCCCCGTTGGGCTGGGGTAGGGCAGAGTTCAGTTCTGGAACCTCACAGCAGTGTCTGAGTGCTGGAGCTGGGGTGAGGGGAGGCGCGGTGTGACTGGCACCGTGTGCTCAGGCCTCTGTCCCGAGCGCGCCTGGTTCTGTGCCGGGGACGGTGGGGCAGAGAATGGTGCCGCCCGGCAAGGCTGGGCAGCAGGACAGACCCTCGGGACCCCCCACCTTGCCCTCAGTCCTCCAGGAGAGAGAGCTCAGACATCAGACACTTGCCGAGCTCCCAGCATAGTCGGGTCAGAGCTCACCCACCTTGTCTGGCCCCCAGCTGGTGGCCTGTCCTCACTGCCTCTCAGGGAAGAGAAGCCAGCCTCGCTTATTTGTCGACTCCTTATTTGGCCTGCCTTCCCACTCAGTGGGCAGTGTGTTGGCACAGCAGTAGAATGCCACGTGTCCTGCCAGATGTCTTGGTTCTGGGCCTGCCGCTCAGGGCTCAGGCTGGGCCCCACGACCCCCTTCACTTGCTTCCCCTCCCGACCTTGGGGCCTTCGCGGGAGTGAGGCTGTCGCGTGTGACTTGTACTGAGCACCTGACTCGTGTCTAATAAATGACGGTGGTGGAGAGCGCACCGTGTGGTGGAAAACCCTGGCCTCTGCCGGTGTGCTGGCTGCCCCCGCCCAGACCCGATTCCCACTTCTTCCGTGGGGGGATTTGGGGAGCAGGAAGGGTGCTGGCAGCTGCCGCTCTTGGAGCTGCAGTTCTGGGACACAGACACTGAGTACTACATTTCCCTGAGATCTGGAGGACGGTACAGGCCCTGCTGACTACCCGGACTCAGCCCAGACCCAGGCCCGGCGGAGGGAGGAGGAAGACGGAGGCCTGTTCAAGTGGAGCTCTGACCACTCCCGTCTGGGCCCCACGTGGCCGCACGCAGGCTCCGGGCTGTGCAGCAGAGCAGGCCCCGGCGTGTCCTCATCATCGGAGGGCCGGATCTGCCTGCTCAGCGTCCTGCGTGGGGTGGTTGGGAGTGGGCAGTGGGAATCCCGGGGGGAACCGGGCACCCCAAGAACGGGACCCACCCGGTGAGGACTGTGTTCCTGTCAGAGGCGGGAACCTGCAGGGTGAGCAGGATTTGTCAGAGATAAACAAAGCTGGATAATAGTTAAATTGCAAAAAACAGATTCTATTCAGTAACTACTGAGAGTAGGGGGAAGAGCTGAGCTCCACTCAGGTGCGTGTGGAGGGGACTGGAGTTGGGGGTCGGGGAGGGGGAAATCGGGGGCCCAGGTTCCATCAGGGAAGTGAAAAATCGCGAAGGGCTGGTCAGTGTTGATGTGAGCAGGCCAGCGGTGTCGCTGGCTGGCAGGGATGGAAGTTGGGGTTCTTTTCCCCCACAGACTGGGAGACAGAGACCTCATCCTTCTGATGATGACTTTTCAAAGGACTGGCCCTTGGGTTCTTGAGAAACACACTCCTGAGTTGTAGGAGAGGGAGACAAAGGGTTCAAAATTCTAAGCCTTTTCTAGTAAATGCTCTAAGAAATGGGGGGAGGCGGTCAGAGGCTTATTGTCCGGTGTTGGCGAGAACAGTAAATTTTTTTGACAGCCTTGAACTTTTTCAGACGGGAACTCAAAGGGGGGCCATGTGGTCCCAGGGATGCAGCCCTGGGCTGCCAGAAGCCATGCTGGGGTTGGTCCAGTCTCTTGGTGCAGGGGTTTGGACGTCGTTATGTACTGAGACTTCTTTTATGTTCCCAGTTTCAAGCAAGACCCCCTTCCCCCAATGTAGGTGACACACCAGTAAATGTCAGCCTCTGATACAGGGGCTCAGAGAACCTACACAAAGCAAAAGATTTCTACAAATGGGCAGTGTCTGGGAGTAGGGTACCCTGAACCTTACCAAGTGGCAGAGTGGGAAGTGGCCTTGGAGACCACCCTGGGACAGAACGCAAAGGCCACTGAGAGAAGCAAGGGTAGCCAAGGCAGCTGCACACACAGTGTGGCCGACAGAGGGCAGAGTCTGCATGCAGGATGGAAGCCTCCAGAGAGCCCATGTCCAATTTAAGCAACACCAATGGGAATGTGCGGTGCCAAGTTAGAGATGGTAGCCTTAGGGCGATAGCTTTGAGCAAGGAGGAGCGATAATTCTCCTGACAAAATAATTGCCTGGATGAAATGTCCTTCAAGGGCCGGAGCGGTGGCTCACGCCTGTAATCCTAGCTCTCTGGGAGGCCGAGGAGGGCGGATTGTTTGAGCTCAAGAGTTCGAAACCAGCCTGAGCAAGAGTGAGACCCCGTCTCTACTAAAAATAGAAAGAAATTAATCGGACAACTAAAAATATATAGAAAAAATTAGCCGGGCATGGTGGCGGCAGCCTGTAGTCCCAGCTACTCGGGAGGCTGAGGCAGAAGGATCACTTGAGCCCAGGAGTTTGAGGTTGCTGTGAGCTAGGCTGATGCCACGGCACTCACTCTAGCCGGGGCAAAAGAGTGAGACTCTGTCTCAAAAAAAAAAAAAAAAAGAAATGGGATCATTGATAATTCTGGAAATGTGAGGAGCCCAATAATCTCCTTACCTGTGGGCCTGAAGTGATATCTTTGAGCAAGTTTCTAAACCTTGGGGTTTCCGGGAATGAAATCAGTTGGCAGCCACCAGTTTTGCTTGACTTGTAACACCAGAAAAGTGAGGGCAGATGACCAAAGTCCTGTGTGAATTCGGGCCACACTCCGGGTTTACAAAGGTAAAAGAGAATTTCTCACTGGGGAAATATTGGTTAAAGGGTACAAAATTTCAGTTAGACAAGAGGAACAAGTCCATAGATCTAGTATATAACATGCTTAGTTAATGACAATGTGAATGTATACTTGAAGGGAATGAGAGTAGATTTTAAGTGTTCTCACCACAAAAAATGAAAAATGTGTCAGGTAATACATATGTTAATTAGCTGGATTTAGCCATTCCACCCTGTGTACATATTTTAAAACACCTCGTGTATACCATAAATATATACGATTTTTATTTGTCAATTTAAAAAATAAATTAACTTTTAAAGAAAGAATCCCTCAAAACAAAACAACCCTTAGAATACTGGGACCAAAGCCAGGGCTGCTATCACAGCGTATCCGGATGGAGCCAGGTTGGCCTTGGGGCAAGCTTTCCCGCGGGGCCTACGCAGGCAGGCCGACACAGGTCTGGAGGCCAGGGCTTCCGAATCCCGCTGCAGACTCAGTCTGCAGTGCCGTTTGTTGTGTGTAACAACAACCTGGAATGCTTCAAAATGCAGGTTCCAGGTCCCAAACCACACCCTACCAGATTAGAATCTCACAGATGGGACTGGAGACTTCCCATCTGAAACCAGCTCCCAAGGGTTCCTGTGCGGAGGCCCTCTAGGACAGGGTTTGCCAGCCTTGGCACTGCTGACAGGGTGAGATGAATCTCTAGTTTTTTCGGGGGGTGGGGAGTGGGGGAGCACACTGCCCTGCGTTTAGCAGCAGTCCTGCCCTCTCCCCAGATACTCGCAGAACCCCTCTGCTCTTTGCTGGCACAGCCATAAACATCTCCACCATTTCGAAGTGTTCCCTGGGGCCCCACCTTTGGGAACCAGTACTCTAGCGCCTCGGCCCCGCAGGCGATTTCCGAACTTAGTTGTCAGTGCAGAGCCCCCGCGAGAGGAGGCTGACAGGCGCCGAGGGCAGCTGGGGTCCTGAGCGCCCCGCGAGCCTTTCCTCCGCCTTCCCAGCAGGACCTGGAGGGGCCGACCCGGAGACCGTGCCTAGCAGGTTTCTGGGATTGTGGGGTATCCGGGCGGGCACTGGTCCCAGCACGGGGCAGTCAGCCAGCGGGCCGGTGTTCTCCAGAGGCCGGCACTGCCCCGAGCCCAGCAGAACCGGAGCTCACCTGGAGTGGGTCTGCCTGAAGGGGGTGGTAGATCTGGTTGGGATATTCTCAGATAACCCTCAGGACCCCACCTGGGCTCCCTGACTGCAGGATTAAGGGCCACTATGGCAGCCAGAGTCTTCCTCCCTGCTGAAAGGTCAGCGTTCGTCCCCTGACAAAGGCCTGGGACATATGGGGGAGTGACTGTTCTACCTTCTCATTCTGCGTCTCACATGGCAGGAGCCTGGGACTCTGAATTACTGCGGATTCTGCAACCTCAGTCGGCTTTGATGCCTGCGGCAACGGCAATGGCCCTGCCCCTGAGCCGCAGCAATCAATTCAGCAAACACATTCTTGCTTTTTCCCCTCTAGCCAGCCTCCCAGGAGCAGTTCATCTTCACTTGGCAGCTCAGCTCAGCTTTGAGGTTGAGAGTGCAGAGTCTAGAACTGCACTGCCAGGGCTCAGATTCCAGCTCCACTGATTATTGGCGGAGTGAAAGTTACTTAATCTTTCTGAGCTTCAGCTTTATTGCTGCACTGGTATAGTAGCCGTAGTGACTGCCTCGCAGGGGGTGTGCATGTGAACGGAGCTAGTGGGTGGAAGTACCTGGCTGATCACTAAATGCTAGCTATTAATGGCATTATCTTTACACATTAACTCGGTAATTCCATGCCGCACATTATTCTGCCAGGATCTCAGCTCCTTCCCCTTGTCTGTTTCCACTGTGGTCATGGTCCCGCAGGCTGATGTGCCTTGTGGAGCAGGGAGTGGCAGCACCTGCTGCTTTGATGTGTGACACAGAACCTGGGGAAGCAGTGCCTGGGCCTGTCTCTGTATCTTTATTTTTGTGCTTCATGTCAAACGTCTTCAATTTATAAATGTAGTGTCCACTCAATAAAAACACAAATGCTTTTGGGGGTAGAGGGGAGGAAACAGGTACTAGGATTGGTATGCTGATCCTGCAGGTCTCAGGGGAAAATAAACATGTGAGACATAACCAGGATGTTCCTGAAAAAGCAGAGTATTGGGAGGGACACTGGCACTCCCAGATATTAAAAAGTATGATAAAAGTTGCAACTTGCAAGGCTACAGAAATTAAAGCAATGGTGCAGACACATGAATAGACAGATAAATCAATGGAAGAAAATAAAAGTTCAAAAATAAATTTATAATCAGGAGTTAAGAATATGGGAGAAAATATTTGCAATGCATGTATCTGTCAAAGGACTTGTATCCTCACCACGTAAAGAACTCATAGATCAACAATAAGACAAACCAAAGTTTTAAGATTGGGCAAATGTGAACTCATCCTTCACAAAAGAAGAAATACAAATGGCCAATAAGCACACAAAACCATAGTGAACATCATTAGTCACCTGGGAAGTGCAAATTAAAACCACAATGAGATACCACCCATTTTGGATGTTTAATGGCTAAAATGAGAAAGACTGATGAAACAAAGTGTTGGCAAAGATTTGGAGCAACTGGAAGATTGCTGGTAGGAATATAAAATGGCACAAACATTTTGGAAAACAGTTTGGAAGTTTCTTAAAAAGTTAAACATAATTTACCGTATAACCCAGCATACCCACTCCTATCTTATTTACATAAAACAGATGAAAACAGACTTACACATATATGTTCATAGCAGCTTTATTTATAATACCCCAAAATTGGAAACAACCCAAATTATAAATAGGGTAAATGGGTAAATAAATTGTGTTGTATTTACATACAACACAATTCTACTCAGCAATAAAAAAGAATGAGTTACTGATTCACACATCAACATGGATGAACTCATAAACATTGTGCTAAGCAAAAGAAATCAGACGTACAAGAGAACACACTTGTCTTAGTCCATTTGGGCTGCTGTAACAAAATACTATGGACTGGATGGCTTATAAACAACAGAAATTTATTTCTCACAGTTCTGGAGGCTGGGAAGTCCAAGATCAAGGCACCAGCAGATTCCATGTGTGGTGGGGGCCTGTTTCCTTGTTCGTAGTCAGTGCCTTCTCATTGTGTCCTCACATGGTAGAAGGGGTGAGCTAGCCCTCTGGGGTCTCTTTTTATAAGGGCACTAATCCCATTCGTGAGGGCTCAACCCTCATGACCTAATCACCTCCCAAAGGCCCCATCACCTCAGGGATTGGGATCTCGACGTGTGAATGGGGGCTGGGGCAGACAAACATTCCAACCATAGCAATACTGTATACTTCCATCTATAGGAAGCACTAGAAAATGCACATCTGGTCTGGTGCTGGGGTGGGAGGTTAACTGGGAAAACGCAAAAGGGACCTATCACTTTTCGTGGGAGGGGTGATAGAAATGTCCTATACTTGATTGTGGTGGTGGTTTATGCAGGTGAATAAATTTTGTCAAAACTCATTGAAATGTACACTTAAAGTTGGGGCACTTATTGGATCTAGATTATGCCTTTCAAAAACCCAGAAATATATTCCTGCAGGGATAGACAACTTGGATAGAATAGAAAGCCATTAGAACAGACCGTAGAGCCTGGACAGAAGCAGATCCCTCTGTGTACGGGACTGAAGGAGGGGGCGGAAGAGATCGGTGAGGACATACATGGTGGACTCTCTAAATGGAAAAAGGTGAGACTAATTCCCTGCCTCAAACCATGCACAAAAATAAAATTCGGGGGAACTGGAAGATTGCCAAACCCCAAAAAGCCAAATGTCAAAATGTTTAAAGTAAAACATAAAAGAATGACTTTGTGACATCAGAAAAAGGGAGAATTTTCTAAATAAGTCTGGGAGAAGATGGCTGTACGTGATACTTACAAAAGATTAGTATCCAGATTATATAAACAACCCTGACACAGATTAATGAGAAAAGAAAAAGACAACTGAAAAATTGACAGATATATTTCCAGCAATTCACAAGAAGGAAAGCTTATGTGGCCATTCAGCAGGCCGGGCATGGTGGCGCACGCCTGTAATCCTAGCACTCTGGGAGGCTGAGACATGAGGATTGCTTGAGCTCAGGAGTTTGAGACCAGCCTGAGCAAGGGCAAGACCACCTCTCTAATTAAAAAAAGAAAGAAAGAAAGAAAAATATACTTGGCTTCATTAATAATCAAGGAAATGCACATTAAAGCCACAATGAGATATCATTTCACACTTATCAGACAGCAAAAATCTGTCTGGAAAAACAATTTAGCAACACTCAGCCAAGGTGAAACTTTCAGACCCTAAGACTCAGCAGCTTCACTTCCAGGTGTCTATCCTAGAAAACACTGAGACATATACAAAGATATTTGTAATAGCAAAGAAAGTGAAAACAACCTAATTGCTCCTTTGGACTTGCCTAGAGCCTGGAAAGCTACAAACTACATTTCCCAGACTTCTTTGCAGGTAGTTTTTGCAAGGGACTCAGGGATTATGAAGGAGATGCACCTGTGTAGGAGCTGGAGGCAGAAACGTGCAACCTGAGGCAGAAGCCAAGCATGGCGGTCTGCTGGCCAGTGTGGTAGCGGAGCCTGGTCTCTAGCCCCCGGGTGGCCGGAGCTAAGCTGTGGTTGGGGGGCGGTGGCAGCTCGCTCATGAACCACTTTGGCTCTGTGTGTCTCTAGGGTCAGTGCAGCGGCAGCGTCTCCCTGACTACAGCAGAATCTGTGGGGATCCGGGATCATCTCCTGTATCTGGCCAGTTTTGTGAAGTAGTTCTCGGACTTCGTCCTGGATTTACCCTAGAAGCTCTTCCTCTAGCCCCGCTAAGGATTCTTGAGCTATTGAATACACCTTAGAAAGTGTATTTTTCCTTAAACTAACTCGAGTTAAGCCTATTGTTTGCACCAACCAAACCTGGTTTACAGAAGAGGATGATATGCCTCAACCTAAGGCTATTGATTGGGTCAGAAGAAATGCGGAAGGAATTGGGGGACGGGGGCCGCTTTGGCTATGTAATATTTTACTTCTTTCAAAAAGGCAGGAAAATATCTGAAGCAAATATGGCAAACATATTACTCTTTGAGGTGTTTTTTGTAGGTACCTGAAAAGTTATTTTTTTGTGTGCTTTTCTAGATGTTTAAAATATTTTATTATTTAAAAATAATGTTGGCTGGGCACGGTGGCTCGCGCCTGTAATCCTAGCA
>NW_012153618.1:1964003-2017787 GCF_000956105.1 Propithecus coquereli | reverse complement strand
GGTGGGAGGATTGCTTGAGCTCAGGAGGTCGAGATCAGCCTGAGCAAGAGCGAGGCTCGCCCCCTGCCCCCAACTAAAAATAGAAAAAGTTAGCCGGGTGTTGTGGGAGCGCCTGTAGTCCCAGCTCAGGTGGTGATGTGAGCAATGGGGAACAGGTTGCCTGCTGCTCACCTCCTGCTGTGCGGCCCCCCAGTGGTCCCTCCACTTCCTAAGTTTCATGGAGGACGGTGGGGGAACTGCAGTTCTAGATAATTCTTATATAGAAGGTGAGAAGAATGGAGCTAGGCTAAATTTATGGTTGGTGAAAAGCAACAGTCATTCGCATCAGTCAGGACAGGGAGGGGTTTGCTCCTTTTTGTGGTTTGAATAATGTTCTTGTTTTGTCTGTGTTCAGACATGATTATGGAGCCCGTCTAGTCTCTGCCAAAAAAATGCCAGGGATTGCTAGGAGCACCAGAAGCTAAGAGAAAAACACAGAATGGATTCTCCTGTGGAGCCTGCAGAAAGAGCACAGCCCTGCCAACACCTCTGATTTCAGACACCTACCCTCCAGAACCAGGAGACAATTCATTTCTGTTGTTTAAAGCCACCTGGTTTGTGGTACTTTGTTATGGTAACCCTGGAAGACTGATACAGATGTCAACTTTAAAGTGTATAGTTTTTCAAGATCCTTTTTGGGGGCATATGAGGCAAACAGTTTGCTTTTAGATCAGAGTTTTTCAAAAGTGTCAGTGCACCACGAGATTCTGATGCATTTCACTTTCTTGGGGGCTTATTTTAAGTCATTTCCTGGGCTCCTTCCAGATGCACAGAATGGGTGTGGGCCCTGTATTCTGCATTTTAAACAAGTTCCCAGGTCTTCTGCATCTTAATCCACTGCTGAAGTAGGAAGATTTCTGGGCTGCAGACAAAGATCTCCACAGGGGATTTAATCCTCACCTGGGCTGCCCCTTAAATTCCCAAATTCCCTATGCCTCAGCTTCATTTGTCACTTAGGAATAATAATACCTCTTTGTCCTACCTCACATAATTATTGTAAGCAAAAAGTGTTAAGCTCTTTGGTAAAGTGTAGTAGTTTTTATACTTGTGAAAATCTATTATTGTTTCACCTTTTGAACAAAGACATTTTCAGGGATAGAGCTTCCAACACCAGAAGATGGAGCAAAGGGTAATTTAAGAGTTAAAGCATACACACTAGTGGGGAACACCCTGGCTCCAGTCCAAGCCACAACTCTGACATGTATTCACTGCACAGCATTTGTAAAAATTGGGGCTGTGGATAGACTTCTAAGAATCTGTCCAGGCCAGGCGCGGTGGCTCACATCTGTAATCCTAGCCCTCTGGGAGGCCAAGGCGGGCGGATTGTTTGAGCTCAGGAGTTCGAGACCAGCCTGAGCAAGAGCGAGACCCCGTCTCTACTAAAAATTAGAAAGAAATTAATTGGACAACTAAAAATATATAGAAAAATTTAGCCGGGCATGGTGGCGCATGCCTGTAGTCCCAGCTACTCAGGAGGCTGAGGCAGGAGGATTGCTTGAGCCCAGGAGTTTGAGGTTGCTGTGAGCTAGGCTGACACCACGGCACTCACTCTAGCCCGGGCAACACAGTGAGAGTCTGTCTCAAAAAAAAAAAAAAAAAAGAATCTGTCCAGCTCTGACACTCCACAAGGCTACGAAATACTCCAAGAGTTGGAGTGGAATAGCAAAGTCACATAGATGCCTTTGCTTTGGAGACAGGGCAAGGCAAAGCACCTTATCCATCCAATTACTTTGCATGTTAAAACATTGTTTGGGCTAACTGAGCCAGCCTCTCCCTTGCACTGCGACTGAGTCAGCACACAATGTGGCCCCTTCCCACCTGCTGTCACCTCTGCAAACAGGGCTTCTAGATCTGGAAGCTCTAGGGATAGGAGCCCTTCCTATTTATCTTTTTGTAAAACACCTACCAAAACAAGATGACTTTAGGTACACCTTCCCCAAACTTGGCTTGGCTGCAATGACAAGCTTTGTACATACAGGAAGATCTGAGCTTCCTTTGGTTCTTTCTCTCCCAATCCATCTCTGACTGATCTTTTGACTTCTTTTGCATAAGAAACTCCTCTTCTTAGAGTGCTTCTCCATTAACACTGGAAAGTGACCAGCTCTGAGCCCATTATGTGGACCCCAAGTAACAACACAACCCTAAAACCATTTGTGGCTTTTGAAAAAGGCTCTCTCCTTGACCAAACTTGAGTCAGGCTCCTCTGAATCCCCTTTTTGACTAGGCCCTGAACTTGGGCTCTGTCCTTGGCTTACTAAGTCCAGTTTTATCAAGAATCCTCCTGAGTCAGTTTAGCAAAAATCCCCCATAGTTGGTATCTGATCACTCTAGCCTTTATGTTTCCTTTTAGCAATTTTTCATCCACTGACCCCCACCCTGCTCCTTAGCTATAACTCTCCACCTGTCCTTGTATTTGATGTTGAGCTTGATCCCTTTTCCCTACTGCAAAACCCCTTTGGCAGCCAACCCTCTTGAATAAAGACTTCCTTACTGTCTTTATCACTAGTCCCATTTCCTACTTCAACATGCTGTTGGAGTCTGTTTTCTGATCTGTATAAGGAGAAGATCAAGTGAGATTAAAAATAACTTTGATAAAGTATAAAGATAAAATCACTATTTAGGGGCAGGAGTCCCAGTCTTAGCTCAAGCAGTTCTACTGGCCTGGCCTTGCCTTAATTTGCTTGGAGTAGGAGGAAGGATGCTGGAAGAAGCTGAGACCACCCCTGGAAGATGAATAGGGAAGACTGCCCTCAGCCTAGACCTTGAGTTCGTTTGACTCAGGAGGTGAAAAGAAGCTCAAGGTAGCCGGTGAGGCAGAAGTTGCGCACTTTGGTGTCCACGTGGGACCAACATGGGAGAAAGAGGCATTCTGCGCTCTGCCCAGGGATCGCGGCTTCTTTGGCCCTGGACCATTTGCAGTGTGTGGAGGTGGCAGGGCACCCCAGTGACACAGGCGCGGACGTGCCCTGGGCGTCACCGGGCAGCGGGCATTTGTTGGGGGAGACACCCTGGGAGGGTTTCCTGAAACGATGCGTGAACCTTCCAGCTACGGGAACCCCCAACATATGGATCCCTGTCGTTTTTCGTGGCCCCTTCCGTCTGCAAGTGCGGGCGAGACCGAGCACAGGGGCGGTCCGACTCACGCAGCGCAGAGTCCTCGGGCTGGAAGGGGCCCTGGGGACCGCTTGGAGGAGAGGGAATCTAGGCCATCACCGGCCCAGAGCCTGGTACAGAGTGAACACCACCAAACATGTATTGTATAAAGGCGTGTAGGTGCGTTCTCCAGGGCCACGCCACTAAACCAGCACCAACTTCTAACCAACACCAAGTAGCTCAGCTCTGGAGCAAGGGTAAAGCCCCAACCCCAGCGAGGAGACCCTCAGCTCCGCCCCTTCCGGTCGTGCTGCCCGCGCCTGCGCACTCGGGCCCGCCGCCGGCTGGAGGAATGTACTAACTGCGGGGATGTCGCTCCCCGAAGTGGCCCTTTGAGCGCCCCGGAACACGAAGTGCCCCCTCCCTCTCCTCTTGCCAGCTGTGTGGTGCGCTGCAGTTTCGGCCTGCGGCGCGGGGCGGCGGCGGGTGGCGGGCGCGGGGCCGCTGGGCCGCCGAGGGGGCGACGGCGGCTGCTGTGTGGAGCTGTGCCCGGCTTCGAGGCTTGGCCAGCGCGGTCTCTGCGGGCGGCCGGCCCCACCCCCGGAACCCGGCCTGAGGTAAGCCGGGGAGGGGGCATTGCCGTTCCCTCTCCACAGACCTGGCAGCCCAGGTGGCCCCCTCCTGGATTAGCCTCCTCTCCCCAGTTCCACCGCTCCTAAAACACTCCTCGTAAGCACAGAATCTTTCGGAACAGCCGGCTCTTACCCGCCTTTCCCTGTGTGCCAAGAACTGCCCTGAAATACCTTGACAGACATTAACTCATTTAACCCGCACCAGTCCCGTCAGGTGGGTGCTGTCGTTGTCCCCGTCGTAGAGACGAGGAAACCGGGGCTTGTGGCAGCACGATCACAGCCGGTGGGCAGCAGAGCCAGGATGTAAAGCCGCGGAGCGTGGCTGTGGGTGTCATGTTCTTACTCCATTATAAATTCTAACCCTAACCTCCCAGAAAAGAGCAAAGGGTTCTGCTGGTGTACCGTTTTAAACATATCTCATTTTAGGTCATTTTTGTGCAGTGCGAAGTCTAATGATGAGTGATTATTTGCAACATCTTTCTTAGGTTTTATAAGTAGCCAAATGTGCAGGTGGTACAAAACCCACAAATATATAGTGGCTCGCTCTACTCTCTTCCTTCCACATGTTCCTGTCTTCCCATCCTTTTCCTCACCGCCTTTCAGTCTTCTCACAGGTGGGGATGGGGCCAGAGACACCCAGGGCTTGAGGGCCCAGCAAGTGCTCACAATCCTCTGCTGGGTGGGGTGGAATGGACACTCCCTCCCCCAGTGCAGGGGGTGAGAGGAGAGGGCTGGCGGGCCTAGGCCGAGTGAGGAAAGGAAGACCGGGCATAATTATGGAGTGACTCAGGCATAGGAGAGAGAGGAGTGGCCCCTTTCCTTCTGGGCATGCATGTAGGAAAAGGATTGGGAAGAGCGGTGAGAAGGAGGCCTCTGATTTATTAAGCCAGTGCCTAAGTGCTCAGGTGTCTCCCACCCCGGGCTAAGCTAGGTCATTCAGCCAGAAGGAATCAGTAGACTCTTAGGCAGAAGCTCCTCAGCATTAGCCTAAGATGGACAACTCCTTGCAAGACAAAATCTAAGTTCTTCAGTGTAATAGCCTCTGTTTATCGGTAGGTCAGCCTGAGCGCCCCCCCACAAAAGTCCTCCCTGCCTCATGGCACCATACCCCACTTTCCCTTGCTCTGCTGTAATGAGCCCATTTCTAAGTTGTCTTCTGTCCTGAGCCATGAGTGGCAACCAGGCACAGTGCTGGCTCCTACTAGATATTTGATGAATTTTTGTTACTTGATTGAATGGACCAAGGGCTTGCCTCCCACCGTACCCATCCTGCTTCCTTCCCATCTCTGAGGCTAATCCCATCCACCACCCATGCCCTGGATCCCTTTCCCTAGGAAGCTCTTGTTGTGGATTCCACCTCTTTCCTGTATAGTTAGCTTGATCCTCTTCCTGTTGCACCTTCTGTTTAGAGACACAGCCAAGCCTTTTCCCTCCCACTCTGCTTCCAGCATTCCAAGTTCCTGCTTCTCCCACACTCTTGCTGCACCGCGCACAGAAGTGACTTTTGACCTTGTTGCCCACTCTTTCCTTGAAAGTCTCTTCCCTTGCTTTCCATACCCTCACTTCCCTTTGGGTTTTCGTTGTGTCTCCCCTCTGCCCCTGAATCATCTTTGAGACCTCATCTTCTACCCTCCCCATATTGTCAGCGTTACCTGGCAGCTACCCTCCATTCTCTTCTCCTTTTGGTGTTTTCTCTCAGCTTCTGTGAAAACTTGCCTGAAGATTTGTTCCAAAAGAACCTCAAACTCAGCATATCCCAGACTACCTGTGTGAGTAAATAGGCTCACTAGGGAGTCACTCTAGCCCTTCTTCCTCCTCTCCATTGGGACTCCAGCATAATCTACCTCCTGAACAGTCCTCTACAATGTCTGTGCCCTCCACCCCTCTGTCACTACCCTGCCCTGGCCCTCCTTACCTCTGACTTCCCAGTGCTATGCTGGCCTCCCGTATGGCCCTACTGTACACCTTCCAGACTGCTGCCCACGTGGTCTGCCCATGGGAGACTTGCCTCAGCTTGGAGCCCTTCGAGTCTCATCTGGCTGTGGTTGTGGTCCTCCAATGTTTGTTGGTCACCTGTGGTGACATGTATCACAAGTAGCTTCTTACTAATAAAGTACTGGAGTTTGTGGATGACTTTCTTTTTAAAATTTACATTTCAGATTGATGTAGATTCAGGGTTGGCTGTCAACAATGTCAGCCTAGCTGTCATCCTCATGTGCCCCAGTGGAAGAGAACGTGGTGGTGTTTCTGTCGTACCGGTGACTGTGGGAAATCCTGGATCCACCCAGCGGCTCTATCAGGAGTTAAAGATCCAGAAGCAATAGCCTAAGGTAAACAACCCCTTATAAGAAAAACTCTAAGCTCTTCAAAATAACAGACCGTTATTGGTAGGTCAGCCTGAGGCCCCCCCCCAAGCCTCTTCTGCCTCATAGCACTGTACCCCACTTTCCCTTGCTTTAGTGTGATGAGCCCATTTCCAAGTTGTCGCCTCATCCTGAGCCATGAGTGTCAACCAGGCAGTTACTTGTATCTTGAGGGTACAAATGCTAGTTTATAGTAGATATTCGATGAATTTTTATTAAATGATTGAATGGATCAAGAATATCTGTGGAAGTGTAGAGTTTCTGATGGGACGGGCTAAGTGGGAAAAAGAACAGGATTGGTGGCCGGGCGCGGTGGCTCACACCTGTAATCCTAGCACTCCGGAAGGCCGAGGCGGGCGGATTGTTTGAGCTCAGGAGTTTGAGACCAGCCTGAGCAAGAGCGAGACCCCGTCTCTACTAAAAATAGAAAGAAATTAATTGGACAGCTAAAAATATATAGAAAAAATTAGCCAGGCATGGTGGTGCATGCCTGTAGTCCCAGCTACTCGGGAGGCTGAGGCAGAAGGATTGCTTGAGCCCAGGAGTTTGAGGTTGCTGTGAGCTAGGCTGACGCCACGGCACTCTAGCCCGGGCAACACAGTGAGACTCTGTCTCAAAAAAAAAAGAACAGGATTGGTGCCCTGGGGTAAATTGGTAGGTCTGCAGATGAGGGTTTGGGGCTGTGACCAGGCTGCAGTGCTGAGAGACAGGTCTTTCCCTTTTCTGTCTCATTGTCAGGAGGGGCTGGTTCTATGCCCCATTCTGTGTCCTCATCCATAGCGATAGAGCCTACAAACTGCTTCTGGAGGCTTGGATGTTAACACTCTGGGTTGCAGTTTCCTTGGTCATGAGATAAGAGTTGAGGCAAGTCTCCTCTAGTTCTCAGTTCTGATGTCCGAAAGTGTCATTTGCACCTTTATCCAGCCCCTCCACAAGTGTCACTTCATGTGGGCCTTCATTTGTTGGATTTATGGTGGCTGACTAAGTTCTTGCAAGGTGGGCTTGAAGCTGTTGCCTCCTAACCCTTCTGAGACTCTCCTGGCTGGAAGGAGCTCCTCTCTGGCCAGAGTCTCACTTGAGGCAGCCCTGCCATCTCTGCTGATCCTCCCCTATCACTCAGTGTCAGCATATGCAGGTTTTCAATCTTTTTTTTTCTTGATAGTTTCAGTACCAGTAAGTCTACTTATTCATTGTATTTCCCAGCAAAAGAAGGGAATGGAAAAGAGTCAGCATGTATGTTACAAAATGATTAGAAAATGGGAAAGGAAGTGTTTGGTACAGCAAAATCAACCATCCAGTAGACACACCCCATCATGGAGGTATCTCCTGCAGTTCAGGAATGAGCAGCAGGGATCAGGGAGAGAGCAGACAGGTACAGGCTTTCCTACCCTCTCTCCCTGCCCGTAAATTCAAGATTTCTCACAAAGCTTTGGTTTCTAGCAGTAAACATAGAGACAGTTTTGTCTGTCTCCTATTAATCTAATGTCCACTTTGACCTAAGTCTCTTGCACCTGCGTAAAAGTTCCTGGTAACTTGAATATACGTTCACATTCCCATGCTTGGTCTCCTGACCTTTTTTTCTACATGGAAGGCCCCCGTTGCTTCTCTCTACTTTAGGATTACAGATTAAGTAGGTTTGATCCATCCAAATACAGTAGTGTCTTAAGTGTTTGGCATGAATCACATTGAGAAATTGGTCTTGACTCAGAAGCTGAGAGCAAGGAGGGTTCCTGACTTCTTCAGGATTTTTGCATAAATTATTTAAGACTTGTGGAGACAGCCTAAGAATTAAATGTATGTCTGTGTGGGTGTGTAGGTTTTTTTTGCAGGGGAGGAAGGGAACGAAGAAGAGGGTAGGGCAGGAGTCAAGTTTTTAGGACAGAGGATCTGGTCCAAAATAGGAAATAGGAGAAGGAGAGCACAAAAGAAAGGATGGTTCAAGATTCCCACTTTAAGAAGAGGGCCCCACAGACTAACGTGTCAGATCCTTTTGCCTGGCACAGAACCATTGGTCAAAGATGTTTTGGGCATTTTCTCTCAATACAAAAAGTTTGTAAACACACTGCAAAAGAACATGGAGAAAGACCAACACATTATATTTACACAAACCAGGCCACCCAGTACAGTTCCCAGTGCACACCGCCCACTGCACAGCCCCCAGCGCACACCGCCCACTACACAGCACCCAGTGCACACCACCCACTGCACAGCACCCAGTGCACACCACCCACTGCACAGCACCCAGTGCACACCGCCCACTGCACAGCCCCCAGTGTGCACTGCCCACTGCACACCACCCAGTGCACACTGCCCAGTACGCTACACCCACTGTGCACTGCACGATGGTTCTGTTGTGCTTGCTCCATTTCAGCACAGTGAAGGAAGTTCGCAGTGATCTCACAGCATGTAAACAAAACCCCCTTTTTCTCCTTTAGCTACCATGACACTATTAATCACGGCTGCAGCAGAGCAGGACACTGGCTCTGGGCACGGTCAAGAGGCCCTTGCTGTGGGTCTCCCTGGAAGCCAAGATTTTTGGAAGTTTAAGGATTTTAGTTTCTTGCTTCATATATCCATCCCTGGACTGCACAGGATGAGTACAGGGGTATTGGTCTTAAAACTTATCCTCGCCAACTCAATTTTTTGGGAACACACACACACACACACACACACACACACACACACACACATACCCTGTCGTACATGGTAAACCTAGCCTAATCCCGTGAAAGATGGATCTGGTATGTAAAGCATGTCTGGTACCCTAGGATTGGGCAACCCTCATCTAACCTTGGCTTCCTCTCTGTACCTTTCACTTGGCCCAGCCTCTCCTAACCTCTGGGCACCACTTTCTCCTGTTTAGCCTAATTTCCAATCATCACAGGTCAACCCAGGTAAAATCTAGTTCCCCCTGAAACATTTTCAAGTGAGTGGGTTTCAGGGGGACACTATGGCAGAAGATCCAGCTTTCATTGGCAAAAATGAGATAATTCAGTAAGCTGTGCACACCACATTGTTGCTCTCCATGGTGATAAAAACAACAGAAAGCATAAGAGAACAGTGTAGGAATGAGGGCCATAGATTGAAATAGACAAAAATACAAAGCCAGAATATTTATATTAAGAAAAAAAAGCTAAAATGCACAAGATAGCTTATTTGCAGACAGCTAGTGCAGTTGGCTTCCTGGAGAAATGGGATCCAAGGGAGCAAATAAATAAAACCACATTGGCCCAGAATTGGGTGGGAGTGAGCTTAGGAGTGGCAGGTCTGCAGTTGTTCCTTAACCAGCCTTTTGCTGCTGTTACTACTTGTTGCTTGGGACAGTTCCCAGCACCCTATCCCAAGAGTGGGTATGAGGATACAAGATGTGAAAAAAGCCCTGCCTTACTGCTGAGAGATTCTCTTCTGCAGAAGGTAGTGGCTGTGGGTTGGGTCCATTAATCTGGTCTTATGCTTAATCATTCCACTCTAGCATGGGAAATATTATTACACATCCTTCTTAAAAAGGAAAACAACTTCCCCATCCAGGCCACTTTCAGAAGCTGGAGATTGTGGGAGTGGAGCCACAGACAAAGCATGCAGGTTCCAGGGCAGTTTCCCCCAGTGCCCTCTCTGGCACTGGGGTAGAGCGTGGCTGGGGTTCCTTAGCCTCGTCCCTTCCCCCACCGAGAGAGAAGAAGGGGTGATGCTCTGAACCCCAACCTGAGATACACTGCAGTACCGGCCACCCCCAGCCCATGCTGTGCCCACTTTCTCCACTCCGCCAGTGGATGCCTGCTCCTTGAAATTTCCTGATGGTGAAAGAATAGCCCCCACCACTGTGGGTCAGGTTGGGCACTCCAGGAGCAGGGCAGGATTGTCGGTCTCTTCTTTCTCCTGAAAGTAGGCTCACTTTCCCTGGGAGCCAGTGTCACTGTCAAGAAGTACCTGTGGGAGAATGAGACCATTGGAGCCCAGGGGGACCCCCTGGCTTACTGGGAGAAGAAGCGAGAAGCCTGGCCAACCCTGGCCAACCCTGGCCAAACTGGCTACCATCTATCTGTCTTGCCCCCCTAGGGGTGCCTTTTCTGAAAATATCTTTGCCTCCCTGAACAGCCCCACCATCATAGAACAGAACTCCTCTCTCAAAGTGGAGGTCATTGAGCATCTGCTCTTCTTGAAGACCAACCTGGAGAACTTCCCTAACTACACCCCTCCTCCCCTTAGCTTCTCCTGTAGTGACCTGGCTGAGAAACCGGAGACCCTCTAGTCTGCCCAGCGTGCGGGATAGCATGCACGGTGGGGTGCCTGTGGCCATCCTGGAGTCTCAGGAGCTCTGAAGAGCACCTATGCGTAGAAATTGCAGTAGATCAAAGTAGACAGCAGAGTGTTGCCTTATGGGATGTCAGACGGGGATGGCCAGAATCCCAAACCTATTTGGTAAGAATTGGGACAGTTTCTCAATTCTTGACTGATTGCTGTATTTTTTCTGAGAGATGTTATTTTCCATCTCCCCATTGCTTCATTTATATCTAGCATCATGTGCATAGAAAAGGCTTACTGTGCTCATAATGGTTATGAGTTGTACCCTATGGCTTTCTTCACTGTAATTCTCTATTGAGATAGTCGTGGGTATTCAGGACCTTGCATACACCCTGTCTACCTGGACAAAGGTATACATGCCGTTAAGAGGCTTGCTTTCTCAAAAAGTGGCCAGGGTGAAGAGGAGGCAGGTGCTAGCAGGTGGGATATGTCCTCAGCCACTGGGAGCCTAGGTGGCTGGAGCACTTTCTGAGGCCGCTTGCACTGTAGGAAGAAAGAAACCCCAAGGTGGAGTAGCCAGAGAAGGACGTGCACATATACCCCACACACACCAGTCGTCTTGGGCATTGTAGAGTGGCCAGAGAGCCCCTGATTGTTGGAACTGACCAGCTAGCCAATCCTCAAAATGTCATTCTTACCAGTAGTTTGTTTCCAGACTACTGGAAACCTTGGGGTTTCTTTCTTTCGATGGTGGAAAGAGCATCAGTCTCTTTCCCAGGCCCCCCGTGGCTGGTTATACATCCCGCCTGCCAACACCCTCACCCCCTTCACCTCCAATCCCTGGCCTCTTTTAAAGGGCAAATCCCTTATTTGGAAGAGAGAAAGGACATGTATAGAACCCATTCGGTAGAGTGCTGAGTGTTCCTTTAGGACATAGTGCGGGACCTGAGGGCTCGGGATCCAGGAAGGACTGGGCTTGGATTGGACGGGAGAAGAAAGAAAGGGAGAGGCTGGGAGTGTTGGGGCAACCCTGTCACCCCCATGAGACTTGCATCCAGGTGGCCTGAGGGTGCCTGGTCACTGGGAAAGGTGGCTGCAAAGATAAAGGTAGGAGGAGTAGGGGAGTCCTCAAGGCCATGGGGGTGAAGGGACAGACTGTCCCCTTACTGGACTGGCAGCCCTGGAAGCCCATTCCTGTGCCCTTCCTGGAGGACTAATTCCTTATGACTTTTGGGTGTCACTGAAAATGAAGGAAGCAGGAGAAGTTAACCATGCCCTTTCACTCAGAGGTAGCCTCTGTCAATACTTTGGCATATTTCCTCTTTTTACGTTGAGATCATGCCCTATGTACTATTTAATATCCAGTATTTTCATTTTCACAGTATAATAGCATTTTTCAAATAAAGCTTCGTAAGACATCATTTTTAATGGTTTGAGTAGCATGATTTGAATTAAAGTCTGGCCTCCAAATTGCTTAGATCACATCTCTCCCCACAGCAGCTAGGAGTGGGGAGTGGGGTGGGCACAGGCGTGTTCACAAGCTCCCCAGTGATAGCAGGTGAGGGCTGTGACGGAGCCTCCTTAATATACCCTGCTCTGAATCAAGTGCATCTGGGTAGTGGGGACAGGGCTTGCCCTGGACCCAGCTCTGAGACTCTCTCCTAGTATTCTGATTGGGGGTGGGGGTGGGGGAGGGACGTGATGCTGCCTAAAGTTGCCTTGGGGGCAGCATCCTGTTCTGTGCTGCCAGCCCTTGAGCTGTCCGAGCTGCTCTCAGAAGAGGCCTGGTGCCTTTGCTGTATGCCGCCACTGAACAGGCTCTGCAGCATTCTCAGAGGATGGGCAGGCCTGGAATGGAGAGGTGGCCGCAGTTGGGGGAAGAATATGAGGAAGATGGAGGGTGAGAGGAAGAGGATGAAAAAGCTTGATGGTCCCAAGCTGCGGGCCTGGGCTCTAGAGCCCTGGTTCTCAACTGAGGGCACTTTTGTTCCCAGGTGACATTTTTGGTTGTTGTAAGTGGGGGAAGAGGAGTGGTTCTGTTGGCATCTAGTGGTAAGAGGCCAGAGACGCTGCTAAACATTCTACAGTGCACAAAACAGCCCCCACAACAGAGACTTACTCTGCCCAAATGCCAGAGTTGGGAAGCCCTCTTAAAGTGTTGGGGGAGGGGAAGGAATGGGGCAGGGGAAGGGCCCCAGTTCACCTGAGGCTGCTCTGCGTTGAACCATTTCTCCCCCAGACTTAGCTCTGCCCTGCCTCTGCTGGCTCCAGGGCACATTTCCCAGGTAGATGAGGCTCTGCAAGGCTTGTCTTCCCTGGAGGCCCAAGGCCATCCCTGTCACCAAGTCTTCTTTCCAGATTCACTTCATTTCCACAGGACAGGGGTGATTCCCCTTTTCCACAGCAGAGCATTGAAGCAGGTGGATGTGTGGGAAGCTGTTCTCAGTCATTGTCTGCTGGTAGCCTGATGTTAGTTGGGTCTGTACCGGGCGATGGGCATTCTCAGGCTACGTGGTTGTGGTGTGCAGACATGAGGCACGATATGAGAGTGGGAGCAGGGCGGAGGTCATTGGTCCCCAAGAGAATCAGGGTTCTGCACAACTTACCATCAAGACCCAGGCAGCTTGCGTTGCAGTGAGGGCAGGACAGGGCCGTGCTGGTGCAGAGCAGTGTGCTGGAGGGCAGCATCTTACCAGTGTTGGTCCTTGAAAGCCTCACGTGTTCTCCCTGCAGCTGCTCTGCAGACTCAGTCATTCAGCCTCGTAAGTGGTGGTGTGTGCGCAGGAGTTCCTAACCATGTGCGCTACCAAAATAGTGTGTGGGGAGGGGTGCACATTCCTGGAGTGAAGCCCATAGCACAGCCTACAGCTGCAGCTGCAGCCAGAACCTGGTGCTGCACCACCATTCAAGCTCAGTGCCGCAGAGCTGGATGTCTTCTTGTCCCCAGCCTGTCCTGCCTGCATTCCACATGTTTGAGGAGGGCGTCCCTTGCGTGCCATCACCTAGCCAGATCCCCAGCTGTTACAGGCTCTTTTTCCTTCTCCCCATTGCCCTCCTTGGGGTCTGTATCTCTTGCTCATGTTTTTTATAGCAGGTTTCTAGTGCCTGGTGCTCCTGTACCCCCACTCTAGGGGCCAAATGCAAAGGTGATTGCTTCACTCCCACTTATAAACCCCAGCAGATCATGTTCACGTTGAGGGAGTCCCATCAGTAGATGCTTTCTGTCCGTTTTGGAAAGAAATGAGATATAAACAAAAAGGGAGCTAGGTAAGGAAATGGGGATCATGAGGACAAGGATCCCTGCTTCTCAGATGAGGTGTAGGGAGCAGCCTCCCCAGCCCCTGGTGGGAGTGCTGTGGATGTCTTACTGGCGCATGGGAGGAGCAAAATGGGTCAGGCTCTGGGCCTGGTCTCCTTGGAGAGGGGGAAATAAAAAGTGTTGATTATGTGAACTCAGACTTGGGGATCACCAATACCCTGCATCCACAGATCTGCAATCTCCTTGGCAGGCATCACCCCGTGGGCCTGGGTTAGACTCCTGAGGCTGGGCCTGGCCAAAGTCAGCAAGGTTGGGAAGCTGCACTTGGAGCCCAGGTCCATTCTTGTTTTCTTCTCTGCTTAAAGCTTGACCCTTCTGTGGGCAGTGTTGCCATTGTCTCTCTCCCAGGCTGCCTATCCCTTGCCAGTCTGCAGCACAGTCTTGCGCTAGCGCATGAGCTCACGCTGTCCCATGGCCACCGGTGACTTGACATGCCCCTTTCCCACTTCTCTGCAGCCAGTTTAGGTGCCACCCTGCCCCTCCCTCCAAGACTATGTGGCCTCTCCCAGCTTGCCCTTTTGGGAAATTATGTCATATTTACAGCTGGCATCATACTGTCTTGCACAAAATGATCAGTGCTGTGCTGTTGATCTCTGACCAGTTGATGCCAGAGCAAAAGAGCTAGTTTTGCCGGCAGTGGCTGGGGGAGGAATGGCATGGGAACCGGCCAGACCACTTACCCGGCCTTCCCTGTCCCGTCCCTCCTTTAACCTCAGTTTCCTCATCTAGGACTAAAGGCCTTACAGCTCCAACCAGAGGGCACAAGTTGGCCCACATTATCTGGAAACTGTTTTGAATTCATTGCTAATGTTAGAAATTGAGATGTTTTTGAGTGAATAAAACAGCCTGCTCTCATTGGTGTTAGCACGTGCATGGGCTATCCCAGGGAGGAAACAGGTTGGTGATGGTGGTTACCTACTGTCTATTCAAAAATAAAGCCGGGTCAATCCTAGCAACTTGGGAGGCTGAGGGGAGGATCACTTGAGCCCAGGAGTTTGTGACCAACCTGGACAACATAGCAAGACCACATCTCAAAAAGTAATAATAAATAAATTTAACTTTTTAAAAGAGAAACACCTCAAAATTAATAAGGCTAGATCATGGGTGGTTACTGAAAAATAATGGCATTTTACCCCCCATTTGGCCCCAGTTGGGATTTGACAATGAAAAGAACTGGTGACATTGGGCTGGAATCCCGTCCAACATGCCCCTAACTAGCCAGGGCTAGCCTGGACCTTGGGTTGGGGCCTGCACCCTCTCCCTGTCACTCAGGTGGGCTTTGTGGCCTGTGTCTCAGACCTTGGTCTCCTGGTCTTGCCTGGCCAAAGAGATGGTTGGCTCTGGTAGTAAAGGCAGGGTCAAACTTCATGCCATCACCCCTTGCACAGGACACAGGAATTGCTTGGGAGAGGCCTGCCTGCTTGACTGTTTAATTGTCTCTCCTTAGGGACTTGTTGGCCTCCAGCAGGGTATCCAAAACAGGCCTCCCAGCACTGGCCGGGGGAGAGTTGAAGGTGTCTGTTTTGGGGAGAGCAACTGGCTGACCCCCAGTGGCACCGACGTCCCTGTGACAGCACTGCCAGGATCCAGGCCATCTGAACAGACATCTGTCTCATGGAGCCTCCAGGGGAGAAGCCAGGAGAGGCAGGCAGGCTGCGCATCACGCCCCAGCTGCTGAAGTCACGTACGGGCGAGTTCGCCCTGGAGTCCATCCTGCTGCTGAAGCTGCGAGGCTTAGGGCTGGCCGACCTGGGCTGCCTGGGAGAGTGCCTAGGCCTTGAGTGGCTGGACCTGTCGGGCAACGAGCTCACCCAGCTGGGCCCACTGGCATCCTTGCGCCAGCTGGCTGTGCTAAATGTCTCCAACAATCGGCTGACCGGGCTGGAGCCACTGGCAGCCTGTGAGAACCTGCAGAGTCTCAATGCTGCGGGCAACCTGCTGGCCACTCCGAGCCAGCTGCAGTGTTTAGCCGGGCTGCGGTGCCTCGAGCACCTGCGGCTCCGAGACCCTCTGGCCAGGCTCAGCAACCCGCTCTGCACCAGCCCTTCCTACTGGGCTGCGGTCCGGGAGCTGCTGCCTGGCCTGAAAGTCATCGACGGTGAGCGTGTGACCGGGCGCGGCAGTGAGCTCTACCAGCTGTGCCGAGACCTGGACAGCTCCTTGCGCCCCAGCTCCAGCCCTGGCCCCAGAGCCACTGAGGCCAAGCCCTGGGTGGAGCCAGGGTACTGGGAGTCTTGGCCCACCTGGAGTAGCTCCATCCTGGAGGAGGCCTGCCGGCAGTTCCAGGACACCCTGCAGGAGTGCCGGGACCTGGACCGCCAGGCCAGCGACAGCCTGGCCCAGGCTGAGCAGGCACTTAGCCCCGTGGGCACCACCTCTTCCTTTGTCTTTTGAATGTGTCCCATGGCCCAGGACAGCCTGGCAGGTGGCCTCACTGCCTGTATCTTCCCTCCTTGCCTTTGAACTTGTCTTCAGTGTTTCCCCACGCTGGTCACCGCCCGGTCACTGGGCTATTCATTTATCTCTGTCCTGAGAGCAGCCCCTCCCCCTCTCCCCTCAAGGACATTTCTCCACCCTCCCTGCAAGTGACCCCACCCCCAAGTGACCTCTAGCACATGTTGTGTCCACAGCTGCTGCCACTCCTGCTGCTCCAGCCTGAGACTTGGTGGAGGTAATTACTTCCTCCTAAGGCTACAGGTGAGAAAGGTGGGATGGGCCAGCGACCTGGGAGAGTATGGGCAGGGCCTAGTGGCCAGAACATTCCTTATCACCCACCTTCCAGATTGGCCTGTCCAGATGACCCATCCTGTGCTCATCCAGCCCTCTTTATTAAACAGCTCTGCTTTCATTTGCATGACTGGGACACCTCTGGTCTCTCTCACAAGAGGCTCTGCTCACCCTGCCCACAGCCAAGGGCGGCCCTGCGCCCTGCCTTCCCTCGAGCAGATGGCCGGCCACCTGCCTCTAGGTTGAGCTGAGGAGGAAACAGGCAGTGCAAGAAGCCAGAAGAACACAGCTGGGAGAGCAGTTTTATTAGCTTGGGATATAATGAGATCCTCTCCCTGGGAGGGTGAGTCTTCTGATGGTTACTGCCTGCAGCGATCCAGGAAGCGGAATGAAAATCCAGGAAGGGAACAACAGATTTGAGTGTGAAGGAGGCTGTTTTGGTCCCAGTCCCAGCTTTCTTCCCACAGCTCTGCTCCCTGCCTCCCACAGCCCAACACCAGCCCACTGGACCAGGGTTTGTACTCCCTACCCACCGGCCACCTACCTGTCCAGGGCTCAGCTGTGGGGCAGGGCCTTGGAGAAGGCATACTGTCCAGGGAAGTAGTAGCTGTGGGGGTCCTCGCCGGCCCTCTGCACCCTGATGCACTGGGCTTCCTGGTGCTCCTCCAGCTCCTGCCAGCACCAGCAGCTGTTCAGGCAGTGTAGGGAGGGCGGACGGTGCCCAGGGGCGAGGGGGTGGGCAGCAACCACCTCCACACCTTCCAGGGAATGTCTATACCAGGCACAGTGCCCCTTCTCACCCTCCCGTCCTCTCTCCTCTCCCCACTTCCTGCCCCTCCACCCTCCACCCAGGCTTCTTGACCTCTCCCACAGGCCCATCTTCCACCCACCTTTCCAGCCTCTGCCCATCCCCTCTGTATCTTTGCCCTTTCTTACCCGCCGAACCTGGGTTTGTATGGGGCAGTGGACCATCCGGCCCAGAACTTTATCCTCAGAGTCCAGTTTGATGCAGGCCAGGCATTTCCGCTTCCTCTGGGGAGGGGAGCATGGGGCCCGGGGAGAAAGGGCACGAGTGAGGCATGTGCACCAACAAGAGTGAGAGCCCGGGGCTGCCCGAGATGGGGACCAGCTCCCAGGCAGCTCTCTAGCCCCCAGCAAGGGGTCGAGCATGCCAGGTGGTGGCAGGCACAGTCCCCAAGACTTGGAAATCTCAAACAGTCCTGCAGTTTTCAAACTGTGAGACTTCAGTGTGTGTGTAAGCAGGGATCCTTCCCAGACTGGGCAGGGGAGGGCGGCACGTATGTGAACAGCATGTGTGTGATGATGTGTGAGGAGTGTGGGAGTGGGTATGTGCATGTTTGCATGCATGTGCATACATGTGCTCATGTGAAAGCAAGAATCCTCCCCAAATGGGTTCTTCCCGCCTGACTTACACCAGAACCACTCCACTGTCATTTATTTACATTTTCTTGCAGGATTTGGTTTGAATGAAAGGGTCCAGAACAAGAGGTTTGAAGGTCAGTGCTGTATTCGAGGGCCCTCCTTTAGCAGATGGAGGGGACCAGGCCTTCACAGAACCCACGAAGCCCAGGATGGTGCCACAGTGGGAACCAGAACCCGGGTCACTGCACTCCCAGTCCAGGCATCACCCCCATAGCAGCGGTTTGCCCCAGGGTGGCTGACCAGCGTGGAGCCCTGCCATGAATCAGCCCACTCAGGGGTCTGGGGTGGGCGCGAGACAAACCCCACACCCTGGGCTTCTTCCACCATGACCTAAAGCCTGAGAGAGCTCAGACAGGTGAGCCCTGCCCTGAAGAAGAAAAGTCCTGGGTAACCCGGCCCTCCATCGCCCTGCCTACCAGGTCCCCAGCCCACTGCCCACCCTCACAACTGTGGGCTCAGGCTCAGCCCTTCCAGGTCTAGGGGGCTCCCCTACAGCCAACACTTGCCGCCTCACTCACACTCACCCCACTGGGCTTGACTTTGCACTCAGGTTTCTTCCAGTCCTTCTTCCGGCAGCTTGTCTGCTGGAGCCTAAATTCCAGCCTCACAAATGTCCCAGCTGGGAAGGGCTGTGGACAGACAGACAGGCAGACCGCCAGCGGCCACATGAGCAGGCAAAGCAATTCCTGGCTGCGACCCGCCCCTCCCCCACGGTGAAACAGCACCCCGAGGAGGTGGCTGGAGTGGGGCCCAAGCACCCCTCTGTACCCGCTTCCTGGGAATGTGCTGGTCTCCCACGGCGCAGCCCTCCCCCTTCCCGCGGGGCCAAGCCGCTAACCAAGTCCACGGCACTGTCCACGCCGGTCTCCTGGAAGGCCCATTGCACGGGCGGGTGCTTGTGGAACTCCTCCAGGGCCACCTGCAGGCCCCGCCGCTGCGTCCCTGTGAGCTCGGCCCCGCCCGCGCCCACGGCGCCCAGCCACAGCGCCAGCGGGATCAGCAGCCGCCGCATGGCTTCAGTTCTGCCACCCCGGCCCTGCAAAGGGGGTGTGTGCGTCCTCAGCTCTCCGTGCCAGCCAGGGCCGGCGCCTCCCCTAGCCTGTCCCTGGGGGGCATGCCCGGCAGAACGCTGGGCAGAGGTGGAGGGACGGGGAAATGTCCCTTTCTCCAGATAGCCCTTGGTGTCCGCCTGGTCGTTTCCACTCCCTCCCACCCTGCCCGCACTATTTCCTGGGGCCAGCAAAGTTTTAGCAAAGTTCCCTGCCAGCACCCGGGGAGCCCGGCTGCCCACTCCCACTCTCAGCGCCTCTCGGACCCATTCTCTCTCCCCGCTGGGTCTCCGAGCCCCTCTGCTCGCGAGTCCGGAATCTGCCGGCTCCCGCGGGGTCGCGCCCCGCACCACGGCTCGCCTCGGCCCACGCGCACGGCGGGGGAGGGGCAGGGCCCGGGGTGCGGAGAAGGGACCGGCTGCAGGCCGAATATTTTTGGGAGGACGTAAACACCCGGGAGGGGCCCTGAGCGGGTGGGAACTGCAGGGCGCTTAACCCTCCTCGCGCCAGAGCTGCCATCTGCCCTACTCCCGTCTCCAGAAATGGGGGTCTCGCCCCCGCCCGACCCTCAGCTAGCCTGCTTCGGGCAAGATCCTCACTCCCTGCCCTTTTTCCTGGGGCCTTCCCATTACCCCTCTTCCAGCCCTTGTGATCCGTCCCCTAATCCATGATTGGGGTCATCTGAGGGGGTGCCCCCCCCCCCCGGAGAACCCTCCCTGTACTGGTGGTCTTGGGACCAGAGAGCCACAGATGTGGAAACTGAGGCCCCCAGGGCAATTGCCTTAAAGCCAGGGCTTCGCACATTTCGCCCCTGGAACTGCTCCCTCCGCCCGCCCACTATCCGCCAGCCCACTCGTCCCAACTCACCTCCTTCCCTGCGTCTTGGGGTCGCCCCTAACCGTCCTGAGGCTGAAATCCTGGCCCGGGCGGCCGCCTCTTCCCGCTCTTCCCCGCCCCCCACGCCGGCGGGCCGCCCCCCTTTCCTCCCGCCCCCACCTCGGCCCCTGCAGCCAGTCCGCTGCGCCCGGCCGCGCGGGGACCGGCCTCCCGGCCCTCCCATCCCAGCCCACCCCCTTCGCCCACCCCATCCGCCCCGTGACCCTGACCCCGCCGCGGGGCGGGCGGCTCGCTGGGCTGCCCTGGGCCGCCGAGCTGGACTTGAGGCTGGGCCGCCCTCGATCCCACCTCCTGCTGGCTGAGGACCCGAAGCCTTCGGTTCTCGGGGCCCCTTCTCCGCGGGATGTGGGACTGCTGTGCTCCCTGAAGGGCCTTCTGTGCCCCCTCCTGCCCAGGTAGGGCTGCCTTTTCTTAGGTCCTTCCCGGGCGACCATGCCCCAGCGTCCCTGAGACACTCATTTCAGAAAATTCTCAGAAATACAGACACCCTCAAACCAAAGGAGACTTTGAGGAGTCCTTGGTCCCTCTCCCTGCCTGCCGCACCCTAAAGCCACACTGAAGAGGAAGGTTTCTCCTTTAGGCATGACTCTGGTGTCTGACAACCTTTGTCGCCAGCAAAGACGTCCAGTCTGGATCCTACATGCTGCTTTTCCTGCCCTTTTCCTCATGCCCATCCCTGATGGGGACAGACTCCGGGTCTCATGTGGGGTGTTGGGAAGCCTCTGGTAGGGCACACTGGCGTGGTGGAATGTGTAAGGAAGCGGAGGAACACAGGGCCCAATATCGGCTCAACTCCTGGGTGCGAACAAGCTTTGGGACTTGCACGTCAGTAAACACCACTATTTGTCTAGTTCTAAGCCTGTGCTAACCACCTGAAATAGAGGATCTCATTTAACTCCCCAAATCTCTCTCTGAACCTCAGTTCTTTATTTGTAAAATGGGTATCGTAAACTCTATCTTGAGTCATTTTGAGGATTAAAGGAGGAAACATATGAAAAGTGACTGGTGCCCAGTGTTAGGCACAAGGTTCTCATCCCCTCCCTACACGCCCTCTGCCAGGACTCTCCATACAGAGCCAGAGCTTCCTTTACTCTGTGCTCCAGGGGCACAGAAAGAGCCTCGGCTATTAGCCAGTTACTCCTGCCTGAAATCCCACCGCTGGCATTTCGTCCCCAGCTGCGAGTCACGCAACTATCATTAAGCGCTAAGAGATGGGGGTCTTTGTTTCGCGAGAGCTTTAGATGGGGCAGAGAGACGAGATGCACACACAGATGTTTCCCAGCCTGAGGCCCTGAAGGAAACCAAAATATTTCACCCCAAAATATACTTCTTTGACACATTTCAGGATGGCTATTCAGGAGGGCTGGAAATAGAAGAATAGCGGAAACGCTGTCTTTTGTGGGGGAGATGTGCGTCTGTGATCAGCCAGGCTTCCAATGAGGCCCCTCTAGCCTGGATCTGGGAAAGATGAACTGGGAGTCTGACACCTTTAAAGGTCAGAAAGAAACATTTTCCTTTCTATTCTCTCTGAGGGCTGCCACCTGTGAGGTTCATTTACATAACAAGACAACCTTTGCTAGCCAGGCCTCCACTTCTCCCTCTTCCATAACCTATTTTGCCACTGTAATTTGCCCCATTCTTTCTTTAACCTCAAGGTGGCTTCTGTACCCATTGGGGGATTGGGGTAATTGCTCAGTGGTTCTCTGTGCCTGTTGTAAAAGAAAATAAAAGTCCCAGGACCCCCCTCCCAACTCCTTATACAAAACCCCACAGATCATTCGTTAAGGAAATTTCCTGGCCTCCCATAAGCAAGGACATGCAAACTGTAACTTCAGGTCTGCGGGCTAGTAAAGCTCCTAAAACTAAAGTCTGTTTGATTCCACACTAATAAAGAATTGCAAGTTTATCCTCCCAGGTGCAGAACAGAGATGAGACAGCATCAGACATTCTTCCATCTACCCAGGGACGTCTATATAATTGATGCCTCCTTCACTCCCTTTTTCTCTTCTAGCATTTGCTTTATCTTATATAAATTGTACATTTTCCTGGGTCTCACAAGAATGTCACTATTTTGTCTCATTATGCCCTGCCCGGTTTTGTTCCTTTCTGTATACCCTACTCCCCTTTAAATAATGAAACTTCCAAATTCCCCTTTAGAAAAACAGCCACGGACTTGCCATCTGTGGTTTGTGTTTTTCTGGGGCGCGTCCTCAACTTTGGCTTAATAAACCTCCATTGATTGAGCTCTTTACCTCAGTCACTTATTTTGGGTTGACAATGTTGTCAACTGAAGAATAATGAGGTTCATAAATTTGGAAAGGACAACCTTATTTCTTATAAATTTGGAAAAAATATGAATGAATAAATATAAATTACTGTAAAATAGACATTTGTAAAGTATATAACAATCATACAAATGCACAACAGTAAACAATGTGGTCCGAAAGCGCTCAGCAAGCGCCCATGTTTGTGGTTGTGTTCGAACTGTGTGGTGGTAGGAGGTGCTCCTTACAGTTTTTGCTTTGCAAACATTTACTCCTTGATTTAACCCCCACTGCTACCACCACCATCACTCACTGACTCACTAAAAGTTGGGTAATTACCTTACTTGTTTTTATTAATTTTGTATACATGCATTTACTAGATGTGTACATAGCTCAGTTATTTCAATGTTTAATATTAGAAGTGTTTGGGGTCTTTATTTAGACGTTTGGTGATGTTTTTGACCAGAAATATGCTGTAGGAACTTAACTCTTGTCTATGTCAATTAGCCTGTGGTAGAACTGGTTTTGTCTTATGTCATTTCACTTAAAGTTGCAGTTCCCGAGAACTTATCGACAATGTTAAGTGAGGACTTACTGTATGTCTGTTTTAAAAATGTCTGTTGCGGCCTGGCCAGTGGCTCACGCCTGTAATCCTAGCTCTCTGGGAGGCCGAGGCGGGCAGATTGTTTGAGCTCAGGAGTTCAAAACCAGCCTGAGCAAGAGCGAGACCCCGTCTCTACTAAAAATAGAAAGAAATTAATTGGACAACTAAAAATATATAGAAAAAATTAGCCGGGCATGGTGGCGCATGCCTGTAGTCCCAGCTACTGGGAGGCCGAGGCAGGAGGATCGCTTGAGCCCAAGAGTTTGAGGTTGCTGTGAGCTAGGCTGACACCACGAGCCCGGGCGACAGAGTGAGACTGTGTCTCAAAAAAAATAAAATAAAATAAAATAAAAAAAAGAAGCGATTTGTCTTTGAAGCAAAAGCACATCAGTTTCAAAACCACACCTGTCCAAGTTAAGTAAATTTGCTAACTCTTGTGTCAATTCATTATAATTAACATAAATTCAAAATAATATTGTGTGAATTCAAAAGCAACTCTAAATTTACCAATATCAATAAAGTATTCTTCAAATTTTTCTTATAATTTTTGTAGCCAATTTACATAATGTTGTCTACTATAATTAAAACCTCTGCATATTAATTCATGTGAAAAAACCATGGGAAATAGTAATTATCGATCACTATTATGAAAATATTTAATTTGAAATTTTTATATTTGGCTAGGTCACAAATGAGGTTTCCTTTCCTTGCAGTTCAAATTTAGCTCAGTTATATGCAGTGTGATATCCGTGAGAAAAATCACACTGACATTTTTTGTCTTTAATTATTGAATATTTGTTAAGCATTCAGTAAATGGTGTCAGGATATATGGCTAGCCTTGTGGGGGGAAAAAGAATAATACTGGTTCCAGCCTCACTTTTTACCCTATAATAAATTCAAGATGAATTGAATTAAATGTACCAGATGACAACATGAGGATTTTGTTTTCCTAATAAGTTCTTACTGGGGAAAAATAACACAAAACCCAAACTCCATAAGAGAAAAGATTGGTGAATTTGACTACATGACTATCAAGTGTTTCTCCATGATTAAAAAAAAAAAAATTCAGGCTGGGTGCAGTGGCTTATGGCTGGAATCCCAACACTCTGGGACGTTGAGGTGGGAGGATCGCTCAAGGCCAGGAGGAGACCAGCCTGAGCAAGAGTGAGACCCCATCTCTACAAAAAATAGAAAAATTAGCTGGGTGTGGTGGTGGCTTGTGCTTGTAGTCCCAGCTACTTTACTTGGGAGGCTGAGGCAGGAGGATCGCTTGAGCCCAGGAGTTTGAGATTGCAGTGAGCTATGATGATGCTACTGTACTCTAGCCCTCTAGCCCTGGAGATAGAGTGAGACCCTGTCTCAAAAAAAAAAAACAAAAAAAAGCCATCCTGTAAATATAGGATTTCTTTTTTTAAACTTCCATTCTGCTCTGTGTTTCACGGTGTGATTTTGGTCTGTCACGCTGGAGGCATTCCTCAAATGCCTGATTAAATAAAGCTTGATAGGTAGGTGGGGCCTCGTCAACCAACTGGTGGGCTGTGTTATAGGGTGATCGAGTAGTAATGATAATTTTCTTTGAATGATCCCAAATATCAGTATTATCTATATGTCCTATGTCTTTTCTTTGGGCCTGTACAGTTTTTCCAAAAAAGTATTTGTTCCCTGAGCTTCTGCCACAGCCAGGCTGTTTGTGTCCTGGGTGCCAAGTGGGGCAGGAGGCAGGAGACTTTGACTTTACCTCCTCATGTTCATCCGGGCCCTCTGCCCTCACCTGGTTCCCTCTCTACAGAGTAAACTCCGGTCTCCTGCAGGGGTGGAGGAGGGTGTCCTCCGATGGCCCCAGCTTCACTTCTGTGTCTCCTGCACCTGGTGCTCTGGTCTGGGGCCTTTGCAGGGGTCAGAGGATTGAAACCTCTTGCTCCTGTAGACACCCCCGCCCCGCCCCATTGCAGGAACTCTGTTCTGCTCAGTCCCTTACACTGTTCCTGCCCCACCAGCTTTTTCCTTGTCAATGTGTATGTTTTTATTCCTTTACTGTCATTTTAATAGAGTTCTGGGAGGGAGTGGGGATAAACATATGTGTGTAACCTGCTATGTTTAACCAGAGTCTATGAGTTACTTACAAAAACAAATTACTACATTGAAAAAATATATATATATGAATTGTGGGGACACATTTAGCTCTTAACTATCCCTCCCAAACTCATATGTTTAAGCCCTGCTATGGTCTATGGCCCCCGAAATTCACATGTTGGAAGTTTAATCCTAATGCATCTGTGTTGGGAGGTGGGGCCTAATGGGAGGTGTTTAGGCCATGAGTACTCTGCTCTCCAGAATGGATTAGTGCCACTATATAAAGGGCTTGTGGGAGTGGGTTTGCCCTCTTCTGCCATGTGGGGACACAGCAAGAAGGTCCTCACCAGATGCCAGTGCCTTGATCTTGGACTTCCCAGCCTCCAGAACTGTGAGAAAATAAGTTCCTGTTCTTTATAAATTACCTAGTCTTAGATATTTTGTTAAAGCAACACAAATAGATCGAGACAGGCTGTAATCCACAGGACCTCAGAATGCGACTGTATTTGGAGATAGGGGCTTTAAAGAGGTAACTAAGGTTAAATCGGATCATTGGGGTGGGCCTAATCTAATATGACTGGTGTCCTTATAAGAAGAGGAGATTAGGACATGGACACACACAGAGGGAAGACACAGGGAGAGGACAACCATCTGCAGCCAAGGAGAGAGGACTCAGAGGGAACCAACCCTGCTGACAGACACCCTGATCATGGGCTTCTACCTTCAGAGCTGTGAGAAAATAAATTTCCAATGTACTTTGTTATGGCAGCCCAACCAAACTCTCTCTCTCTCTCTCTCTCACACACACACATGCAGAAAATCCTTTCCTGAGACTGGGTGCCATGAATTCAACCTGATCATTTGCAAAGTCAAATGTTTGTGTGACCCACAGCAATCAGAGGTGTTTTGTGAGCAGAGGAACAAGACCAGGATGGCTAACACTGAACTGAAAAAAATAGAAATTACTTTGTTGAGAATAATCATCTGGATCCTGTCATTTATCCAAAAAAGACAAGCAATCAGGCTGCCATTTTTAATGTTTGAATGTGGCAGGAAATTAAATTTAGGTTTGAATACCTGGATGTACCATGACGTTAGCGTAACACAACATGAACAGTAACATTTTAAAACTTACACATAATTGCTCTTTCAAGGAAAAGCAACATACTAATATTGCACCTTTATAATAAATATAATTATATAATGTCAGTTTCATGAGTAAAAAATATTTTTCTGAATCAAAGTGGTCAGAATGCAGAGTCAAACAGATCCCATGAGGAGCCCATTTCATCCAAGGATCTACCACTAGATGGAGACGCTGAGCACAAACTGTGTTCATTGCTCTTTAAATTTAGCTAGTTGTACAGATTTTCAAATAGCAGGGCTGTGGGATGATTTTTCTTATATACTTAACATCATCACTTGATTTGTGGCTTAACCCTAAGAATTTCTCCTAACTCCATTCTGATGAAAAATCATGCCAGTTTGTTGTATTGGTTTTATATACCATACACACGTTTGTTAGAACTCTAAACCAGCACAGGGCCCAGATAATGAGTGGCGTTGCAGCCAGTGGAAGGCACTGGGGTGGGTTAGATGCTGTGAAATTAAGTGCTTTTCAAGTGCTCTTTTAAAATTAATTTTTAGTATATTATTAAATACACTATATAATATATTAATATATAATATGTTAGTATGTTCTAATATATACAATATATTGCATAGTATATTTAATAATATACTAAAATTTAGTATATTAAAATTTAATTTTTTAGGATATTAGTTGTTGAATATAGTAATTTATTAGAATGTTACTATGTAGGAAACATGTCATATTGTTGTAATTTCTAATAACATCCAAAAAATAAGATTTCTTTGAGGATATTTATGAAGGAAAACTAGCTTTGAGGACATGTGAGATTTCCCTGGGCAGGTCTGAAGGCACCAAGTTTAACTGTGACCCAGATTTGGTCTTGGAAGCCGATCAGAGAGTACAAGTGGAAGCCAGGTTTACACTCCGATTCCTCCAAGTGACCCAGGCGGTTTCATGTGAAAGGCGTCTGGCCAGGAAGGAGCTGCGGTTCGAGGCGGAGTTCTGGTTATGTGGTGAATGCGTGCAGATGCTCACACACAGCAGCACAGGCCGCCCGCAGGACACAAAACACCTGACAGTTCACCTGCTTCGGCTGCATCGCAAAGACTTCCCAGAGATTCTGTTTAGAATATCTGTGTGTTTCCAAATTAAGCTTGGTTTTTAGTAGGTAGTAAACCAAGAAAGAGCTGGCTCCAAATGCATCTTCTGAATGAAGCTGAAGATAGATCCAGATCCCAGTTTGGTGTAGAAAGAGATATGGTATTGTAATAATAGATGAGATTCGACCTTGCAAGAGTAACAAAGTCGATTTCTAATTACAGGGAAGCCCGTTCTCTTTTGACTGAGGCACCAAGAGGATTTGTCACAGATTTTTCCTAGTAATGTATGGTCCTAAGACCAAATCACCAAGCGGCGTGGTGGTAAATGTGGTCACCAGGGGGCAGAACACCCTCCTTCCAGCAGCTGGTTACTCTGGCCAGGTGAGGTCCCCCTCACAGGTAGAGGTTCCCTAAAGGTTCTTGCATTCCAGTTATCCTCACGGGAATAATGTTCCAGATAAAAGAGTATGTTTAAGGCCCTGCTACCTACAATCAGAGTCCTGGAAGGAAGCGAGTTATAGACCTGTCTCCAAGTTCCTGTTGTTGGCTATACTCAAATACTAAAACTTACATCTTTCTCTAAGAAAAGGTATTTCCTCTCACTGCAAGTTCTACCAGACTCTCATCACCTGCTTAACAAGCAGTAGCCAAGGGGAGACAGCTTGAAGTTTCTGCTAAAAATTGGCTCCCACAGTGCTGCAAAGGCAATTTAGTGTGGGCCCATCAAATGAGCTTAACGGTGGGATGGAGCTTCCGTTTACTCATTCGCTCGGTCCACAGCAGTTATTGAGTACTCTGTGGGCCGGACACCTTTCCCGGGGCCGGCTATGCTCGGGTGAAAAAGGCAGGCCAAGTCCTTGCCTTTGCGTGGCTTCTATCGCGGTGCGGGAACGAGACAAAAACCATCTAAATGAGTAACTATACCACTAATTTCAGGGGGGGTGATAAGTGCATTGAAGATTAATAAAGCTGAGTAAGGGCGAGCAGGCGATGGGGTAGGAACAGTGTGGTAGGCCGAACAAAAGCCCCCAAACATAGCCAAGTCCTAATCCCTTGAACCTGTGATTGTTACCTTACGTGGAAAAAGGCGCTTTGTAGATGTGATTGAGCTAAGAATTTTGAGTTGGGGAGATTATGTTGGGGAAATGTAATTAAAACCAAAATCTCCTGCTAACCCAGAAAACCTCTCCACAGAGGTAGAAGAGAAAGAAAACAGTTTTATTATTGAACACGCATTAAACCAGAATGAGATGCACATCACAGGAAATCTGCTAAGAGAGTGCAGAGACAAAAAGAAACTTTATCCTTTTATATAGCCAAGCGTAATACGCACCCCATTGCACATATAAAGATAAATGACTAGTCCTCAGTAAGAGGACTGGACAGTGCCATTTGTCACACATACACCATCCTAAATTCACTCGGAAATTGGGGTTGCCACCTGTGTTTGGCAATTGCCTTTATCTGGGCCCAGGTGAGACAGACTGTGGTGGTCAGGTGGCAGCAGGCCTGGCGCGCGTGGGAAGCGGCCTCACCGCTGTGGGCATCCACACGTACCAGTTTCCTCTGCAGGAAATCTGAGACATCTGCCTCGTATCCTTTTTACCAATTGTATTCTTTCTCTTTTAGCAGACTCCGGGAACTAGATATGCAACAGAAAATTGTCCTGAGCCTTGGGGTTTTGAGGATTGACATTTGATCTCAGCCTAGGGTTTCTCTTACAGCATTTGTCCTTGCCATGCATTATCCATGTTTTCATGCACTTAAAGATATTTTTAGAACTGCAGAAGTAGGAGCACTTTGATCTTTTCCTGAAGAATTTCCACGTGACCTAGATGCTAAATCTTGGAAAGTTAGGGGGCCTTCCTCACTGTGTGCCTAGGCTGCTGTAGGAGTTTTTCCTCTACCCTGTAGGTTTGCAGTTGGAACGGACCCCTGTTTCAAAAGACAGATGAACAAGAGAAAAACCAACAGAAGTTTATTAACACGTGTATTTCACATATACAAGAGAGACACCCAGGGAAAGAGTAGTTCTTAAAGAGGTGGCTTTAATTCCAGTTTATATAGCAGATTCAACAAAGAGTAGTATATTTTTAGAGAAGTGACAAGACAAAGGAAAAGGAGTCTCTAGGGGTGGGACCTTATGGATAGGCAGATAACTGGCAGCTGAAGGAGAGTTAGGAAATCTTGTTCATGTGGATTCCTGCGGTACCATCTCCAGGCCCACAAGGGTCTGAAGTTGTCTTCAGTGGTTAACCTTTGCTCCCCCTGGTAGAGAGGGGAAGTGGGGTACCTTTTATCTTTGTAACGCTATGCCCTACTTTTAGGTAGATAAAGGGCAGAGAGCTTTCTTGCATTTACTTCTTCATTGCCTTCGGCTCAACAGTCCTTCCTATTTGGGGCAGCGTCCTCTGGCCTCCCCTGCTGCTCTCTCTCAGTGCCCTCCAGCTGGAAAGGCGCAAAGGCTGGAGAGGGCGCAGCGTGTCCCTGTGATTACTGCCATTGCAAGGCACACCCAGCGGATCCGTCCTTCATCAAGGTCAGTGCGGGGGTGCTCTCTGGCTCATCCACAAACCACCTGACAAGTAGCTACAGGAGGGTCTTGCAAATCTGCCTTAGGGATGCTGTCTGAAGCCGGAGCAAACAGTAAGAGTTAAAGTAAGTTCCATTCTTCTCTCTTCCCATTAGATCCCTAGTCTCGTCCAGCTTTTCACTAGTCATCCATTCAGAAATTGTAAGTGAGCATTTGGTTTTATTTTGTATTAAGTACCAAACCAAGAGATGAGAGGTAAAGGTCCTCTCAACATCCTTTCTCATGTGGAAACGCAGCATGGACCATTTCTGCCTGGCTCACACGGGGGCTTGGCAGCTGGCACAGTGGCAGATGGTGGGCACTGATTGAATATTTGCTGATGTGAGTCTTGTGAGGAGGAGTGGGACCATATATCTGCAAGAGGTGGGTGCAGTTTTCCCTCTTTCAGATATTGGGCTGTTTCTAAACACTTGGGTGTCTTCATAGAGGATTTCTGGAGACGTCGTTCCCCTCATCCCCTGAAATGCTCACCTACTTTGCCATGTAATCCAGCCGTGGGAACCAGGCACTGCTGGAGGGGAAGATGCACCCTCCTGGGGGGGCCCACACCCTGTGCAGCCCTATCTTTCTCCAACTAGCATGTCAAAAGCTGAGACAATCTCCACTGGGCTAGGCCATTTGGCCATTTGGCTTGTTGATCTCTAAAGCATTTTGAAGGTCGAAGTCCCGAATACCAAGGCTTTAAATTTCCAGCTGGCACAAAGGCTCAGGAATCACTCCACCACTCCTTTGCCACTCATGTTCTTCCTGCAGAGCTAGGGCACAGTCATACTTAGTTTCCTTTGGCTACACCAAAAGAGGAAGTTACAGCAGGTGGCTAACTCCTGACTGCAGAGGAGGCATTTCTTCTAGTGGGGGCTGGGGAATGAGGGAGTAGTTTGGGGTCTCGTTTAAGTGAAGACGCTTTCTGCTAAGAGAGACTGATTACAGACAAGATGAAGACACTCTGTGAGTCTATGAAGGAATTCTCCTTTGAGGGGTCTCGCAAGATTGTGGGAATCAAACAAAATTGTAGTAATTGAGAAGCTTTTGATGGCTGCACTCGCTCGTCAGCCCACTTACTCCGTGCCAGGCCCAGCACTTGGTGCTTTCTTCACACATGCTTTTCAGTGGTTGAGACCGAGGCACTGCTTGGGTTCAAATCCGCCTCTATCCAGCTGTGTGGCCTTGGGTAAGTTTCTGAACATCTCAGAGTCTCAGTTGGTTTCATTTGTACACTGAGGATCAGAAGAGTTTGTTTCATAGGGTTGTTGACAGGATTAAATGAGGTATGTATGTGAAGAGTTTACCACGATGCCTGAGACAAAATAAATACTCCCTAAATGTTATCTGTTATTACTAAGTATTTAGGTAAAAACTGGAGTATCTTCTTATTGCACTGTCGGTAGAAAAATTCATTCTTCTATAACCACCAAACTTGACATATATTCCACAATATGCTATGACCACATTTTCTGAACCCCCGAACTATATGATCTTTTTTTTTTTTTTTGAGACAGAGTCTCACTGTGTTGCCTGGGCTAGAGTGCCATGGCGTCATCTTAGCTCACAGCAACCTCAAACTCCTGGGCTCAAGTGATCCTCCTGCCTCAGCCTCCCGAGTAGCTGGGACTACAGGCATGCGCCACCATGCCCGGCTAGTTTTTTCTACATATTTTTAGTTGTCCAATTAATTTCTTTCTATTTTTAGTAGAGACGGGGTCTCGCTCTTGCTCAGGCTGGTTTCGAACTCCTGAGCTCAAACAATCCGCCCGCCTCGGCCTCCCAGAGAGCTAGGCGAACTAAATGATCTGACAAAGATATTTTTCATTTTCGTGGATTTCATGAAGAATATAAAAGTTAAATATTTAATGTACAAATAGACAGCTTGACTTTGATAGGTAAAATAAGACCTGAATAAATGGAGAAGCAGGAATCTTAAATCTCTCTAAGTGCCAATAGGGTTTTTTAAATACTGAAAGAAATTCTAAAGTTCATTTGGAAGAATGGCCAGGAAGTTTTGAAGAACAACAACAAAAAAATGGAATCTGTGTGTAGGGAAAGTACTTAAACTATAACACTAGGTATTAAAAGTTATGTTCTGTGATAAAACTACAAACATTAAATGTTATTAGGGGGTGGGGGTGGCCTCTCTAAACATAACTCTAAAGGCAGAAACCATAAAGGAAGACTGATAGGCTTTGGCACATAAAAAACCTTTCTTGCATCAAAAATTAAAAAGTTAAAATACAAATGGAGGAAAATGTTTGCAACACACATGGCAAGTAGTTAATACCTTCACTTTATGAGTGCTCCCAACAATAAAACCAACTTCTCAACTTTTAAAATGGGCAAATAGGAAAGTGGGCAAAGGGACATGAATTCACAAAAAGGAAAATACAAACTGGCAATAAAGAACCATGTGAGTAAACAGTCCAGCTTTAGTAATCTAAGAAATACAAACCAAAACAATGAGAAATTACCATTTTAAATTAAATTTGAAAAAAAAGACCTGTGTTGTCAAGGATATGGAAAACTGGGCACTTCTCAGGAAAAACTAATAAATCTTTCTGGAAGATAATTTAGAAGACATTTTACAAATACACTTTGCCTTTGACCCATCAGTTCCCAACCTCTAGAATTTTTAAATCAGGTATGTGCAATAAAAGATCAATTTCTAAATATATGGAAAATCTATAAACAATCTACTTGTACATTTATGCAGCCATGAAGAATCATGTTATAAAGGAATACCTAATAAAATGAGAGAAAATTCACAATATTGTGTTAAGTGAAGAAGGCAGAATACATCTTTGCAAAGCATTATGCCAAACACGGAATGAATATACATTGGGAAAAAGAACCAGAGGATACATACCAAAATATTAAACGTAATTGACTCTAGGAGGTAAAACATGAGAGATTTTTATGTTCCCCTATTTCCTATTTATACAACAAACTTAAAAGTGCTACCAAACCTAACTTAGGTCCTCGCTGTGCAGCAAAGCCAAACTCTGACTGCAGGATTTGCAGGGAGAGAAAGTATTTTGTTTATCGTAGGGCGCCTAATAAGGAGAACAGGCAGCTGATGCTTAAGACCCGAACTCCCTGTTGGCTTACAGGCAAGGGTTTTAAAAGCAGGAGTGGGGGCCCTCAAAAGCGAGTTAAGGGCTGGGGACTTTCTGGAACTTCCTTATTCATTTTCTGGTTCCAAGTCTGTCTGAGGTCTACATGATAGCAGTTGGCATTTCCCATCTGGTGGGGGTCCTGATTTCTGAAAAACAACTCAGGGACATATATCAAGATGTCATCTTTAGCTTCTATAGGGAACCAATTATTTTGTGACTCTGACTTACTTCAGTGACTATTGTTAAATTACTATTATCTCCTTGCTTAGCGGGTTATTCGTTCACTTCCCTAATTGCTGGTTGCAGGGCTAGCTAGGTGCCTGGAATCTCCCTTGAAAGAACTCAAATTTTTATTTCCATGCTTGGGGATGGGGAGAGCCCAGCAAGCCCTTAAGAAGGGTCCCTGCTCCCTCTCAAAATGTTTTAAACTAATGGTACGATTCAAAAATTGCTTTTGTTGAAAGGCATGAGTACATGAAATTGTACTAGCCTGGAAACCCTAGGGAAGTGTTTCGTTTGGAAAGCCAAGGCCACCTGCTAGTGGGTGAGTCATGGGCACAGGCTCGCACCTGCCACCGCAGACGCCACACTGGCTGCTGCGCTTCCAAGCGAAATGCCCCACGTGCGCCAACGGCCACCCGGGCCGTAGCCCCGCGCCCTCCCGGCTGCCGCAGGAAGCCCGGCAACGCCTGCTCTTTCTCAATTTCTGGAACAGAGGAATAGGAACTTTTCAAAGTTCACATGATCGGGCCTTTTCATTCCCCACTTTGGAAGAAATCGGAAGCTGCGGACTTCCAGGGCGCCGCTGCCGTCTGCGGCCCGCGCGCTAGGGAGCGTCCGCACTGCGCGCCCGCTACGCGGGGAGCACGGCCGGGGAAGGCCCTGGCACGACGCCCCGGGGGCGGCCGGCGCCCCCTTTGAAGTCTCCGGACGGGACCGGAGCCTTTCATAAGCCAGTGACGACGGACCAGACCGAGTGACCACAGGCCGACCACGCGGTCGCCCGGGACGCGCGTCCTCTGCAGGGACAAAGGGTCGGGAAACTTGAGCTCGGGCCCGTCCCGGAAAACCGGGGCTGGTGGTCGCCATGGCAACGATGTCGGCCCCCGGAGGCCGGCAACTCGGGCGGGGCAGCTGCGGGGCTGACTCGGCCCGCTAGTCCGGCCCCGCGAGTGCCCCGCGTCCGGCCCCGCCCCGCCCTCAGGCCGCGGCCGCCCAAGCCGGCGACTGACCCTCGGCAGCTCCTGTAGTCACGTGGCGCTGGGAACTCGGCGGGGGGGAGGTTGGGGACGGGCCTGGCAGTTGTGAACTCGAACCTGCCGCTGTCGCCGCGGCGGGGCGGGGAGCGGGCCTCGGAGGCCGGCCTTCGGGCTCCATGGACGGGCGCTGCGCCTCTGCACAGGCCGCCGGAGAGGTACGGCCCGGCAGGGGCGCGGGGGGCGCGCGGGCCCGCAGGGGGCAGCTCCACCTGCGGGGCGCGTGACCGTGAGTGTGCGCGACCGTGTGTGTGTGTGCGCGCTGGGGGGACACTGCTGGATCCGCGGCGGGTTGGGGGGGCGGCGAGCGCACCTGCGCACAGGCTCAGCGAGCTGCGCCGTGCGTGGGACCCGAAATGGCTCACTCGTAGGAGCAGGACCCGTGTGTCCGTGAACGTGGACGGAGGACGTGCACTAATACAAAAGGGGGCTGTGCGGTTTCAGCCACTCTTGGCCATCTGAGATGCAGAAGGGGGTTCTGATCCAAGTCGTGGTCACAGTAGCTGGCCCTGCGCAGCCCCATGGGAAATAGGCCTGGAATTCCTGTTGGGAGGAGGGTGGGGGAAGGGAGCCAGCAGGGATTCCAGAGTTACTGCCATAGGCCGGCCCTTGGCCATCAGGAAAAACCCAGACCTTGTCCACAGAATGGAGAATTCGTTCTGTGACCTTACCAGGGGAGGAAGTGACCCCAAAGGCAGCAGTGTACTTCCTTGGTGAACGGGCACATTCATTTATTAATCCAATATCCATTAAGGTCACTCTGCCAGGCAGGGTGTGGGGCTTACGGCTAGAGCTGTGGCTCTGTGGGGGGAGGGGATGTGGCTGGTGAGGACACAAAGATGAGTGCCCTAGAGGAGCTCAGAGCCTCACACATGTTTTCTCTCCCCTCCCCACAGGTAAGGCTGGCCTCTCTGCAGTCAGAGGTCTGAGCTCTGCCATGGGGGTAGGGGTGTCTTTATTGCTGCAGTTTTCTCTGACACCTGGGGGCTACCGGAGTGTGGGCCGAAGCAGGCGCTGCAGCCGCAGAAGTATCCCCAGGAACATCCCCAGGAGGAGCTGGAAAAAGCCTCATTCCCAGCTCTGCAGTCTCAAGGGTAGAGTCTGGGCTCTGCTGTGTTCCCAAACCACTCCACAACCCCAGCGACACAGGCCCCCCCATCCTGGTGGAAGGAAAGGAGCCTGCAGGGGAAGGATCCCTTTCTCATATCCTGGGGGTCTTCCCTGTGCTCAGTGTAGCATTGGTAATGAGTCATGGCTGTGTGCCCCAGGAGGAGAGAGGCTCTAGGGAATTTAGGAGGATTGTGTGTGGAGCTTGTGAGCAGGCACTGAAGGCCCTTGAGGAATCTAACAACCACCCCAGTCCCCTTTCCATGTAGGAGGGTCTCCTGCAGGAATCTGGGCTCCCCCAAGTTGTGGAAGAGCTGAACATGAGGCAGCTGCTGGCAAGACTGGGGCAGGACCAGGCAGGGGACAGAGATTACAATCTCTTCTCTCCTCCCTTCTCTTGCCCCAATAATCCACAGCACCCCAAGGGAGGCAGAGCCAGGGATCAGGCCCTGAGGGCAGCAGGCTGTGGGTGTTCCTTGGATTCAGGGAGAGTTTTCCTTCCTGCGATGTCCTAATCGTGTGTGTGTGGGGGTGGAAGAGGGCAGGCGGGCAGAGTGTGGGCACAGTCTGGACAGGCGATGGCCTGGCATTAGACTGTGCTGGGAGTAGCACCCAGGGCTCCCCTGCTGTTCCCTGAGAAAGGCTGTTCTCACTTGTTCTCCAGGCTTTTACAGTGGTGGGAGACTGAGGTTAACGAGGCCGAAAGTGCCTCCCCTGTGGTGTGATAAGAATGAAAGGCTACAGAAATTTCCTTCTGTAAGATCTTTGCAAACCCAGGTGTTTTAGAGGAAATAACACTGGCCTGGGAGTTTAGAAGACCTGTCTCCTAGCCTTGGTTCTGCCCTTGGTTTACTGTGTCACCTCAGGCAAGTTCCATCACCTGTTGATGCCTCACAATTGCTTCATCTGTCAAACAGGGAGCTCAATGTCTGCTCGTCCAGCCTCACAGAGTTGCTGTGAGGCTCAGATGTGGCAATGCGAAATAGCAGACACAAGGGGAGGGCAACAGGGAAGTGCTTTGAAAAAGCATAAGGCCCTGCAGGGAGATGTGACCATGTTGTCTAGTGAGTCCTGTGGGCAGGAATGTTTGTGCATCCAACGCTGGAGTGTTTACCACCTGCCTGACACTGGGGTAGCTGCCGTGACGGATTCCAGGAAGTGTCAGACAGAGTCCCTCCCTTTTGGAAGTTTCCAGGATAATAAAGATGTAAGACAAATATCTAGAAACCCAAACTGAAATATAACATCCAAGGAAATAAAAGAGTAGTTGATTTCCATTTACGTCAAGGGCTCTAGGAGCTTGTAGATGGCAAGCTCCTCTGGGGGGCTGAGGTCAGGAAGGGAGGAGCTGGGCAGGATGAGTTGGTCTCTAGAGTGACTCTGCTTTTCCACCCTCAGCAGAGGAAGACTCGATGCTGGAACGCCGCTGCAGAGGCCCCCTGGCCATGGGCCCAGCCCAGCCCCGACTCCTTTCTGGGCCCTCCCAGGAGTCACCCCAGACCCTGGAGAAGGAGCCCCGTAGGCTGAGGCAACAAGGCACTTCAGTGTCCCAGCCGGGCAGCCAGGCCCCTGGCAGGGCCCATCGCTGTGCACACTGTCGAAGGCACTTCCCAGGCTGGGTAGCCCTGTGGCTTCATACCCGCCGGTGCCTGGCCCGGCTGCCCCTGCCCTGCCCTGAGTGTGGCCGTCGCTTCCGCCATGCCCCCTTCTTAGCGCTGCATCGCCAGGTCCATGCTGCTGCCACGCCAGACCTGGGCTTCGCCTGCCACCTCTGTGGGCAGAGCTTCCGAGGCTGGGTGGCCCTCGTTCTGCATCTGCGGGCCCACTCGGCTGCAAAGAGGCCCATCGCTTGTCCCAAATGTGAGAGACGCTTTTGGAGACGCAAGCAGCTTCAGGCTCATCTGCGGCGGTGCCACCCCCCTGTCCCTGAGGCCCGGCCCTTCATATGTGGCAACTGTGGCCGGAGCTTTGCCCAGTGGGACCAGCTAGTTGCTCACAAGCGGGTGCACGTAGCCGAGGCCCTGGAGGAGGCAGCAGCCAAAGCTCTGGGGCCCCGGCCCAGGGGCCGCCCCGCAGTGACCGCTCCCCGGCCCGGCGGAGACGCGGTTGACCGCCCTTTCCAGTGTGCCTGCTGTGGCAAGCGCTTCCGGCACAAGCCCAACTTGATCGCCCACCGCCGCGTGCACACGGGCGAGCGGCCGCACCAGTGCCCAGAATGCGGGAAGCGCTTCACCAACAAGCCCTACCTGACCTCGCACCGGCGCATCCACACCGGCGAGAAGCCCTACCCGTGCACGGAGTGCGGCCGCCGCTTCCGGCACAAACCCAACCTGCTGTCACACAGCAAGATCCACAAGCGATCCGAGGGCTCCGCCCAGGCCGCCCCCGGCCCGGGCAGCCCCCAGCTTCCAGCCGGGCCCGCGGCGGAGCCCACTCCAGAGGCCCCAATGAGACCTGCCCGGGAGCCCGCGCCGGAGGCCCCCCGAGAGCCCCCGCAGGACCAGACCGAAGCCCCGGCGGCCCTCTATAGCTGCGACGACTGCGGGAGGAGCTTCCGGCTCGAGCGCTTCCTGCGGGCCCACCAGCGGCAGCACACGGGCGAGCGGCCCTTCACGTGCGCCGAGTGCGGGAAGAACTTCGGCAAGAAGACCCACCTGGTGGCGCACTCGCGGGTGCACTCTGGCGAGCGCCCCTTCGCCTGCGAGGAGTGCGGGCGCCGCTTCTCCCAGGGCAGCCACCTGGCGGCACACCGGCGCGACCACGCGCCCGAGCGCCCCTTCGTCTGCCCCGACTGCGGCAAGGCTTTCCGCCACAAGCCCTACCTGGCCGCCCACCGGCGCATCCACACCGGCGAGAAGCCCTACGTCTGCCCCGACTGCGGCAAAGCCTTCAGCCAGAAGTCTAACCTGGTGTCCCACCGGCGCATCCACACGGGCGAGCGGCCCTACGCCTGCCCCGACTGCGACCGCAGCTTCAGCCAGAAGTCCAACCTCATCACCCACCGCAAAAGCCACATCCGGGACGGCGCTTTCTGCTGTGCCATCTGTGGCCAGACCTTTGATGACGAGGAGAGGCTCCTGGCCCACCAGAAGAAGCACGATGTGTGAGGCGGGCGGGGCTGGGGCCTCGCTGTGGGCTGGGTGGGGATGCCTGCCTGTTGCTGGGGTAGGGGAGACTGGAATCCAGAGGGGACAGAAGAGGCCAGAAGTGAGCTGGATCCTGTGGGCCAGGAATGTCAACCCCGGGTGGCCAGGGAACCCACTTCAGAGCTCAAGGACGCCCACCTGCAGTTGGTGTTTGCCAGGGTTCCTGACTGTCCCGTGCCCTGGAAAAGTAGCAATAGCAACTCCATCTACCCCTTAGAGCCCTCTGGCTAGAGGAGCCACCAGTGGGAGGGAAGGCCCCCATCCTCTGGTGTTAACGCCTTAATGTCCCTGTCTTTTACTATGAGTTACTTCAGATAATTTTTGGAAGTAGGTGTGGTACAGTCCTTAGTAAATAAATGCCTGGGGAGGAAAAGTGGAACAGCTGGATACATCTTGGAGAACCTGCTGGCCTTGTTAGACAGCACTTAGGCCTTTTCCAGCATCAAGAGATGAAGCTGAGCTGCTCTTACCTCCTGCCCCCGCCCCTCCTTCCTGCCCCTGCACAGCCACCCAGACAGACCTGGAGACCCATCTACTGTTGGTGATGCCGTCCTCTTCCTCCCCAGAGATCAAACCCCCACGGCATTTCCTCCTTGGTCTGTCTTGCTTTATCTACCCCTGCCCCCTGCCAAGTGCTTAGAGCTTCCCCTGGCTGTCAGCAGCTCTGTGTCCAGGCTTTCGTTCGAACACCCCAGCCCTCCTTCACTCCTTCCAAAGCTCAACATGTTGTGGAAAGGACGGCCCCATTGGTGACGGAGGGTCAGCTGAAGGGAAGGTGCTGGGTGAGTTTCCTTTCCAACATTTCTAGCATATGGATGTCCAGCCTCTGCTTGAGCACTTAGGTGACAGGGAGTTCCCCACCTCCTGAGGCCCTGGTCCTATCGTAGGATGATTCTAATTGTTAGAAATTCTTCCTTATAATAAATCAATTCTGCTTTCCTATAATTTCTATCTATTGGGCCTTGTGCTGTTCTGTGGAACTAAACAGAACAACCATTTACCCTCCTTTTCAAACTAGAAAATAAAGATTTGGTTTTAGAGCTGGTGTCTGGGGAGTGTTCCTTTCTTCTGGGGGGCGGGGGTGGGGGCTGTGGGGTTTTCCAAAGAAGGAATAGGGGCGTGGGTGGGGCTTTGACAACCGGCCCAGTGCCTGACTTGCTGAGCTGCTCCACGCCCGGCCTCCAGTTCTTCCCCGAGCACACCCCAGCAGCCGGGCTGATGCTCTGTGTGGTAGGCGAAGGCTCCAGAGAACTGTGGTGGGGGGGACTGGAGATCTCAGTTCCTGGCCATGGTGGATCCAGGGCTGCCATTGTCTTTCTCATCACCTTGGCCTTGTAACCCCAGCAAGCACTGAGAGGCTCCTTTTGAGGGGTGGTGGATGCTACAGACTTTGGCTAGACCTGGACCCTCCCTCTGGCAGCCCCCATGGAGGCCTGACAGCACAAAGGAGTCTCTGGGAGGGGAGGCAGCTGGGAGCAGCAAGGACAGCTCTCATCTCCCTCATCCCACACACCAGGGTCAGGGGTTTAGCCTTCTTGGAGTCAGGTCAGACTTTTTAGTGCCATTACCAGGAAGGAAAGGACTGATTTGGTTTTGTTCTTCAGCACCTCCCTGGCTGGCCTGCTGCAGGCCCCCAGATCTCTGCCAGCAGTCAGTGCACATGTCCCTGCACCGGTCATTTCATACAAATTTGAGTGCCTGTTTTTGTCAGGCATCAGCAGACTCTTTGCACGTTGTCTTAGTAATTTCTGCGCAGATCCCCAGCATCTAGCATGGAGTCTGCTGCATGAGAATGACCACCATTTGTTTACATGAGTGGCACCTTGCAAAGAAGTTTCCCTAAGTCATCTCATGCACCCTTGTGTGGCAGGTGCTCTTATTCCCCTTTTATAGATGAAAGCATTTGCCCATGATCATAAGACTGGTCATCACCAGAGGCAGATTCAAGTCCAGGTCTGTCCATCCCCTAAGGCCTGTCTTACTGGATGAATGGAGTGTGCTGCTGTTTGTGGTTAATGTAAGTATTAAATGCCTACTGTGTGCTTGATGTTATGATGGAAACTGAGGGGTTACAAAGACAAGACTCAATCCGTACCCCATGAGGCGTGGGGCTGGGTGGGATGTACATAGGTACACGAGTATGAGTAGGGAGAGGTGGTTGGGCTTGCAGTGTGTAGGATGGATGACAACAGCTTCAAAGCTTCATATTGGTTTATGGGGTTATGGGGCCACTTAAAAACCCATGTCATTCATGGCAAATTGCCAGTCAGAGCCGGGGAGTAGAGGGTGTGGTTTCAAGAAAGCCCCACTCATATTTGTTCTCTTTGAGGAAGCTCAGGGATTCCAGGGAAGGAGAGATGACTAGGAAAGAATGGGTAGATATCTGGGGATGATAGGCAGGAGCAGGGGATAGGTCCTTGGGCATGTCGTTAGTATTAAGGGGTTGGGGACAAGCATGAGGGAGAGGGGGATCTGACCAGGGGTCCCGACCTTTTGAAAAAATCATCATTTTTAAAGGAAGTAGACTGGGGTATGGGGAAGACGGGCACTGGTCCTCAGTGCTACCTGCCCACTGCCTGTGGGGAGGGATGGTGAGGAGAGGTCCGAAGGCCAGAGAAGGCCACACTAGTGGCCTTGAGGGGGCTGGTGAGGCAGGGACAGAGTGGATTTGCCCACAGTTCCCTCCTGAGTCCCTTGGGATGTGGGGGGCGGGGGCAGTGGTTCCCAAGTTCTTGCTCATCCTGGTTCATCCTGACAGCAGTCATGGGGAGGGAAGGGCTGCCGGGTTGGAGGGGCTGCAGCTCTGCTGGCAAGAGTTGCCCTTTTCTCTGAAGAATCCACAGTTTTTCTTTTTTTCTTCTACAATTAAAAAAGTATTAAAGTATCTTTTAAAAAATTAAAGAATTCAGACTTATTTAGATTTTTTTAACATGAAAGTCCTTCATACACCTACTCCAGCTCCCAAGTCCTTTCTCTTTACACAGTGAAAAGGGTTTGAGGGGTATTCTAGACATTTTTTCTATGCATTTGCAAACATACATATGCAGCTTCCCCATTTTTTTTGCTTAATGGAAATGGGATCCCAGATGTGCCTCATTCTTTCCCCCTCTGACATATCCTGGTCATGGAATGTCAATCTGGCAGAAGTCTCACTGTGTAGAGGAGGAAACAGGCCCAGAAAGTGGAAGTGACTTTCCCGGGGTCACGCTTGCGTGGCAGATCTGGAACTAGAATACTGATCTCAGAAACAAGCCTTTGTGGAGCCTGGGTACTCTAGAAAATAAAGAGGCGAATGAGACTCCAAAGTGTTGATGGCTAGACGTGTGGCCTCTTTCATACCTCACCAATGCTTCTGTAGACAATACAACCAAATGTAACTGTAAACCCCAGTAAGGTATGTAGGCAACTAGAAAATTAACTCTATTTCACAGATGAATACATCAAATTCCAAGGACAGAAAAGAATCTTTTGTAAAAACTGCACACGAAGTTGGTGGCAAAACATATAGACTCGGCCCCCAATTCCTACTGTGCTCCTGAGGTTAAACAGCAGCTGGGCCTATGGGAAATGCTCAACCAGCTGGTGACCAATGAGGTAAAATAAGGTCCACTTGCGTAACAGCGACAGTTTGTAGGAGTCTCAGAGAGGCCCCGCTCCTGTTTGTGTCAATAAGGCAGCTTCTAAGCAGCTGTGCAGAGAGTCCTGCCAGTGGGAGTCTACTCCGCTGTGCCCCATGGAGGTAGAAGTGTGAGGAATTTCCTTACAATCGGGGTGGGTAGATGAAAAAATACTCCTTCCAGGAGGTCTCGGGACGGAAGACCCTCGCCCACCTGGGCCACGTTGGCAGCTGCGCGGAGAGGATTCCACTCTTGCGAGCCCTACCTAGTAATGAACCTCCTCGGGACCTGCTTCCTCAGCTCGAAAACGAAAGGGTTGAATGTCATGATTTCTGAGGTGTCTCGTGGACAACCCTAAGAACCATTTGCCACACCCCACACTCCCGCACGCGGGAGACCCCCTTCCCTCGGCACCAGACGTGCGCAGCTGTGAGCAGCAGCACCCTCCAGGGAGCAAAGACACAGCACTGCCACCACACTGGACTTGCGCTCGGGGGAGGTGCGGAGCGGGCATTTCCATCTCGGCCCCGACGGACTCCTCGCAGGGAGGCCGGTTCCCGGGCGCGCTGGGGGCGTTCGGCCAATGTTTGCTAAGCCACCGATGGAACCGGAACGTGCGTGAGCGGGAAGGGGGACGTGCACAGGCTGTGAGCTCCAGTCTGGAAGGGGCCCCGGCGGGCGGGGGTGCCACAAGTCTGCAGGTCACCAGCGTCCCAGCCACGTTCTGCCTCCCCCACGCAGCCCCGCACCCTCCGCCGGGCGGCCAGGCCCTGTGCGCCCGCGGGGGCAAGGTCAGCCCGCCCACCCAGGCTATTGGCTCTGGAGAACAAAGGGGCCGCCCCGCGGGCTGCTCCGATAGGGCCGGGAGGGTCATCTGAGCGGCGCAGCCAATGGGGTAGCTGGGCGGTCTGGGGGACGGCCAGGACCTCCAGCCAATCAGAAGCGCGCTCCCGCCCCGCCTGCCCCGGGACTGGCCAGGGCCCGGAGCCCGGTGCCCAAGTCGCCCCTGGGGTGGCAGTTCCCGTTAACCTTAGCCACAAAGTCAAAGGTATTTATTTCCCCGGCCCCCTCCCTCCGAGTCCCACTGCATTTCGGGCGGGGAGGGGCGGTGCGAGGGATGGCCCAGAGCCCGGCCCCGCTCCTCCCACGCTGCCTCCACCGACCCGGGCTGGAGCCGAGGGATGAGGCGGGGGCCTCGGGGGCCCCGAGCCTCCCCATCCCCCCCATCCAGGAGAAAGGGACCCGGCCGGCGGGGGAGGGCCGCAGGTCTGGGCAGCGAGGTCAGCGGGAGGCCAGTGAGGGCGGGGGAAGATGCAGTGGCCAGCGGAGGGTCGCCCGCGCACGGCCCCTCCCGGGCTGTCCCGTTGTTCTGAGTTCCCCGCCTGTGTCCGCCTACCAGATAGACCAGCTTCTGGCGGGGCAGGAACCCCAGTGCCCGCTGCAGAGTGACACGTAGTAGGTGCTCAATAAATGTGTATTTTAAGAGTGGGGTTCAGGCTTGGAGGTGGAGGCAGTGAGAGGGAAGCACTGCAGGAGCTGAAGTGGGTGCGTGTCTGTTCCTGAGACCTCGGTCCCAGGGATACGGGCACAGCAGCCAGGGTCTGAGTGGGGGTTGGGGGGTGAGGGGCTTCTCCCTCTGTAAAGGATATAGAGGACATCTACATGGGAGGATGTAGAGCGGTGGCCTCCTTTGGGCAAGATGGAGCCTGGAGTGGGTCTTGGTCGTGGGGCTGGGGTTGGGTGTGGTGAGAGCCCCAGGGTGCAGGCGCAGTGGCTAGTCCAGGCTCCACAGTTAATTGTTCTTTTGGGTCCCTGTGTTCATCTGTAAAATGAAGAGATTGATGGCATTTGCCTCCTTTCAGCTCTAGGTTTCCATGATTCTGTGCTTCTAATCTCTTTTGGACTGAAATTTCTTTCATTTAAGCATTCCCTTACAACAATTTTTATTAATGGTTTATAGAGTGTGGGGCCTGTACTGGGTGATGGGCCTGTGTTTAGATGCCTGTAGTCTTGTGGAGACTGACAGAACATTGATGATGATTCCATGTAGATGGTGCTGGGTTGCATGGGTGCACAGGTTAAACAGCGAAGGGGCCCGTAACTGAGCCTGGTATATCCAGAATTGCTTCCTGGCCAAAGTGATCCCTAATCTGGGCTGGGAAGGGGAGAGTCGGTCAAGGGCCTTCCAGGACTGGTCATAGGTGTGGGAGGACTGGGCAAGTTCAGGAGATGGATATTAGGAGGATGAGGTCTGTTGGGATGCAGTGTGGAGAGTTGAACAGAGGCCAGATTTGAATGGCCCTGCCAAAAAATTTTTAGCGAATCTGAAAGTGTGGGGGAGACATTGAAGTATTTTAAGCATAGTAGTAACATGTCCAGATTTCAGTTTTAGAAAAATTGCTTTGGGTTCTAGATGGCAGATGGATTGGAGGGGGCAAGCTATAAAACTGTTGAAATCATCCAGGTGAGAAGTAGTGAGGCATGAACTTGGGTGGCGGTAGTACGAGATCTTGAAGGTATTAAAAATGGCCCCAGTGGGACTTAGTGGCCTACTGCGGAGCTTGGTGGAGGTGGACTGGTGGACTGTCCCCCAGTGAGGGTTCAGCTGAGAAATCCGAGGTTTTTCAGGCTGCGGTGGCCTGGAGGGCAGAGCTCTGTCCAGGTGTACAGGAGACCTGCATTCAGGCAGAGAATATAATCTCTCTGGGCTTTGCTTTCCTCATCCATCAAGGGGGGAAACACTCCCTCCTTTTCTTGAGGTCCTTTGAATGCAGGAAGGGGTGGAAAAGTGTTTATGAATTACAATATGACACTGTTCAAAGGGTTGTTGTTGGCAGTTGGTTTTGGCCCCTGCCTTTAGATCAGGTCATGGGGTCTCCCCAGGTCCTGACAGGCTCCTGAGTACTAATTTAGAACTGGGGTGGAGGAATGTGAGTGCAGCTCTCTCTCTTCTAAAGGGAGGTGGGTGAGCAGAGGCTGGGGAGGAGGATGCCATGGGTGTCGGGCAGGCGTGGGGCAGGAGTGGGGTGGGACAGTCCCAGCAAGGGTGTGCATGTTGGGCAGGTGAAGGCAGAAGTCCTGGAAGGAGGTGCCTCAGAATCTGGGGGCTTGTGTCAAATTGGGGACCTCTGGGAGGTGGGTAGGCTGCCCGTGGACCAGGTTGTCCCCAGGGAATCCTGGCGGGAGCAAATGGAAGCCACTAAACCTTGCAGGGTGTTCATATCAGAACAACCCTGAGGTACAGTTCTTACAACCCTGAGTGGGGAGCAGGAGGGGGTGATGGCCACAGCAACGATCTAAAACGAATTTGTCTTGCACCTTGTGAATGTTTTTCAGAGTCCTTTCACACTGTTCCCCCCTTTGAGGTAACAAGTTTATATGCGGGAGCAAGCATTGTTATTTCCATTTGCAGGCAGGGAAACTGAGGCCCAGAGAAGGAAAGTGGATTGCCCTGGGTCACATGGCTAACCAGAAACAAACCAAATCCCAGTCTGGGGCTTTTCAATGGCTTTGCCCACTATGGCCTAGTCTTTCTGTGGGACGATGGTCTGCCCTTCCCTTTGCTCCCAACCTCTGTCCCCATTCCAGAGATTGAGGACCCAAGCATTTGGGGGCTGAGGTCTGAAGATGGTGGAGTGGGAAGAGGGGCAGGGCAGGCCTGGAAGAGTGGTACCGGTGGGGGCGGCTAGTACTGGGGGGCCCCGGAAGTTGAAGAGGAGCAGGGCGGGTGATGGTTGGGGACTAGAGAGCTGTTAGCGGATGCTGGGCCTGATGCTGGGGCGTGGGGATGAAGGCCTTTAGTTGGAGGAGGGGACAGGACCTCCGGAAGGGGCATGCAGAACTGCCCGATTAAGTGAAGGGCTCTGCATACAGTGCTGCAACCAAAGCCACGTCAGACCTTTTCCTCCCTCGAAGCCAAGCAGGGTGTGGAGGCTACTGCGGGCCGCTGGCGCCTGCCCTTCACCAGTAGGAACCTGAGGGCCAGGGCGAAGGGACTTGCCAGGGACAAGCAACAGCTTAGTGACCATGGGCTAGGAGTTATGAGTTGTGATGTGGGCTTGAGGTGGGGGTCTGGAGTCCTAGGGGAGGGCCTGGGAAGGGCAGACTTGCAAAGGAGTGGGCTTCAGAGGAGAGACCTGGGCTGATGAACCAGCCCTATGGTGTCTCAAGGTCACCCAAAGCTGGCCAAAGGGGAAAGGGCTGCTGCTTCCCCGTGGGCCAGAGCCCACAGGCCAGGCCCTGGGAGGGTCTCACGCTGCACTGGGCTTGCTGGGCACAGCCTCAGTGTCTTTCTAGGGCTTTCTGTCCCACTCTGCCTTCTCTCCAGCCCGCTGCAGGCCCTGCTGGCCTGTGCCACCTCTCCCGCAGCGCAGGTAATCCGACGGCTCCTAGATTACTGTGGATATGTTGCTTCCATTTCCACCTCCCTGAGTTCTTGTCCTTGGAGCACGTGGGTCCCGTGGGATGGCCGTGAATGTGCAAGGACACTTGTGTCATGAGTGTGCTGTGTGGTGATTCGTGCTAATGTGATTCACAGTGGCACGTTTGAGTGTCTGGATCTACAGATATGTCTGTGAGTTTTAAAAAAATCTCACTTCCTCCGTATTTGCAGATGCAGTTTTGCGGGTATTCTCATGTGTATGAATATCTCTGTATTTTTGTATCTTTGAACTTTTGTTTACTTAAGATACAGTTTAGCATCTTTAGAAGGCCAGCTCCTGCCGGGGTGTCCAGTGAGGGCGAGGGGCTGTTGGTACAGCTGGGAAGTGCCTAGCAGGTGAGGACCTGGTGGGGCCTCATGGCTGAGAAGGCCTCACACTGGGCCTTTGGCCTGGGTTTGGGGAGCTGCCCTCCCCTCAAAGCCTCAGCTCCTGTTGGAAGGCGGCCCCTGCTCCTGACCACCGGCACAAGGGGTTCAGGAGGTGCTATCTACTTCTGACCTCCTACCTGGGCCCTGTGTCTGAAAAGAGTTGTGCCCAGCTGCTGGGAAGGTTCCAGGGGCTTGAGACTAGGATCCTGTGGGGAGACCTGGACAGGTCCCTGAGCTGCCTCTCCGTGGCCTGTGGTCTTTCTCTCCCCCAGCTGCTGTCTGCCTCACCCCCAAGTCTCTGCCACAACCAAAGCTCCTTTGTTACCTCCCCTGCCCCAGGCCTCTGCACCTGCCGCAGGGCACAATGCGCTCATTGTGTTGTCCTGCAGTTGTCATGGCAGCTGAGCTCCGGCTGTGGCCTTCCCTTTGGGGGGAGCACACTGAACTGCAGCTTGACCTGGGGGGGGGGGGCTGGCCCACAGCCAGGAAGTGGGAATGGGGAGATGGCCTTGTCCAGAGACTTATCCCCTGTCCTCCGTGTGTGTCCTGCTTGCCACATGATGGCTGGGCAGGGTTCTGGCAAGGTGTGGTGAAGCTGCCCTGTTGCTACCTGTCCTCTGGCCCAGGTGTTTTGCTGGGGCCCGTGGGTGGGCCTGGTACCTGAGCATCTCCAGTCAGCCATGTGCCATGGTGGGTAGGGTTAATTGGGGGAGGGGGGTGTGCCATGTGGTACAGCAGAACAGAGGCAGAATGGGAGAGAAGCTCAGGGTGGGGCACCTGGTAACCCGGACAGTCTGGAAAGTGTCACATGGAGGACTTTCCTTGGCATGGCTTTTGCAGGATTTTGTCTGCAGGGCACCTGCTGTACTGTTTCCAGATGCATCCCACCTGAGCACACAGGTGGAGGTGGGTCCCCAAAGACATGGCCTCCCTTCCCCGATTCCTGCCCTCTGTGTCTCCCCACTCACTTCTCGCTTCTCCCCCTTGGGTCCACGAGACTCCTCCTCCTTCTGTTTCCCCTTCTGTTCTTACCTAAACCACAAGGCTGCTTTGCCTGGAGCCGGGATGTGGCCCAGGAGAGAGGTACCGAAGCCCAAGGGAGGCACTGCTCTGGGGAGGTCAGGAAGAATTGAAGCCCTTCTGATACCTGAAGTGACTCGTAGATCCTAACACCTCTTGTACGGCAGGGTGGATAAAGTAGGACTATCTTTGATTTGGTGTAGGGGCTGGTAGTAGTGTGGTGTAGGCCAAGGCCCACCCCTCTGTCCTTGGCCTGAATTTCTGACCCCGTCATTCTATGTTTCCCCACACCATGGTGGCTTCTCTGTCCCCCAGTCCCTCTGAGCCTCTTCAGGTGGACATGAAGTCCAGTTGACGAGAGGCTTCCCCAAGGCGCGGGGTGCAGCAGCTCACATGGGGTGGCTTGCAGGGAGAGGGCAGTGCATGGGGGAGGAGAACCTAGCGCCATGGAGCCCCTGCAGGCTGGGCCCCTTCTCTGCACCACCAACAGGTTTTAGTGTCTATAAGAAACTGTAGTCAGTGTGCTTAACAGATCCTTGTTGGGAAATAGAATTAAAAACAAAATCTCACCCAGGCTCAGTGGTGTGCTCAGTGGTGTTCCAGCTGCTCTGGCTGTACTTCCAGCTGCTCTGGAGGCTGAGGTGGGAGGATCGCTTGAGCCCAGGACTTCAAGACCAGCCTGGGCAACATAGCAAGATTTGTCTGAAAAAAAACTAAAAAGTATTAAAACAAAATCCCTTGCCAACCCAGAAAATCTCTTTGCAAAAGAAGAGAAAGAAAACAGCTTTTTAAAAATTGAACGTGCATTAAACCAGAAATGATGCACATTATAGGCAATCCCCTAAGAGGCCACAGACAGAGAAGGTCTCAGCCTGTGTGTAGCTAGGCAGATGCCGTCCATTACAGACATGCTCCCAGGGTAACCAGTAACTAGCCCTTAAGTAAGAGGACTGGACAGCACCATTTGTCACATGTAGTTCATCCTAAATTCACCTGGTAATTGGAGTGACCATCTATGTTAGCTATTATAATTGCCTTTATCCCAAGGAAACATAAACTTCTCATATTTTTATGACAGGAGGTAGGTTTGCAACTGGGAGCCAGGTGCCTGCTAAAGTTAGGCTCCTGCCCTCCTGTGGAGACCAGGCATCTTCCTCCGCATTCACATTTCGAAGAGATGGCTCCCCAGTCCTTGAGAAAGGCAGACCTGCAGTGGCCAAGCTGGCCAAAGACTTCTTTAGCTCTTAAAATGATTTACATCCTAGCTGGGCTCGGTGGCTCACGCCTGCCAAGGCGGGAGGATTGCTTGAGCTCAGGAGTTCGAGACCAACTTGACCAAGAGCAAGACTCAGTCTCTACTATAAATAGAAAGAAATTAGCCAAACAACTAAAAATGGAAAAAATTAGCTGGGCACGGTGGTGTGTGCCTGTAGTCCCAGCTGCCTGGGAGGCTGAGGCAAGAGGATCGCTTGAGCCCGGGAGTTTGAAGTTGCTGTGAGCTAGGCTGATGCCACGGCACTCTAGCCCAGGCAAGAGAGTGAGACTCTGTCTCAAAAAAAAAAAAAAAAAAGATTTACATCTCAAAAAGACAGAGATAGAACTTAGAAGTTTCTAAAGAAAATGATCTGAAAAAACGGGGTGTGTCTTTCCCTCTTTGTACCTGGGACAATCTTTTTCAGTATTTTAGATTCATACTTACCCTCACCCTCCTACCCCTACCTCTCTTGCGAGGGTCCAGGCTCCCTGTCTGGGTACCTGTCCTCAGAGTGGACTCTGGCAGGAGGTGCTGGGAATGAGGGGCTGACCCGAGCCTGGAAATCCCTGGAGGCAGCAAGAAGCATGAGCTGTGTCTGTGTGGGGCAGCCAGCCTCACCTGCTTGCTCTGCCAAGGGGGTAAAACCAGATCCTTGTCCTTAGGAGACACTGCCCACCACCATGGCGTTCAAGATGGGCTGTTAGGCTGCCACAGCTCCACGCCAGGCAGGGCAGCAGGTATTTGCCTGTGTGTTTGTTGAGGGCCCTCTTTATGTCAGCTCTGTTCCAGGCACCAGAGATTTGCTGGCAAACATGAACAGTTCCTGTCCTCATGGTGGCGGGAAACAGACAAGTAGAGATCATGTCAGGTGGCAAAAGTTAATACTTTTGCGGGGAGTTAGGCTTGTGACTCTATGTCGAGGTGCCAGGGAAGGCTGCTCTGAGAAGGTGACATTTAAGCAGGGAGCTGGCAGAAGCAAGGGGGCCAGCCAGGCAGAGACCTGAGGGCAAAGGGGACAGCGTGGTAAAGGCTTGAGACGTCCAAGCAGCAGCATGCCTGACCGTGATCTGGGCATGAAGTGAGCCAGTCGGGAGATGTTCAGGAGACTTGGGCATGAGAAAACAAAAAATGAGTCCCAGATCTGCGAATGAGGATTGGGTCAACTAGCACCCTGATTGACTCTGTATGTTCTTGTGTGGAGACAGATGGCCTGAGGCTCCCTGGAAGGGTTTGGGCTGGAACATGACGGGAACTTTTGAAGAGCGGGGCGGTGACTTAGGGAACGTGGAGGGCAGCTCTGCTCCCTGGTGTCTTCCTGACCACAGCTGGGCCCAGGTGGATCTCTGACCATATTTGCGGTTCCTGGTCCTCAGGTGTGGCGTCCTTCACGTGCCACGCTGTGGATGTTGAGAGTGGGGCGCGAGGCTCTGGTCGGGGTGCTGGCAGACCTGAGCTTTTGTCCACCTTTGAGAGTCAGCCACCTCCATGACTCTGGGCACGTCAGGGGTCTCTCTGGCCTCTGTTTCCCCTTTGTAAAATGGGAATTATGCCTATTTTGCCTCCCCAGCAAGTATGTGTGCAATTAAAAAAGCCATGTACATTTCAAATGAGGTTATGGATAGAAAGGCTCTGTGAAAAAGAGAGAGTGCGTTCTGTGGGATGGGAGGCAGACAGGGAACCCCAGTTTCATCCTTGTCCCACAGGCCAATTGTTTTCCTTTCACTTCCATCTCACCCGCAGATGGCAGGGGAGGGACCCGGCCAGCATTGATGCTGGGGAGGCCTCCAGGGATGGAGAATGGCCTGGCTGGTGACAGCACAGGTAAGAGGGAAACTGGAGGAGGTGGGGACCAGCCGGGGCCCGAGTGCCCTTGCCCTCTCTGAAGCCAGGCATGAGCTGCTGCCCTCTGCCAGTGGTTAGTACATCCCACAGATGTAGAGTTTCAGGGTGGGACCAGGACTTGGAAGGCCATGTCAAAGAATGGGACAAAGACAGAGGCGGTGGGAGCTCAGAAGGTGACAGAGCCCTGCCGGTTAACTTGCCAGGCAAGGGGACACACACACACACACCTTGTAGGAACTGAGGTGTTTTTAAGTGCTAGAACAGGGAGTTCACAGTGATTATGCTAATAAACATGGAAAACTAGCACTCTGGGTAGGACAGTCGGTTAAAACAAACCCTGTGGTTCGTGGGCCAGGACAGTGTCTTCAGTTCGGTCCATTAAAGCTTCCTGGGGTCACTCAAAGTTCAGGGTCTTTATCAGCTAAGCTGCTTAGAGCCAGTTGTGATGAAATACATGTTGTGAATGGAAAATTTTCCGGTGCAGTCATGTGCTCTCCGCCCAGGGTGGAGCAGCCCCTGGCATGTGTGAGTAGCCCTCCCAGCCCTTGGTGGCTGTGTGGCGGGGGCTGCAGGCAGGCTCGGGGCCCCTCAGATGGGGGTGGGTCGGAGAGCAGGTCCTGGAGCAGGGTCTGCAGCCGCAATCCTTGGCAGAGTGTGACTCAGGTTTCTTTACCTCCCTCTGCCCTCCCAGGGGAGTGCCCCACAGACCCCAGGGCCCCTGCCTTACCGCCCCCGTAGGGAGAGCTACCTCCCCTCCCAGGAATCATTCAGTGACCTAAGACTGAGACAGAAACCAGGCAGGAGGGTAAAAGAGAAACGAGCAGGAAGCTCAAAGGGGGATGACGGCGTGGTGTGTGGCAACCACGCTGTTGGGGGGCTGGGTCCCGACAGACTCTGTAGGGAGCTTGGCCACACTGCTGGTCCCTTCTCCGCTGAGGAGCAGGGCGGTGGGCAGGAGCACTCTGGCCGCCCGCGTGTGGAGCGGACATCACGGTATGAGAGTGGAGCCTAGAGCGACGTGCCCAGCGTCTTCGCAGAAGGGCCCCTTGCCAGATAAACTCGGAAGTGGGGTCCTGATCGGCTGTGCGGTGGCTCTGGCTGATGTGAGATGTGGAGTCCGCCAGGACCCTCTCTTCTGCCCGCTCCCAGCGTCTGCGGCAACCGTGTGGCTTCAGGCAAGAGTTTGGAAAGCGCTGGCCTAGACGCCAGGGGCACTGAGGCACACGGGGGACTGGGCGGGCCCCTCAGGGACTTAGGGAATGACTCATTCTGGGTGGCCGCATTTTTCAGGTAATTGAGAACTTATCTCTTTTAAGCGCCTTTTTATTTGTTTTGTATATTTTTTTTTTTTTGAGACAGAGTCTCACTGTGTTGCCCTGGCTAGAGTGCCGTGGTGTCAGCCTAGCTCACAGCAACCTCAAACTCCTGGGCTCAAGCGATCCTCCTGCCTCAGCCTCCTGAGTAGCTGGGACTACAGGTACATGCCACCATACCTGGCTAATTTTTTCTATTTTAAGTTGTTTGGCCAATTTCTTTCTATTTTTGGTAGAGACGGGGTCTCACTCTTGCTCAGGCTGGTTTCAAACTCCTGAGCTCAAACAATCCGCCCGCCTCGGCCTCCCAGAGAGCTAGGATTACAGGCGTGAGCCACCGTGCCTGGCCCTAAGAAGGCTTTTAATTACCTCTAGATTCTAAACAAATTCCTGTAATTCTTCTAATACTGATATTTTCTTTGTTTAAACCACTACTTAAGTCCATCTGGAACTTATTTTTATAAGCAATATGCACTAGGGATCTAACTTAAATATTTTTCCCCAAAAGATTATCAGTTGGTTCTAAATCAATCAACAGACTAGCCCTTTGCCATTGACTTGGAATGTCTCTTGTATCATATATCAAGCTGTTTTGCTCCATTGATCAATTTGTCTTTACGTATATTGTATACTATTCTCATGATTTGATTGTATTTAGCTTTTTTTTGGTGGAAGGGAATCTGACTTGCAGCCTCACCTCACCAGGCCCACCATAGAGCAGCCACACCAATAACAACTGCATCCGTCAAGAGTTTTTTTTGTTGTTTTTTTTTAATGGACTTTACATTTTAGAGCGGTTTTAGGTTTATGGAAAAACTGCAGAGAAAGTAGGGAATTCCCCTATACCTCCCTGCCATTTCTCCTGTTACTAACATTTTGCATTAGTGTGGTACAGTTGTTGTAACTGATGAGTCAATATTAATATATTATTATTTTTAGAGATAGTCTCGCTTTGTCACCCAAGCTGGAGTGCAGTGGCACAATCATAGCTCTCTGAAGCCCTGAATTCCTGGGCTCAAACGATCCTCCCGCCTTGGCCTCCCAAAGCACTGGGATTATAAGCATGAACCACCTTACTCAGCCTGATACATTATTATTACCTAAAGTGTATAGGTACATACATTAGGGTTCACTCTTGGTGTTATCATTATATGGGTTTTGACAAAGGTATCCACCATTACAGTATCATATAGAATAGATTCACTGCCTGCACATCCCTGGTGCTCCACTTGGAATCATACAATACATAACCTTTTTAGATTGGTTTCATTTACCTAGCATATGCATTTAGGGTACCTCCATGTCCTTTTGTGACTTGATAGCTCATCTCTTTTCATCAGTGAATAATGTTTCATTGTATGGATGTACCATAGTTTGTTATCCATTCACACACTGAAGACATCTTGGTTGCTGCCCAGTTTTGGCACTTAGGAATAAAGCATCCGTGTACAGGTTTTTGTGTGGACATAAGTTTTCAACTCATTTGGGTCAATACCTAGGAGAGTGATTGCTGGATTGTATGATAAGACTACATTTAGCTTTGTAAGAAACTGCCACACTGTCTTCCAAAGTGGTTGTACCAGTTTGCATTCTGACCAGCAATGAAAGAGTTCCTGTTGCTTCACATTCTTGCCAACATTTGGTGTTGTCAGTGTTCTGAATTTTACCTATTTTAATATGTGTATAGTGGTACCATTCTAGCTTTTAATATCATATAAGCCAAATTCTTCCTTATTCATTTTTAGGATTTTCTGGGCAATTTATGTACATCATAAATTTT
>NW_012153618.1:1962382-1963953 GCF_000956105.1 Propithecus coquereli | reverse complement strand
CCCGGCCTGTATATTTTTTTTATTATGACAAAATATATGTAACATTAAATTTACCATTTTAGCCATTTTTAAGTACACCATTCAGTGCATTAAGTACTTCACAATGTTGTGTGTCCATCTGTTTCCAGAACTTTTTCATCACCCTGGAAACTCTGTGCCCATTAAGCAATAAATCCCCATTTTATACTTTTTTATTTTATCTGAACCATTTAAAACCTAAACCATTATCCTTTTCATGATGACAGAGGAGCAGTGCTGTTATTTTTGGACTCCTTTCAAGGGCAGGCCTGTTTTCCTTCGTGCTGATACCTGGGCCCTCAGGAATGTGCCCTGGGGCAGCTGGAGTCCCTGCGCCTCCCCACCGCAGTTTCAGGAGCTCCAGGGATGTGTGCTGGGCTTCACCCCTCCCAACCCAATCATTTATATTCACACCTTCAGCAGGTAGATGTGACAGAACACTGTCCTGGCAGCCTGTGGCTTACTGGCCCAAGGTCATCTTTCTGCTAGAGAGGGCAGCCTCCCCAGCCATCAGCCACTTGATGGACTACAGGGTCACCACTATCTTCAGGTTGGCATGCATCATCCTGGATCATGCATATTGACAGAGAGAGAGAGAGAGAGAGAGACAGAAACATAGTTTTATTTTTCATAAATTCAATCAGATAATTCATATTGTTTTTCAACTTGTTTTTTGTTTTCTCTTAAAATGTTTTGGAAATCTTTTCACATCTGCATATGGAGTTATTTTCCATACTTTTTAATTGCTGCATAATATTCCATATTATGAAGGGCATGATAACTTTTAAACTATTAATATTATATATAGGTAATTAGGTTGTTTCCCATTGTTTGCCAAGTACAAACAGCACTTCAGTGGCTATTTTTGGACATTCCTCTTTACACTTATGTGTATTTCTTATGTAAATACCTGGGGTGGAATTGCTGGCCAGAAGGAGAAGGCTCTATACATTTATAATTTTAATAAACAACATCAAATTATCCTCTAGAAAGTCCGACCCAGCTTATGTCCCCAGGATCCCCATGTGTGTACTTGTTCTGCATAGTTTCCATGTGCATTGTGAAGTAGGGACGTTACCAATCTTTTCCATTTTTGCTGGTGTGATGGTTAAAAAAATGCTACATTATTTTTTTTACATTTTTTTGATGACTAGTGAGGTTAAACCTCTTTTCATCATATCTCCAGGAGTCCTTTGTGTATTCTGGATATTAATCATTGGTCATTGTATATCTGCACATACTTTTTCCTAGACCTGTGCTGTCCAGTATGTGGCCATTAGCCACATATGACTCTTTAAATTTAGGTTTAAATTAACTTAAATATAATAAAAAGTTGTTTCTTAGTGGCACTAGGTACTTTGCAAGTGCTCTGTATCACGAGTGGCCAGAGAGCTCAGATGTAAACCGTTTCCACTACTGCGGATAGTTCTATTGGAAAGTGCTGCCCTAGACTGCTATTTCTATTTGACTTATGTTTACGGTATCTTTTGTCATACAGGTATTTTAAATTCAGTTTTTATGTTTTGTATCTTGTTTAAGATGGCTTTTTTTTT
>NW_012153618.1:1934191-1960417 GCF_000956105.1 Propithecus coquereli | reverse complement strand
AAAGTATTACTTTTTTTATGTTTTTGTACCTGGCAATCTTGCTGAACTCTTATTTCTATTTTCGGTGGATTCCCTTGCACATTCTAAGTTAATAATCATAAGCAAATGACAGTTTTCTCTTCCTTTCCAATATTTATATTTTAATAGTGAGCATCCTCATTTTGTTCCTAACTCTAATGGGTGTCTAATCTTTTGCCTTTGGTTATAATGTTTACTGTAGTTTTTAATATACATTGCTTGTCAACTTAAGAAAGTTTCCTATATTCCTAGTTTGCTAAGAGCTAGTTCTTCCCTTCTTTCCCCTCCCTCCAGAAATGATGCTGAATTTTATCATGTGACTTTTTCACATCTGTTGAGATGGTATGAGGTTTCTCACTTTTAATAAGATAATGTCATGAATTATATTGGGCCTTCTTTGCTTTCCTGGGGAAAATCTCAGCAAGGCCATGATACATTATTATTTTAATGCTACTGGCCTTGCTTTGCTCATGTTTGTTTGTGTTTACGTTCAAAGTATGATAAACCTATAATTTCCTGCCCACTCTATTCTTGTCTTGTTTTGATACTGGAGTCACGCCAGCTTTACAGACTTTTTTCCTCCCTTCCTTTGCTCCTGTTCACTACAGTAGTTTATATAAGCTGGGAATAATTCTGTCCCTTAGGTTTTTGCAGCACCTGTTTATATAGTTACGTGGCCTATTACCCATTTTTGAGGTAGAACTTTGGCTTTCTTCTCATTCTTTTCTACAGGGGCCCAGACACTGTAGAGGGTGCTACAGTGACCTGGGGTTTGGGCACCCTAACCGCCGAGGGACTGGGCATGCCCTTGCTTAGAAAGCTCCTGGCACATCGACCCTCTTAGAAAAAGAATGGTATGTTTTGAAACTTGGCCATTTTTCTCCTTGCTCCCTGGGTCAGCAGATTTCACTGGAACAGTTTCTTTCACCATCTCTGCGCCTGCTGGGCCTCCGGTAGGGAAGGCAGGGCAGCTCATGCTTGGCGGATCCCACGTCCTTGGTGCCCAAGTGATGCTCTGATCTTCCCTTTCTTGTATTACTATTTTTTTTCTCCACACCTCAACCTGCCCTTATCTTATTGTCCTTTCTGCCTTCTCTACTCTCTTTTTTCTCTTGCCCTCTTTTCTTCTGCCTGCTTCAATCTTTCCCTTCTGCGTTCTTTTCTCTCCAGCTTTACTTTCAGCTCTTCTGTCTTCCCGCAACCCCTTCCCTCTCTCCCCTCCTTGTCTCCATCCACCGAGCAGAGCAGCGAGTGACCTCTCCCTGTCCTCTCTCCGTTTGCCTCTGGCAGGAGATGGGCTGGCGATGAAGATCAAGCAAGAGAAACCAGACCGGCTGCTGCAGCCGCTGGCGCCGCAGGCCGTGCTTTCGGAGAAGGATAAGGAGAACATTTTCCAGCAGCAGCGGGGCCTCCCGCCATGCCAGACCATGGGGAGGCCTCGAGCCTTGGGGGGACAGGAGGAGACTGGGGGTCCAAGGCGGGCCCCTCCCACTGAGCAGGATGGGGGGCTGGCAGGCCAGGCTCCCGGGGTGATCCCTGGCCCCCTGAGCCCCGCGCTTTCTGCCGGTGAGGGACACTTTGTGTGCCTGGACTGCGGGAAGAGGTTCAGCTGGTGGTCGTCTCTGAAGATCCACCAGCGCACTCACACCGGGGAGAAGCCGTACCTCTGCGGCAAGTGCGGCAAGAGCTTCAGCCAGAAGCCAAACCTGGCGCGCCACCAGCGGCACCACACTGGCGAGCGGCCCTTCTGCTGCCCCGAGTGCGCGAGGCGCTTCAGCCAGAAGCAGCACCTGCTCAAGCACCAGAAGACCCACTCTCGGCCCGCCACCCACTCGTGCCCCGAGTGCGAGCGCTGCTTCCGCCACCAGGTGGGCCTCCGCATCCACCAGCGCGCGCACGCCCGGGACCGCCAGGGCGCCCGAGCCGGCCTGCACGAGCTGCTCCGGGACGCGGCGGTGCGCCTGGCCTGTCGCCTGCGGCCGCCGCCGCCACGGGGGCGCCCCGAGTGGGCCTGGCTGGGGCTCTGCCAGGGCTGGTGGGGCCAGCCTGGGGCCCGGACCGCGGAGCCCGGCCCCTCGGGGCCCGGTGAACAGCGCCAGTTCATCTGCAACGAGTGCGGCAAGAGCTTTACCTGGTGGTCGTCGCTGAACATCCACCAGCGCATCCACACGGGCGAGCGGCCCTACGCGTGCCCCGAGTGCGGCCGCCGCTTCAGCCAGAAGCCCAACCTCACGCGGCACCTGCGCAACCACACGGGCGAGCGCCCGCACGCGTGCCTGCACTGCGGCCGCGGCTTCCGCCAGAAGCAGCACCTGCTCAAGCACCTGCGCACGCACCTGCCGGCCGCGCACGCCGCGCCCTGCCCCCGCTGCGGGAAGACCTGCCCCAGCCGCGCGGCGCTGCGGGCCCACCAGCGCGCGCACGCCGCCGCCGAGCCGCTGCGCCCCGGGCCCGCCGTCCCGGGCGGGGAGCCGGGCTCCGAGCCGCAGGCCGAGGCGGCCCCGGGCTTGGCGGCGCAGCCGCGCAGCGCCCAGCGGTCCCGAGGAGCCGGGGACGCCATGTGGGGCCGGGTGCGCGCGGGCCTGGCCGGGCCCAACGAGCCGCGCCAGTTCATCTGCAACGAGTGCGGCAAGAGCTTCTCGTGGTGGTCGGCGCTCACCATCCACCAGCGCATCCACACCGGGGAGCGGCCCTACGCGTGCCCCGAGTGCGGCCGCCGCTTCAGCCAGAAGCCCAACCTCACGCGGCACAGGCGCAACCACACGGGCGAGCGGCCCTACCTGTGCGCCGCCTGCGGCCGCGGCTTCCGCCAGAAGCAGCACCTGCTCAAGCACCAGCGCGTTCACCGCGGAGCCCTGGCGCCCAGCCCCAAGGGGGAGGCGCGCTAGTGGACTGGAGCCGATCAGAACCGTGGTGGTGGTGGGGGGACGTGTGTGGGGGAGCGCGTGGGGAATGGGGTGGCCAGGAGTGCTGGCTCTTAGAAACCCCTGCGGTGAAACCAGTGGTTTCCTCAAGGCTCTGAAGGCCTGAGAACAGAGTTCCAGAAGCATCCCAAAGGGTGCTGGGAAAAGGTCCCAGGGTGTACTGAGGGAGGAGGTAAGAGCAACACTCCTCACTCCGGAGCCGGGAAGTGTCCGCGGTGGGCTGGGGGCCGTCTGTGTACCTTTCCAGAGGTTGGACGCCTGGCCTAAAGCACCGAGTGGTGGTGGGGCTGTTGGTGACTCTGGCGAGAGGCTCCTGGCGCCAAGTGGCCCAGGTCTGGACTGGTCAGCCTCAGCACTCGGGCTGCAGGATGGCCAGGGGGCCGCCCCTGTGGAAGAGTCACGGTAGACGCAGTGACACCAAGGATGGCAGCCAGAGGCTGTGGCTAGGGAGGGGCAAGCACATCCTCAGCACCAAGGCCAGTGCCGGCACTTAGTGGCCATTCGATAAGTATTTTTGGAAGGAGGGAATGGTTAGATGTCCTCCTCCAACCTTGAGTGCCCCACTGTCCAGGGTGCTGGGTATGGTGGGCTGACCCTAGAACTGGTGTGTGTGTGGTGGGTGGGCGTGGGATGGTCTCAGCTGAGGTTTGGTTGCTTGGGGAGGGGAGCTGGGTGGCAGAGCCAGATGTGCTGCTCCTACTCTGGTTCGGGGCTGTGCCCTAATTGGCCTGGCTGACTTCATTGACTTGGATCCTATCAATCCCAGTCTTGCAGAAGAGAAAATGAAGGATTGAATATTCCACGTGGTCTCATTGTCCTCCCTGAGCCACCCTTGCTAAAGCAAGGGTGTGTGTGCTGAGGGATCCGTTTGCCCTGGGACCAGGGCAGGTAGCTTTTTGCCGTGAGCACAGCCACCCCCCACTGCCAGTTCTTGCCTGGGGTGGAGGGCAGTTTTCTCTCTTCTCACCTTCAAGTCAGTTTTGTGTGCCTTCCCACATACTGCCTTCCACCTCCTGCCTCCAAGTGGTCACCCCTTGTGCCCTTCCAAAGCAGGGTTGGCGGGGGCCCTGGTGCTGCAGGAGAACCCAGGGCTTTGGCCCAGACTGTATCTTCCCAGAGGAGGGGAGGAGGTGGGTACTGGGGTGCCAGGCTTGGATAGCTGGGAGGTGGGAGGAAGAAAGGGGGACCCCAGCATTGACTCTGGAGGTGGAACTGTACCTGTCCATCTCCCAGGACCCCTGATTCTTTTCTGAACACACAGAAATGCTACCTTCTCCAGGAGCTGCTGCAGTTTAGCCTGGCTTCTGGTCACACCTCTTTTCCGATCTTGTTAATCCTCTTTATCTGGTACGCTCTAGTGTTGTAGCATTGAACAAAGACATGAAGGTGCCGGGGAGGACAAGGAGGACCACCCAGCAGTTCCAGCTTACCTGGTGGGTAACACGGTGCTGGTGATGGTTGGCGCTCAGCCAGGGCTGCTGATGCCTGGTCCAGTTCTTTGATCACAAGCCATGCTGTGTGGAATGTCACACTGGGCCAGGTGTGCCAGAGTCATTACCAGCTACCTGAGCACTTGGCTCTTAGCAGCAAGAGGAAACCAAACCAGAAGGGTTTTCCTGGGCACTCTCTCTGCCCAAAGCAGCCCTCGTGTTCCTGTCTCTGACGCCCTGCCACTCTCCTGGGACTACCCCAGACTGTCCTGCCTCTCAGCAAAATCTACCTTAACCGTGGAGGAGACTCAGGAGTCATTTGCTTCTTTCTCTTTGTCACTTAGCAAATTCTGAAATCAACTTGAGCAAGCCCACCTACTCCAGGAGGGCATCCCTGAGTGCCATCATTCATTCCTGGGTTAGAGAGCCACTGCCTGCAAGGACCTGCAGGAACACTGGATCCCTGTGGAATCAGGTGCCTGAGGGGGAAACGCAGGCAGATACCGAAGAGATGAGTCCTGCAGGAGTGTCTTTACAATAGAATGTGTTATTTTCCCGAAATGGCCTGTGTTTAAAGACCAGATCAGTCAAATAGCTGTGTTGGTAGAACTTGGGGTTAATGAGGCCTAATTGTAGTCTTTTTTTCTCCTGTACAAATCCATGAGAGTGCCTGTCCACTGACCCCAGGTGACTGAGCCTCACACAAATGGGTGCTTTGGGTCACCCCAGAGGGCCAGGGTCAAATCCTTCAGAGTGAAGAATTACTGAGGTATATTGCTGCATTCACAGGTCAGGGTACTGGTTCACTAAACAAGCCTACTGGGATGCTGCAATGACTAAGGCACCGTCCGTACCCTTGAGAAGCTTAAGGACCTTCATAGAAAATCATTTTGATACACATGTGGCTTGGAACTCTCTATGTGGTCAACTCTTAAACAAATTGTTTCCAGTCCCAGCTCTCTTAGCAAGTCTTTCTTATTCGTGATCCCATTTAATCTCACCATGAGTCAGATGTAGGCAGGACAGTGACATGCAGGGAAGGGGGTTGGGACAGTGTGACTTCTCCAGCAGATCATGTTGCAAAATGCCAGCAGGTCCCAGGCCTCCTGTTAGCCCAAGCTGCTTCTGTTGTCACAATCACAGGCTTCTCCAAGGGTGCTGTGGCATTGCCAACTTAATTTTCATTCCCTTTCATTTTAAAATGATAAAGCTGGGTCAGAGAATATTGGGGAAGGGGAATGTCATAAACTCAATGACAAGAAAGACTTGTTATCCTAGTGGTTTACAATCCAAAATACTCTGGAGCATGCTGAGATTAAGGTGGTTGCACAGGGGAACGAAAAACAACCATGAGCAAATAAATCAAAATCTTGAAGGGTTTACATCCTGTCCACAGCCAGGTAAGTGCAGGTCTGCGGTGGGGCGTGGCCAGGCTTACAGCAGGCCACGTGAGCTTGGTGGAGCTGGGGTTCCTGGACTGCCTGCTCCATCCTTGTGTGCCTTTGTTAGGAGCAGGCTGCAGCTAAGAAAAATGACTTAGGTGCTCAGAAAATGGTTGTCCTTTGGCAAGCAACATGAGCTTCAAGCCAGCTGGCGAGGTGGTAGGCCTTCTTGGGAAGGTTTGGTGCCGCAGGGGTTGCAGGCTCAGCTGCCATGGCGAGCTGCCTGGAGGAGAGTAGACTGCAGAGGCTAAAGGAGCAGCTGCTAAGGGGTGCCAGCGTACTGGCCATGGGGGACAGCAGGCCCAGCAGGGACTTGGCAGAGAGAAACTGGTGGGAATGGGGGACACATCTGAAACCTGTTTTTATTTTCAAGACAGAGTCTCGCTGTGTCGCCCAGGCTAGAGGGCAGTGGCGTCATCAGAGCTCACTGCAACCTCAAACTCCTAGTCTCAAGCCATCTTCCTGCCTCACCTAGTAGCTGGGACTACAGGTGTGAGCCACCACACCTGGCTAATTTTTTCTATGTTTTGTGGAGATGGAGGATCTCGATCTTGCTCAGATTGGTCTCAGAATCCTGGCCTCAAGCAAGGCCTCCCAGAGTGCTAGGATTACAGGTGTGAGCCACCGAACCCAGCCCCTTTTATTTTTTAAAAGTGGTTTGAGTTTGGTAAAGAAATGTCTTTGATCTTTTGGCAGGAGGAGGAGTATTGGGGTCAAAAAGTATGTTCTCACATATCACTGCTGTTCCTGGACCACTGAAGGGTGGTGAAGAGGGGTATATGAATGGTACCCCTTAGGCTAAAAGGACAGTAGCATCTCTTGGGTTGCTGAGATTTGGAGGGGAAGGTGTCCTAGACTAGTGCTGTTCAACAGAGGACTTCTTACGATGATGACAGTGTTCTGTATCTGTGCTGTCCGATACCACAGCCACTAGCCATATGTGGCTATGGAGCACTTAAAATGTGGCTGATGTGGCTAAGGAACTGAATTTTAACTTTTATTTAATTTTAATTAAACAGCCACACGTGGCTATTGAACAGTAGTGATGCTGTTCCTATTGACAAGAAACTAGAAACATTATTTCTTCCCTCTCACCTTCCTCCCTCCAGCGCTGCCCCGGCTGTCAGACGTCGTTTGCAGATAAGCATTCGTTCATTCAACCCCACCCCCACTGGTCTAGAGAGAGTCAGATAGTTTTGGGGTTAAATTCTGGCTTTGCCATTTAAACTCTAGGTCCTTAGGCAAGGAACCTATGTAAAGCATATGGTGTAGTGTCTGGCACTCAGCAAACACTCAATTAGGGGTAGCTGTCATCGCTTTAATAAAACAGTGTGTGGCTGCTTACGGAGCATTTGTGTGTATGGGAAGAGATGGAAAGGGTCTTCCCCTGTTTGGCTTAATCCCCATAAAGAATTAACCATCCCTAGTGTTAGTAGGTCTGCCACAAGTTTAAAGGTTAGGCTGAATTGATGTTACAGGTGACGTCCTGGGGTTTAATTCCAAGAAAAAAGAACATTGGAGCAGATGAGCCCTCGCACCCAGAGGCCCACATACTCACCCAGTTCGCTGTGGTGCCTCTCAGTCCTCAAAGTTGTGGCTGGGGCTGTGCTTTGCCTGCGTTGGCACACTGGCTGACCCTGGGCCACCCTTTCCCTCCACTGCTGCCCCGCTGTCAGATGTAGTTTGCAGATGAGCATTCATCCATCCAACAGACATTGACGGCGGACCTGTTATAGGCTGGACATTTGTGATAGGGAGATGCTAAAAACAGTCCCTGCCCTTTGAAGTTCATAACCTGGTGGGGAAAACTGTGCTGAATTCCAAATTTGAGGTCAGCACAAGGTGCTTTGGAGAGTAGTGTCCAGTCTGGGGGGGGGGGATGGGAGGAGCTTGCCAAGGGGGAGGGGCTTGCCCAGCTGGAGAAGGAAGCCTCAGGGATGCGGCCCACAGGAGCTGGAGGATGTCAAGAGCAGCGGGCTGGAGCTGCCCAGGGGAGGCCTATGGGTCATCTGTCTGTCCATCTGATGTGCCCCAGGCTAAATACAGTGCCGGGCTCAGCCCAGCTATATTCTCTACCCACATAGGAGCCATGGCCAGCTGTTCCCCAGGATGCCTTGGTTGTGGGTGGGCCAGGGCCAGCTGCCACATGGACCTCGTGGGGTAGTGGTGATCACCATGCCAGCCACGGCCCTGCCTGTGTGAAGAAGCATAGCCGGGTTTGTCGGGTGTTTCCATATGGTCGTTCTATGGTGTTCACCACATGAGAACAGGGCACGGGGTGCCTAGGGGAGGATGGGGGGGTGTATGTATATGCAACTAGAGAGGCGAAGTCATACCTCAGCCCTCGGCGTTCCCCACTGAGATGCAGGGCGAGTTTTAGAAGGTACTATCTGCCTCCCACCCCCATGCCCTAGCTGTGTTCTTTTCTATTTTGGCACAGCTTACCTAGAAAATGCTGCTAAAAATATGGGTGACATCCTCAGATATATTATTGATTTTGCTTTTAAAAAACTTGGGCTTCACTAAGTGTCCCCATTTCTCTTGTAGTTTTCAGGAGAGATGAAAACTGGTTGCTCTGGCCAGGTGACAACTTCTGCAACCAGGGCTGGAGAGCTGGGAGTGGGGTGTGTGGGTTGTCACCAGCGGTCAGGAGGTCCTGCGGTCAGTGCCATGGGATCTTTAAGCTTGGCCCTGGGGTAAATCATCCTGGTGGACTCGTTTCTTTGGCTTCCACTATTCCCTCCCTGTAGCCTCTGTTTAAAATACCAGTCTCCTTGGGATGTCTAACTCATGAAGTCCCACATCCCTCAGTGAGGTGCTACGGGAGCTGCCTGGTTAGGGGTAGGGGTGGGTGCTCAGGAGGCCGAGAGTGAGCTGGGACGGGCCTGCTGGGACAGACGGTCCTCAGAGTGAGCTGTGAAAGCAGGCAGGCCCCACGTCCAGGCCTGGTGCTGGCAGCCAGGGCCCGATTTTCCTGCCTGGTGCCCCCCACCTGCAGTTCTTCAGTTCCCGGGCTTCAAAAGGCATGTGGGGCACCTGCAGTGCCACAGGGGGACCTTGACGATGCTGAGGCCTGTGCCTCCCAAAGCCCACCCTCAGGGATAACTCCACCCCAGCAGCCAAGGAGCCCTGCCTGGGTCTTGGGGAATCCCAACTACTTCCTCCACCTGACAGAGGGGCCACAGAGAAAAAGCCTATGCGATGTTCCTGGAGCACTTGTAACTTTTTTTTTAGGCCTCAGTTTTTCTTTATCTGTCAAATGAGGCACTTTCTCACTGGGGCCCAGGTTATTATTTCTGATCACTATCCTCACACCCCGTTTGTGTCTGAGGGTCTCCGTCCCAGGGTGGCGTGCAGGACGCAAGCTGGGTCATCGGACCTGTGTTCCCATCTGAACTCTGTCACTTAGCATTGTGGGGCTCAGGCCAAGTCACTCTGTGTTTCAATTTTATTTTCCCATCTATAAAATGGGATAATAATACTTACACGACCTAGACTGCACGTGATTATTGGAAGGTTCCCATGAGATCACATATGGGAAAGCGCTTTGTAAAAAGCAAAGTTATGTCCGAATAAGGGGTATCATTAGATGGCAGCTGGAAACTGTAATTTAGCTCTGCCCTCTCACCGCCGCTGCCTCTGGGAGCTGCAAGCAGCTCTTTTATGGGGTCTCTTGGGCTTAAGCATATGACTCCATTCTGAGGAGGGGGGTCAGTAGGGCCCTCATTACTTCTTCCATTCCTAGTCATCTCTTGATACAACCCAGGCCTCATAGCAGGGTGGGCGTTGGCGAAACCGTCCGCTAGGGCAGCTCTCTGATTCTCATGCCCCTTGACTGATGTCTCCACCCCTTAAACCCACGCTCGCAGAAGCTCCGCCAGGCCCGCGCGCTCGCCCCCTCCTCTCTCTCACTCGGGGAAGGGCGTGGTACCTCCTGCACCCGCTTCCTAGTCGCTGGGGGCAGCCTGGCCAGGCTGTTCCTGCCTTGGGATGAAGGAGATGAGGATGATGCTCTAACGGCTGAATTTGGGCCTCAGGGAATCCTGAACGGGGGAATGCCTGGGGCGGCGGACCGAGAGACTTGGGGGGACCCGCCCTGCGGGCCGTTCTGGCCCCCGAGCCGGCTCCCTCTCCTGCCCAGGCGGGCGCGGCGCTCGCCGCCCTCCTTTTTCCGCCAGCCAGGGTGTTGGCGAGTTAGACCTCCCAGCCTCACGGGGCTGCTGTGCGGCTGCGGCGACGTTGGCGACTGCGGCGCTGCGGAGGAGACTGAGGGCCCGAGAGGAGGCGCCACGTGAGTCCCGCGGACCGCCGGGCTAGGGCCGCGGCAGGAGGTTACCGTATTTATCCAGGCCAGCGCCGGACCCTTGGGGGCGGGTCACTGCGGGCGCGCTACCGTATTTGCCGGGGGCCGCGCAGGTCCTTTCCGGGAGTGGGAGCGCCGCGACTAAATTATGTATTTATCCAGGGTTAAGTGGTTCCGCGGGGGGCGCTGCGGGCGCAGGGAGTGGGTTGCATTCATTCCCTCCGGGAGGAGCCAGGGCTTGCAGCCGGGCGGGGTGGGTTGCAGCAGCAAGGAGGAGGCCTACGTATTTTCGTGGGGGTGGGGTTGCGACGCAGAGTTTACCATATTTCTCCAGGGTTGCTCTGGCCCCAGGAGTTGGCAAGGTTGTGCGTGAGGTCGGGTGGGGTGGGGTCAGCTCTTTCGATTAATGCGGCTATTTGACAAGAGCAACGTTGCAGAAGGCTTGCTGTCTTTATGGGGGCGGGGGAGAAGAGGTGCGGGAGTGGCTGCGGGAGGGTTACCGTATTTGCGTTGGGCAGCGCAGACTCTAGAGGAAAGAGCCGTCGCCGGAGACCGGAGAAGGGGCGCAGCCCGGGCTGTGAGTGTGACATGGGATGGAGGAACTTGGGGAAGAGACGGGGGCCATGGCTTTGGACCTTCTCCGCGTGCGGGCGGGGCTGCGGTCAGGGTTATAGCTGGGTAGAGTGGGGAGGCTGCCCATTGACAGTGCCAGCTGAGATTGGCCAAGGGGACAGTGCAACTGCCTGGGGAAAGATTTGTGGGTGGGGTCTGTGGCAAGTGGTACTTGTCCCCTTCCCCAAGGTGAGTGTCAGTTCTATGCTCAGTAGGGGAAGACAGAGGAGGTGTCTCTGAGACCCCACTCTGCAGACAGATTGACTGAGGCTGGAAGTGTGGGGAAGGCCTCAGGGGGGGGTCCAGGGAAAGAACAAGCGAGCTTCCTTGATGGGGGTGGGGAGAATGGATGAAGCAGGCCTCAGAGCCCTGCAGGAGCAGGAGCCCATGTTTTCTGGGAGATATAGGGGTGGTGGGTGGCAGTAGACAGTGCTCTTACAGGAGAGGTGGCCCTTTGGGAATGGATGGCTCTTCAATGGCCAGGATGGTGGTGGTGGTCTTGTGTGTGTGTATGTTTGAGGAATGTTTAGTTGTGGAGCAGCTGGTACATTGAAAAGAGCTTTCAACAGAGAGTCAGGAGACTTAGGGCCTAGTTCTGGCTCACCTTGCTGTGTGACCTTGAGCAGGTATGTTGACCTCCCTGAGCCTCAGTTTCCCCATCTATAAAGTGGGGCTCAGTAACCCTGCTTGGCCCCTTTCTCAGGGCTGTTGTGAGGACAATGGGAAACAATTTAAGAGGAACATAGTGCCCTGGGAAGAAGATCTTTAGGGAAACTAGCATGAAGGGAGCCAGGTCTGGGGATGTTTGCTGAGCACTGAGCGTGTAGCTCAGCCTTGAGCCAGGCTTTGCTGTGGGGGTAACCAAGAGGAGTCAAGTGGAGACCAGCCTCTGGGAGCTCACACTCTGATTCAGTGATTTGCAAACCTTTTAAACACATGCCGCATGCCTCATTTTGATAAACAAAGAGCTGCCACCTTTAATGTTTAACTGAGGTCACTTTCAAGTTTATAGGATTTTGTTTTTGTTTCTTATTTTAAGCTTTGCAAAAATCTTTAAACCACCAGTGATCCCACCCTTCCCTCCAGGTTTGGGGTGCACCTCACTACCTATCCCTCTACCCACCTCCAGAATCTCATTGGAAGAGATAAGAAACAAAATACTAGGAGTCCCTGAAGATCACCCACCAGCATTTATTCAATGTCTTGTGTGGCGGGCACAGTACTTGGTGCTGGGGTTAAAAGAAGGCAGCTCTGTCCTTAAGGTGCTGGGGGGAGGAGGACAAGGTGGCATGACAGACCCTCATGGAGTGTGATGAGTGAAGGTCACAGGGTTAGGCCACATGCTTTAAGGAGGGGCTGAAGGTGTCAGGGAAGGCTTCTGGGAGGAGGTGGCCCTTGACAAGGGCCTGGAGGGAGGGCAGGCTGTGATTAAGAGGTAGCTGAGAAAGGACAGTAGCTTCCAGTAGGGGAACTTTGGTCTGAACGAAACTACAGAGGGGCGAATGCTGGAGGCTGTGGGAGGTGAGTGTCCCCGGACAGACTGGGGGCTGCCTGACCCTCGGGTGCCCCCTGACCCCTCTCTCCCCTTCTGCCTCCCCAGGGACTGCTGATTGCAGCTGGAAGTGCCCATGACCGAGCTGGCGTCCTCCGGGGGCGGGTCCCCTGCGGGGGACGGGGAGGAGGGTCTGGGGGACGAGCGAGGCCTGGTCATCCACCACCCTGCGGAGGAGCAGCCCCACCGCTGCCCGCTGTGTGGCCAGACCTTCTCGCAGCAGCCCAGCCTGGTGCGGCACCAGAAGGCACACGCCGGGGCGGGCCGCGCTGCCGCCTTCGTGTGCCCCGAGTGCGGCAAGGCCTTCAGCGTCAAGCACAACCTCGAGGTGCACCAGCGCACGCACACCGGGGAGCGGCCCTTCCCCTGCCCCGACTGCGGCCGCTGCTTCAGCCTCAAGCAGAACCTGCTCACGCACCAGCGCATCCACAGCGGCGAGAAGCCGCACCAGTGCGCGCAGTGCGGCCGCTGCTTCCGCGAGCCGCGCTTCCTGCTCAACCACCAGCGCACCCACGCGCGCATGCCCGCGCCGCACCCGCGCCGCCCCGGCGTCTTCGGGGAGAGGCGGCCCTACTTCTGCCCCCGCTGTGGCAAGAGCTTCGCGCGCGAGGGCTCGCTCAAGACCCACCAGCGCAGCCACGGCCATGGGCCCGAAGGCCAGGCTGCCCATTTAGGCCGCGTGTTATGATGTGCGCGGGGCCCGCTGCCCACGGCTGCTGCCTGCCTCTCAGATGCGTCCTGAACCCCTGGAGATGGTCCTGGGCTGCAGCCCCCTCTCCAGATAGGATCCTGGGAGCAGGAGAGGGCTGGCTTGGGGTCTTGAAGCTGTGGACCACGAGGCTCAGGCTGCCCCTTTACGTTCCTCCCTTGGGACCCTCTGAGTGGCTGCACATAGCTGCTTTGGCCCCCTGCCCTGGTTTTCCTCCTCGGGCTCATCCGGCCTACAGCAGGTGAGGGTCTGGCCAGAGCCACTCTCAGGCTTGGGGGGTGGCACGGGTGGGTGAGTGGTGTTGATTCTTGATGTCAGTTGGGGTGGCGGGGCTGGTGGGGCATACTGGGCCGTAGGCCTCTTTGTGACCAGCTGCTTACCAGATCTTCAGTCCCAGAATGTCAGAGTCGAAAGCGACTTGGAGAGGGCCACTTCCCACAATCCCGAGGCCCAGCCTCAGCCCCCAAGGCCTCCTGGCTCCTGCACACACTATCTGGTGTCCTTGGTTCGCGTCATGTCTTAGTTTGCTCACCTCTAAGTTGGGAATAAAGATGAGGGACTTCTCCTCTCTGGGACATTGTGAGGATCCTAATTGCTGCAACAAGAGAGGGTGAGGTCACCAGTCCACAGAGCTTTAGTTGGCACCCCTGGCTGTGCTGCACCGGGCTCTCCAGAGGTGGCCCAGATGTGGACCACAGGTCCTGCCCCTCAGCGCTCACACTTGACGCGATCGACAGGTGCCCATGCAGGATGATGTGGGCGTGGTCACGACAAGAGCGAGGAAGGTGACTGGCTTCTCCACATCCCCCAGAGAGCTGGATGGCTTTGAGCCAGGTTGTGGTGATGAATAGAATTGCTCTAGGAAGAGCTCGCGTGTGGAAGGATGTTTTCCAGGCAAGGGTCAGAGGGTAGAGGCTGGAATTTGCCCCACAGAGGACTTTGTGGTGGGGGAGGGGACATCTGAGATTTATAATGGGAAGAGCACCTGACCTCAGACCTGTGCTTCAGAAGGAGGACCAGAGGCACCGTGAGGACAGATGGAACGGGGGAGAGCAGGAGCCTTAAGGGTCTTGGGGTCATCTGGGCAAGAGAACATGAGACCCCCCAGCTCAGAGGCTTGACCAACGTCATGCAGTGAGAAGGGGAGAGCCACAGCTTGTCCCCAGGACCTCTGATTCCAGGCTGGCGCTCTGAGACATGAGCTTCTTCAGCCATTTGGCAGATGAGGAAATGGGCTTGCCCCGATCACAATGCTTTGTGGATAATGGGCTGAAGCCTGGGCTTTGTTGGGATTGTGGATCCCAGGACCCGTTAGCTCCACTGCTGAAAATGGAAAATGGAGCTGGGAGGATTTGGGAATAGGCTCAGGGGCCATGTGATAGGGGCCTGGCAGAGGTGACAGGGGTGGTGTGGATGGGGTTAGCGAGGGAGGAGGTTGGGGCTTCGAGATGCCCGGTACTCCCAGAGCCCTGCTCTGCATGCCGGCCCTTTCCTCTGTTCCTCTGCCCTTCCTTGGTGCTGCATGGCTCCTGGGGTTGACTGCCCTGTCCCTGCCAGCCCCAGGTGGCTGTTGCAATGTGGACGAGTGCTTCGTGGCAGGGATTAAAAGGCTAAATAGGGACCTGGGACATCTGGAGCCAGTTGCCAAAATGCCCTGAACCCACGGTGTCTCGTCTGTAATATGACTCATAATCCTTGTGGAGCTTGGTAGGGGCTAAGAGGACTCACCGAAAGCCCTGGACAGATCAGCGTGGGCTGGCTGACTGCTCCCTCCAAGCCCCAGAGGGGTGGCTGGGCAGGGCCACGTCATGGCCCCAGACCTGACCCTGATCTCTTTGTTTCTGTGAACAGATGTGGAGTGGGCAGGACCTTATGACTCCGAAGCTGCAGGGCACATCTGGGCACAGAGACCAGGAATGGGGTTCCACAGGGCTTGACTGGCACCACGCCCTGGCATGAGGACACATCCCCTAAGCAGACCTGCCTTGGGAGGTGCCAGGATGGAGCTTGGAATTGGAGGCAGATTCTGAGCCCTGTGGACAAACTCACCAGGCCTGGTGGAAATCACAGCTGAGGAAGACCTCATCCTGGCTACCTGGCCATGAGTCTCAACTCTCTTTGGTGGCAGGGACGACACCTGTGTGGAGAGCTGGCTTCTCTCCTCCCACCTGCCCACCACTTAAGTGGCTGAAGTTCAGAGACAGGAAGTGACTGGTCTAAGCTAACACAGCAAGTCAGTGGCAGTCCTGGCTCTAAAGGCAAAACTTTGCCCCAGATGCAAATGACACCTGCAGGCTTCATTTTCCTTTCTGAGCAGTGGTTCTTAACACTTTAGGGTCATGAGGCCCTTTGAAAATCTGATGGTTACGGACTTGTGCCCCTTCCCCCTGCTCCCCCAGGAAAACAGACATACTCACATAAACTCAAAACTCCCAAGCAATTTCGAGAGCCCCTGGACTCCCTGGATGAAACCTGTCCCCTAACTCCAGGCTGAGAACTTTAGCCCTGGGGGCTTCCCCTGCCGCCCTTTCCTTGTCTGTCACTCATGGAGCCCTAAGTCGAGGCCGCTGTACTAGTAGTGTTCCTCCTCCCCGACTAAGCTTCCTTCCCTCGTCCAGGAGCAAAGAATTTAGTCAGTCCCATCTTCCACACCTAATCGATGATGTATCGGCGTCTGGACCTAATTTCCCTTCCCCAGACGTGGTGGAGTTTCCCTGCGCTGGCTTTGCTCTTCTGGTTTTTGTGTTTCTAACCTGCTGCTGGTTTTCACAGAGGAGCCCTTTGCTCCCACTCTGGGCTCTGATTTCTGTGTGAGGTCCTGAGGGGAGCTGGGCTGCTGTGCGTGCTGGCGGGGCGTGAGTTTGGTCTGAGTCTGCCCCAGGGAGAAGAAATCCTGCTTCCACCAGCCAAGCCTAGACAGCGGTGCCTCCTGTCTGACCAGGTGTTCTGCCCAGCCAGGTATCATGCGGGGACACTGGGGAGGAAGAGGATGAGAGCCTTGCTCCAGGTGCCCGTGGCTCTGGGCAGGGGGGTGAGCCCGGTGGAGGAGCTTTCTGTGCGCTCCCTGCCTGTGGCGGTACGAAGGGAGCCCAGGCTCAGGCTGGCAGCAGGGTGAGGACTCCTCCCATCTTCACACCTGTGCAGGTCGGCCTGGAGCCCATAAGTGCTCACCTGCTGCCCATCAGAAGAGGCGAAAGCAGCCAGGGCTGGGATGGATTTTGGTCAGGGTTGTGAATTCCTGCCCTGGGGTGTTGCTTGTCATATCTTCAGTGCAGTTTGGCCCATAGGTCCTTACTGACCACCTACCCTATGCCATGCCCTGGGCGCCATACCAGAATGCTCGGGGACATCGGAGAAAGAGAAGGCACTACACACCCGGGAGCTTCCACTCTGGGGAACCTTGGCCAACCTAGAGGAAACCTCTACAACACACCCCTTCTCTGCCAACTGTCCAGCTTGTGTCCTCCCTGCCTGTGACTGTGCTGTGCTTATTCCTACCTCCGTACCTTCCCCTGCATTACTCTGAAATGTCCCCCTTTCTCTCCACCCCGCCAAGCCCTTCTTACCTACCAGGGCCCAGCTTCCCGAACCACCGAGTCTACGTTCCTCCTTCCTTCTCCGAACAGTACCTGTGTTAACACACCATCTTCCCCTCCCTCTAGAGTATTATGTGCTGTCTTAGCTTACGCTCCAGTTTCCTCTGTGTGTGTGTGTCTGTCTGTCTGTCTTGATCCCCAACTAGACTGTGAGCTCCATGAGGGCAAGGGACTGTGTCATTTCTTCTTGAACCCCAACAGGGTCTAGCGTAGGGCTGGGCTCATAACTCTCAGGAAACACTTGTCGACTGACTGATGGATCAAGTGCTGGAGGTTGTTGGGTGGCTGGTCCTGGGAGGTGTGCAAGGGGAGAGCGGATGTGAGTTAACTAGTGGGTGCATTTAACTGGGCTGTGGGCTGGCTCCCCTGGGTCACTAATGGGTGTCAGAGGCCTCAGGTCCTTCCCTACTTGGGGCAGTGGGAGCTGGAGGGCTCCCCTATGGCTGTGCATGTGCACAGACGTGCTCGTCCGGGTGGGTATTTGTGTAGGTCGCTGACACCTGCCGGAGCTGACCGAATGGAATAAATGTTCTCTCGACATCAGCTGCTGTGGGGAGTGGTTATTTGGGGTTGGTGGTTAGGCGGGAGCCAGGTGGTGGCCTCTATCTCTGCCTCCAGCAACTGTTGGGGAGTTAGGTTTCAAGGAAACATGGTGGCCAAAGGTGGATTTGAGGAACAGATGTTGGGGCCCCTGGAATCACAATGTAGCCCCCGCTTTGGCTGGCCTAGCCCCTGGTGAGGCCAGACCTGCCTGAAGCTGTGGGGCGAGCGGCAGCAGCCCTGAGAGTGCTCGAGCCGAAAGAGCAGGCTGCAGCGCTGCTGCACCCGCAGCGGGAGTCTAGGGCCGGTCACGCGTCTCTCCTGCGTGACACGGGGAAAAATCACCTGTCCCCTTTCCTCCCGGAGTTGCGAGAATCAAATAAGTATACACATAAACAACGCCAGTGCAAAGCTCAGCTTTTTTGAGGCTTCACCGTCATCCTTGTCCTCCCATGGTGGCACCTGACAGCCCACTTCGCATCCTGTGATCTTCCCTAGCAGGATGACCGGTACGTCAAGCTGCCACCAGACGGCTGTGAGATGTGGATAAGGAGCTTCCTCCTGTTATGGGGAGAGCCTGGGCCATACCAGCACCTTGGTCCTGTGCCCTGTCTGACTCTGACTTGAGGCTGCATCTTGGCCTCTGTCAGCCCAGGGGGTCCTGTGTGCAGGGACAGCGCCTTTGCAACCTGGCTCCCTTGGGGGTTGGGGGATGTTGGGGAGCAAATCAGGCAGGGCTCTTGTGTTCGACTCAAATTGGCTAACGCCAGAAAGGGAAATGATGGGCTCGCGGTAATGATGGACTGGAGCACACATCAGCGGGACCCATCCCGACCTGGCCTGCCTACCTGGCTTTTGGGAACTTACTGGAGTATAGAACAGCACAGGGGGGAAAGGCTGAGAAAAGGGCCAGTCTTGGGCAATAAAGCAGGTGGCTCACCTGAGGGGCTCCTCCACTCCTGTCTGTGCTCCCCAACTGTTCCTGTCTCCACCCTCCTGTGGCCTGCTTCAGAACAGCCCAGCCTCACGCTCCTCATAATGCCCAGGTGTCTGCTGTGGGTGCCCTTGCTGTCCTGCCCTCCCCTTTCCAGGTGTTGAGTGTTGGCTGCCAACAGCTCACAGCTGCCTTGCCTGGGAGCTACCGCAGCTCAGCCCCAGCTGGCAAATGACTGCCGACACCAGGGGGAGGTTCTGTAGCACGGCCTGTGCTCAGAGCTTCACTCTCCCTCTCCAGAGCCCTTCCCCAGCAATTCTCATCCTCCCCAAAGAAGAACCTTCGTCTCAGCCTCTGCTTCTAGGATGCCCAACCTAAGGCAAGGGCTTTGAAGAATACAAGCTCAATGGCCAGGTGTGGTGGCTCACGCCTGTGATCCCAGTGCTTTGGGAGGCCGAGGTAGGAGGATTGCTTGAGGCCAGGATTTTGAGATCAGCCTGGGAAACATAGCAAAATCTTTTCTCTACCAAATAATAATAATAATGAAAAAAGATTAGCCAGGCACCGTGGTGCAGGCCATAGTCCCAGCTACTCTGGGGCACAGGGGTTTGAGGCTGCAGTGAGCTATGATGGCACCACTGCACTTCAGCCTGGGGGACAGAGCAAGACCCTGTTTCTGAAGGGGGAAAAAAACCTCAAAGAATCTTGCACACGGAAGAGATGGTGACTAGCATCTTTCTTTGGCAGTTCTGTGCGATACTGGTCACCTGTGGGACTTCAGTGCGCTGCCGGTGGATTAATGGACTGCAGGTGACTGTCCTTTGTGAGAGGGAAGACTAGAGGACCTGAATGCTGGTGTGGAGCCCCTCATCAGCTGCACTGAAGCCCCTCTCAGCTGGCAACAAGGGACAAGAACCTAATTCTCAGGTCAAGGGTTGGGGGTCTAGTCTGACCACATGGCTTCGGCCAAGGTCCCTGCCACTTTGAGGCTCAGGCTGTGATACTGAAATGAATGGGGTAGAGCTCACCTCCACGGCTTCTCTCAGGTGCTTCCCTGGTGCGCGTGTGGGGCTCTTTTGGGTGTTGAGGGACAGAGACCCATTTAGGCTAGTGATGGGCCGTGTCGCAAGGAAGCCCCCATGTCCGGCTGTGCTGCTGGGCCTCACAGAGCAGGGGGCAGAGACTCCCAGGACAGCGCACCTCCTCCTCTGGTCTCACCGCCATTCCTGTGACTCAGCCTTTGCTCCTTCCCGCCACCACCGCCATCTCTGCTCTGCAGCAGATGTGTGGAGAACTGAAACTGGTTTTCTTTTTTTTTCTTTAAGCAGGAGAACTGCAGTTGCTAGCAGTTTCTAGCGTCAGACACAGAAAGTCACCTTGGAGCAGACCTTCTTTGTTTCTGGAAGGTCAACAGACCCTTTCAGTTAAACCAATACAAGGCAAATACCCACCGCTATTCTTGAACTAGCCTTGGACTTGGGAATCCTCTCAGATGCAGATGCGTCAGACCAGCATGTCAGCTGTTCTGTTTCATAACAATCATCGTAAAAAGGCTGCTGTAGGTCAGAGCATCTGGGCACAGGGGGCTCTGGGACATGGGAAGGACCTGAAGTTCTCTCCCTGCTGAGGCCCTGAGCTGGTCCTTGCCCTGGCGTGGGGAAACCTGCTGGGGGACAGCGGGGGCCCCTGAGGCTAGGTTTAAAGCATGCGGGTCCAGGAGAACCTTGGTTCATCGTAGCAGTGGAAACCGTGTCCGTGAGCAGGGCAGGAGAGGCTCCTGCAGAGGGTGACATGATGGAGCATGAGGAGTCCTGAGCGGTGGGGGAGGCACTGGACAGAGGGGACGGCAGCTTCCACTGTGTGTGAGCTCCTCCAGAAATTGCAGGGGTGGGCGTGTGCGCTCCTGTGCGTGGGAGCTCAACCAGAAATTCAACTGGTGGGGGTGTGGCGGCTCCTGGGGGAAGAATCCACTAGACACAGTTCTGGGGGTTGGGGAAGGCACAGTCTTCACTTGAGCATAAAAAGGAACGGATCTGAGGCTGGCAAACAGGGTGCACTGGTCACTGCTGCTTCCATCCCCGACCCGGTGCTGCCTTGTGGTGTCTGTGGCCTCGTGGCGGATGGCTCTCTTTCCTGCCGCCGCTCTTGGCTTTGATGGGATTTGGGACGTGCTAAAATACGGCATCTTGGCATTCGAGAAAACAGCAGAAACAGGAAAGTCACCTTCACCTTCCCTTCGCCTGTGTGCCCTGAAGGAGGCCAGCAGAGAATTCTCTGACCTTCCTCTAAAGTAGGTCATAAGACCCTCATTCCAGAAAGGTCTTCCCTATACCTGGGCGAAAGGAATGTCACACAGAGACTTGAAGAAAAATCGGAACAAACAGGCTTTGCTCACTCCCCCCCGGTTTATTAGCGTTTGACCACACTCTTTTGTCGTCTAATCACACTTTTGCACAACTGTCCATAAAAAGTTTCCCCGATTTCTTTGGGTCTTCATTTCCGAAGGCTCCCGTGTCACCTAAAATTTATATTAAATACATTTGTGTGCTTTTCTCTTGTTGATCTGTCTTTTGCTGTGGGTCTCGGCCAGGAGTCTTGCGGCGGGTGAGGACAGGTATAAATTTTCTCCCGCAGCCGCCTCTGCACTCCGCTCTCTGTGCGCCCCTGTCCTCGTGTGGCACGCGGACTCCCCGGGCAGGTTTTGCTGTGCCTGCCCACTGTCCTGCTCGGGGCATCTCTTGGGCAGAGTCCTTTCTCCTGGCTCCAATCTGTGTTGCCCAGCTTGTGTAAGCCTCGGGATGGCTTCCCTGGGCTGGGGCACATATCTTGGGCCCGTGGCTACAGGCAGAGGGACAGAGGCCTGGGGCATACATCCCGGGAGCTGGTTTCCCAGGGCGGGCAGAGCTCTCGTTCCCAGCGGCGCGTGCGCTGACAGGCAGTCCGGGCTTCCTGGCCGGTCTGTGCTCTCCTTTGTGGCTTCTCCTCCTCAGAGCCCCCGCCTTTCCTGTGCAGAGCCCCCATTTGGCAGATTCTCCCACACACGTTGCGCTCTCTTTTCTACTGTCTTCGTAAGATTTAATGTTTCATGTGTTCATGGCTTGATCTCCAGTCAGTGACGACTTGCATTTGTGTGTCATTTTCTGGTCCCTTTCACATGTACACATCCTCGAGGGTGAGGGTGTAATCGTGCGGATTCGGGACCCATAGTGGCCGACGCTGGGAGGCTCCCCAGGAACAGCTTGCGGTCTGGTTGTCTAAAGGCGGATTTTGACTGGATTCGTGCTCTGGGCGTAGCGCTGGGCTTGGAACAACAGAAATGTCACTTTTGGAGCTTCTTTCAGTTCCTTATTGCCTCCCCCTGTTTGGTATATATTTACAGTCACTTCTTCCTGATGCCTGGGGAGATTATAAAATGGGACTGCTTTCTTGGCCATCCTTGGAGCATAATCAGGAAACTTTATAATATGAGAAAATCAGGAACCAGAGTCAGTTATTGCAGCAGTCCAATTTTAGGCAATAAGACCACTCTGAACAAATATCAGATATCACTGATAGATCACATTCTGTGAAGACAACGCAGTAAAATTAGAAGTCACTAACAATTTCTAACAGTAAATAAAACTTCTATATAAGAAAAAGATAGTGAATAAAAGCTTCTATACATTGAGGGATTTAAAAACACCCTTATTAGCGGGCATGGTGGCACACGCCTATAGTCTAAGCCACTTGGGAGGCTGAGGCGCGAGGATTGCTTGAGCCCAGGAGTTTGAGGCCAGCCTGGGCAACATAGTGAGACTCCCATCTTAAAAAAGACAACAGCACACTTAATAATTCAGATCAAAGAAGAAATCGTAATGGAAATTATGAAATACTTATGAATGAATATGAAAACACTACATTTTAAAACTTGTGGGATACAGCTAAAATAGTAATTAGAGGAAATTTTTAGCTTTAAATGTATTCATTAAAAAAGAAGAAATTTTAAAAGTCAAAAAGTCAAGAGTTCAACTTAAGAAGTTAGAAAAAGAACAGAATATACCCAAAGAAGGAGAAAAATAATGATAAAGATAAAAATTAATGGAATAGAAAACAAGATACTATTAATGAGTCTCAGTAAAACCAAAACTGGTTCTTCGAAAAGATAAATAAAACAGACAAATCTCTAAAAATTAAAAAAAAGGTACATACAAACAATGTTAGAAATGAAAAGGAGATTGTAACTATGGATGCAACAGCGATTTTGAAAAATTGTGACAGAATACTGTGGACAATTTATCACAATTTTACATTTATATGAAATGGATGATTTTCTAGAAAAATATAAATTACTGAAAGAAACTTAAAACAATCTGAATACAGCCATAAGCATTGCAGTACCAGAATCAGTAATCAAAAATATAACCTTCATTTCAAAGATAGGAGGCCCAGATAGTTTTATTGGGGATCTTTATCAACCTCAGTGAAGAGATAAGCCTTCATACAGAAACAGTTCCAGCTAGTGGGGAAACACTCCCAAACTCATTTAAATAGATAAATCAGCAAAACTTTGAAAACAAAACCAGCCAAGGACAGGCCAATCTCACTTAGGAACATAATTACAAAAATCCAAAATAAAATGTTAGCAAAGTAAATACAGAAATATGTTTAAAAGTATATCATGACCAGGAAGGTTTTATCCCACAAATGTAAGGGTGGTTTAACACGAGAAGCTCTATTAAAGAAATGTTCCTATTAAGCAGATTAATGAAGAAAATAACGTGATTATCTCAGTAGGTGCAGTAAAAGCAGTTGCTAAAATTCAATTCATTTTAATTAAAAACCGGAATTCAAAACAAACAAAACAAACCCAAAGCAAACAAACCTCCTTTCCCATGGCTTTAGCCAGAGGAAAATGTGACCTCTGTCGGCTGCTCCAATGCATTTCTCCCCTTCCTCATCACACTCTGTCTTTCCTGCTCTTCTTTACCCTTTAACAACTCACATTCTGTCATGGGCGGCACCTTTGCCTTGTTCCCTCTGCATGGAATATTCTGGAATATTCTGCTCCCAGCTCTTCCCAGAGCTCTTTTTTGTCACTTAGGCATCAGCACAGCTGTCATCTTTTCAGGACGCCTTGTCTAAACACCCTCTCTAAATAACCACCCCTCTGTTCTCTTTCGCGGCACCTCGTTTTATTTCCGCCTTGGCACTGGCTGTGAGCATTGCCTGTTTATTTACGTGTTTGTTTGTTCAACATCTCCCTCCTTCAAACGTGAGTGCTAAGGGCGGCGGGACCCTGTCTGCCCATGGCCTAGAGCAGCACTGGGCGCACTTCAGGTGCTAGAGAAATATTTGCTCTCTTTCCTTGGCCATTATTGGAGCCTATTCAGACAATTTTATAATATGAGTAAATCAAACCTATTCATTTTCAAATATAATGAAACATTCTTGAGACTACATTTAACAGCAAAGCGGATAGGTTGCATTTTGTAGACATCTCGTTGAAGATTTATTGATTTTGATCTTATAGTTTTGTTTTGGTATTTTGGAGTGAAAACAGCCTTCAACGTTTTCACAATTGTACCAAACCCATAAGCCCTAGCCCCTGTGCCTATGGTGTCTAATGAAAAATGGACCTGTGTGGGACAATTATGCCAGTTTTGCCTTTCCTTCTTTGTCTATGCATCCGATAAAAGGAATTGATTTTGTTTTTAAAGTGAAATTTTAGAGAATTTTGAGATTCTTTGGTTGACCATGTGGATAGGTATGGAGAACCTAAACAAGTTGAGTATTACTTGAGGTGCTGAACTTACATCGTTTCTGTTAACAGATGCCAATGGGAGAGCAGCGCCCTCTAGTGTACATTTTGAGAGTGAATGTTGAGTGAGTTGGACCCTCAGATAGAGAGGGCTGTTTCTCTAGTGCCCCCATGGCCACGTTGGTGTTAGAATGTAAACTTCACCAAGGCAGAGACCATGTGTGTGTCCAGTTAATACTTGCCAAATGAATTAATGTCTAGAACCATGAGCTTTTCGGGGTTCCCTAAAGAAGTGAGTCAGAAAAATAAATTGTCCCGTCAGAGGTGAAATGGAAGTTGACAGCTGGCCTAGAGGAGACCAGAAAATGGAAGGTATTGCAATTAGAAATTCATTTGTTTTTCTGGTTTCAAGAGGAAATAAGAAGGAAACAGAGAGCAACTTTCCAAAGAGAATTAGGCAGCCAAAAAGGCAGCAAGTTTGCTCATAAAGACCTAAAACATTTAAAAGGCAGTGAAATTGGGTGAGGCACCAGCTCCACTGGCTGTCTCAGCAGGCCTGGGAGGACAGAGAAGGCAGCAAGTGGTAGCAGTGGGGAAGACTGGCGACGGCCAGCTGAAAAGTTGTGAGCTGCTCTCACCTGCACCAAACGTTTACCATGCAGATGTTCACTGGGGAAATCCGAACACCAGTTGGGTATTTAATATTACAGAATCATTCATTTTTCTTAGTTCCGTTGTTGTGCTCATGTTAACAGAAGGATCTTTATCTTTCAGAGAAATGTACTGAGTAAAATGCTCTCCAGATTTGCTTCAAATGATCTGGGTCTGGGTGAGGGCAGGGACGGAGGTGAAACAACATGGACTGTGTGTTGGTGGTTTGGAAGGTGGGCGACAGGTAACTGCGGGTTCGTTACGCTGTTTGCTCTATTGTCATGAGTCAGAAATTTGCCATGACAGGTCAAGGTATGTTTGCATATGATCCTTTTTTCCTTTTGAAAATTCCTCTCCTAATATGCCCAGCAAAGCTAATGTGTTGGTAGGAGAGGAAATGTTTTCTGGTGGATCTGAAGTTTCTGTTTTGGGTCGTTTCCTTCGGCCCAAAAGATCATGATGGCTGAGGAGGGGGAGGGGCTGAGAGGCCCCCTTGCTTAATTTATATATGGGCTGATTTCAAAATAGTTCCTTCAAGATTGGGAAAGGCAAACTAATTAGATAATTGACCCAAATAATTTTTGTGGTTGAGTTGATTGAAGGATGAATCCACTTTTCTGTACTCACTAGAAAGTATGAAAAGTTTTCCAAGTGCTACTGAATAAATAAAATTCTATCCAAGCCCTCTCTGCTGTCCATAAAGTAGTTGAGTAAAAACCAACTTTAAAAAAAATCGGCTTTATTTTTTAGAGCAGTTTTAGGTTCACAGCAAAAGTGAGCAGAGAGTTCCCATATACTCCCCACCCCTGCACGGGCACAGCCTCCCCCACTATCAGAGTAGTGCCTGTGTTACAGCTGATGAACCCGCATTGACATAGCGTCATCACCCAGAGTCCACAGTTTGCGTTAGGGCTTGCTCTTGGTGCTGTACGTTCTGTGAGTCTGGACAAATGCGTAATGACACACGTCCACCATGTAGAGTAGTTTCAGTATCGTGAAAGTCCTCTGTGCTCTGCCTGTTCCTCCCTCCATCTCCGCATCTCCTGCAACCACTGATCTTTTTACCGCCTTCACAGTTTTGCCTTTTCCAGCATGTCGTGCAGTTGGAATCACATGGTATGTAGCCTTTCAGTCTGGATCCTTTCACTTAGTAGTATGCATTTAAGTTTCCTCCCTGTCTTTCCATGGCTTGACATGAGCCGACTTTTGACAATTCCACGTGGGAATGCTCTGAGGACTTTTATTGTTGTTTTTGAACTAAACGTTTTTAAAAGGAAAAATGATACAAGTAATTTTTGAGAATTTCAACTCTTTAAAGTGATTATTATCCTTAATAATCTGGTCCCTTGGGTGGGATGGTGTAGCTGCTCTGGAATGCTGTATTGGGGGTGCGGGTGGGGAATGCCATGCTCGGACTTCAGATGGTGATGCCCAACTGTAACAAAATTCTCTAAATTGAGGCTAAATGACTGCTGTTTGGCATTTTTGAAAGTAATTTCTGTGTTTGCCTGAATTTAGAGAAATTCTGAGGAACACTGGAAATGACTAGAAATTTCATCGAGAAATGAAGGATTAAAATCAACTTGCAGTTGAGACAGATTGTAGTTTCCGGGCAGGCTTGGGATACTCTGGATCTTTTTTCTGGAAAGGGGTGGGGGGAGGGGTAGAGATGAAACAAGATTGACCATGTGTTGATAATTTTGAAGTTGGGTGAGAGGTAACAGGGGGTTCATTATACTTTTCTTTCTTTCTTTTTAAAAATTGTGGCAAAATACACA
>NW_012153618.1:1930350-1934141 GCF_000956105.1 Propithecus coquereli | reverse complement strand
AACATAAAATTTGCCATCAGCTATGGCTGGAATGTTTGTGTCCTCTCCAAGATTCATGTTGAAATTTGATCCCCAATGCAATAGTATTAAGAGGTGGGGCCTTTAGGAAATGATTAATCATGAGGGTTGAGCCCTCATGAATGGGATTCACAACCTTAAAAAAGAGCAAGAGGAGCTAGCTGGCACCCTTTTGCCCTCCCATCTTTTGCACCATGTGAGGACACAACAAGACGGTGCCATCTTGGAAGCAGAGAGTAGCCCTCACTGGACACCAAATATGCTGGCATCTCGATCTTGGACTTTCCAACCTCCAGAACTGGAAGAAAATGAATTTGTGTTGAGTTAAACAAACTGCAAGTCTTGGAAAAGTAAGAAGCACTCCTGCACACGTGTAAGTGTTGTGATGTCTTCAACATTTATTGAGCACTTACTGTGTGCTGCCTCGTGGTTGTGAAGATGGCACCAGGGTTGGAAGGCCCTTAAAGATCCTGCCCTCGGATCTCCCAGGCAAGGTCCCGCATGCAGGCTCCCGACAAGTTGTTGTCTAGCCTGTCCTGGAACATCTCCTGTGGCAGGGGACAGTGGTGTGATACTACCTGTTAAAGAGAGGGACACATGTGACTGTCCTTCTGGGGAATCTTTGCACAGGCCTAGGTATGTCCTACCGGCTCCAAATGTCCCTCTTTCTAAGGAACAACAACCCCCCTCCCACTGGTGGTGATGTTCCTTGGAAAGAGGGACAGGAGGTGGTTGTATATGTTGGGGATGGAATCAGAAGAGGGAATGGCCTTTTCTCTAGTGGTTGCACATTCCCCTCTGTCTTCCTGGGTCCCGAGCACTCTTGGCCTCTCCTTTGCCTGCCTTGGCTGTCACCGGGCTCCAGGGGCCACCCCTAGCGTAACGTGCTCTGCACCATCCGCCACCCTCCATCCTGTGCGCTGGGCACTCCCGTAAGAGCTACAATTTGTAAAAGTTGTCAGAGTAAAAGTGGAGTCCCTTGGGGCATTGATGGTGATAGCCAGGCCCCACATGCTCCCTGGGTGCCCCTCACTCCTTGTCACCAGGCCCTGCCCCCAAACTGTGAGAGGTTGAAGGACTGACCTCAGTCTTTACTTTCCCTGCATTCACACCCTGGCCAGCACCTCATCTTGGGCAGATCATACTTCCTGTCCCCTGACTTTGGGTTTGGCCTTGTGATGTGCTTTGGTGGATGGGATGGGGCAGAGGGAGAGGGCCCTGACCCTGCGCCTGCCCCTTTCGAGACCCCGTGAGCTTCCGCCTTGCCACAGGAGCTGCCACCCAACAGGAGCTTCCCTTGGGTGGCACCTGTTCCTTCCACCCGGGACCCGGAATGAACACACGTGGGACAGAGCCACTGCAGCCGACCTATAGGTCAACAAGGTGAAGCCAGAGAACTTGCAGGTGCGTGAGAAATAAACGTTTATTGTTATATGTTTATTGATACATTATATGCCACGTATCAATTTTTGTGGTTGCTACATACCACCATTTTGGTGGTAGAGAACTGGTGCATACGCTAATTCCCTTTCCTTCTGCCCCCGGCTTTGGTCTGAATTAACACCTCATATCCTATTGCTTTTTTTCTTTATTACAAAAGCATTGCAATTTATGCATTGAAGCAAAAAAACAGAGGTGGAGTCCCCATAGTTCCATACCCTTCTGTGAACACACTGGTGTGTAGTCTGTCAGAATATGTTCATTCATTCTCTCTCCAGGTGTATATTTAAAAAACGAATTCACTTTTTTTAAAAAGCAGATTGTTTCATCTAGCAACACACAGTAAATGTCCCAGCTGTCAGCACTGTCCTCACGGTTCTGTGGAGTGTTTTAAAGTCTCCCTTTTGGCATTCTCCTAAAAATGTGAGGTGGAGGCTGGTGGTGGGGTCACCTGACTCCTTTGACAAAAGCATCTTCACCTCTGTTTCTTACACACTGGGATTTCACACGGGAGCTTATTTGCAAAACAGGGCTCTGCTACAAAAATTATTGAAAACTACCAATCTAAAAAATCATTTTGGTATGGTTAAATGAGATATCATTTAGTATTATTATAACCAGTCCCTTATTTGAAAATTTAGATAGTCTTAGATTTTCATAATTAAAACCAGACACTTATGGCTATCTACTTGTATACATCCCTAATTATTTCCTTACAATAAATTCTTAGAAGTGGACATACAATTTCTGCAAGAGTAGGTATGAAATCCTAGCAGTAGAATTCCTAAAAGTAGAAAACATATATACATTTTAAAGGCTATTAAATTGCCTTGAATTTTCATATGAATTTAGAATTAGCTCATCAATTTCTATGAAGAAGCCAACTGGGAGTCTGATCGGGATTGCATTGAATGTATAGGTCAATTTGGGGAGTATTGCCATCTTAACAATATTAATTCTTATGATACATAAATATGACATGTTCTTTCATTAATTTGCATCTTTAATTCTTTCAAACATATTTTGTAGTCTCTAAGGTACAAATTTTTCCATTTTTGTTAAATCTGTTTGTAAGTATCTTTTTCTTTTTGATGCTATCATAAATGGGATTGTTCTCTCAATTTCATTTTCAGATTGTTCATTGTGAGTGTGTAGAAATACAATTGATTTTTGTATATTGATCTGGTATACTGCAACCTTGATAAAATTATTTGTTAGTTCTAATAGCTTTTTTAGTAGATTCCTTAGGATTTTCTGTGTAGAAAATTTCTATGCAATCTACAAAGGGAGATAGTTTTATTTCTTCCTTCCAAATCTGGACAGATCTTTTTTCCTCCTTTCCTTCCTTTTTCTGCCTAACGGTCCTGGCTAGAATATCTAGCTAATGTTGAACAGAATTGGCAAGAACAGATATTCTTGACCTGTTCCTGATCTTGGGAGAAAACATCCAATCTTTTACTATTAAGCATGATTTTATTTGTGGTTTTAAAAAAACAGTTTCTCTTTGTCACATTCAAGGAGTCCCCTTCTATTCCTAGTTTAGGAAATGTTTTATTACACAAAAGTACTAGATTTTGTCAAATGTTTGTTCTATGTCTGAGATGATTATGTGTGTGTGTGTGTGTGTGTGTGTGTGTGCTTAAAATTCTATTGATAGAATATATTACATTAATTGATTTGGGGTTGTTAAAACAACTTTGCATTTCTGAGATAAATTCCACTTTTTCCTGGTGTATAATTCTTTTTATATATTTCTGGATTCAGTATGCTAGTATTTTGTTAAGGGTTTTTTGCATCCATACATCCATACATCCATATTCATGGAGATACCGGTCTGTAGTTTTCTTTCTTTTCTCTCTCTTTCTGGGTTTGGTGTGCTAGTATTCTGTTGAGGATTTTTGCATCTGTCCATCCATGTTCATCAGAGATACTGGTCTGTAATTTGCCTCCCCGCCCCCTTCTTCTTCCTACTGACTCCCCCGTCCTCCCGCTTCTGATATCTTGCTCTGGTTTTTGACAATGTAATTGTCCAAAGATTGCTGCTGAGTCAGATGCCATGAAGGTGTAGCTGATGAGAGCCTGAAGGTGGCAGAAGAGAGCCCTCCACAGTGACTGGGGAGCCAGGACAGACCACCGGGAGGCGGGGAGGTGGGAGGTGGGAAGGGGGGTGGTGTGGAGACAGGCCAAGACAGAGCAAGAGGGTGCCAGAGCCAGAAGCTTGGAGACAGGAGGCGGAGAGCACAGGCAGGCTGGTCATGGACACATCTGAGTCAGGTAGTGAGGGGCTGAGGAGGGCCTGGGCCAGAAGTCCCCATGATTGCTCCTGGCTGCCA
>NW_012153618.1:1915399-1930300 GCF_000956105.1 Propithecus coquereli | reverse complement strand
GGCAAAATACACATAACATAAAATTTGCCATCAGCTATGGCTGGAATGTTTGTGTCCTCTCCAAGATTCATGTTGAAATTTGATCCCCAATGCAACAGTATTAAGAGGTGGAGCCTTTAAGAAATGATTAATCATGAGAGTTGAGCCCTCATGAATGGGATTCACAACCTTAAAAAAGAGCAGGAGGAGCTAGCTGGCACCCTTTTGCCCTCCTATCTTTTGCACCATGTGAGGACACAACAAGACGGTGCCATCTTGGAAGCAGAGAGTAGCCCTCACTGGACACCAAATATGCTGGCATCTTGATCTTGGACTTTCCAACCTCCAGAACTGGAAGAAAATGAATTTGTGTTGAGTTAAACAAACTGCAAGTCTTGGAAAAGTAAGAAGCACTCCTGAAGGTGGCAGAAGAGAGCCCTCCACAGTGGCTGGGGAGCCAGGACAGACCACCGGGAGGTGGAGAGGTGGGAGGTAGGAAGGGGGGTGGTGTGGAGACAGGCCAAGACAGAGCAAGAGGGTGCCAGAGCCAGGAGCTTGGAGGCAGGAGGTGGAGGGCACAGGCAGGCTGGTCATGGACACATCTGAGTCAGGTAGTGAGGGGCTGAGGAGGGCCTGGGCCAGAAGTCCCCATGATTGCTCCTGGCTGCCACCTGGGACTTGAACCCAGCTTTATCTGCCCTGAAGTCCACACCTTTCTGCCATACTGTGCTGCCTCTTAGCAAGAGGGACTTTTATGACCCTGACACTCATAATTCATTAGGCTTTTGGAATGCATGCAATTACTGTGTGCTGTGCTAGAAACATTTCCACCCCGAATCAGATGTTAAACATTATAGGCAAGTTACATTACTGCTCTGGTTTTAGCTACAAAATGAAGGATAATTCAATTTGGTTGGCATTTTCTTATTGATTTGAAAGAGATCTTTATATATTCTGGATTTTAATTTTTTATCAGATATGGATGTAAAAATTTTCTCCTAGTTTGTTACTGGTCTTTTAGTGTCATTTTTGATGTCATTTTCACCCCAAATTAAAAAAATTTTTTTGAGGTCAGTGATCTCTTTTCCTTTATGACTTCTATGCCTTGTATTTTGATTTAATAAGTATTTTTCTCTGTAAATACTTATGGTAGTAAATTTATCATTAATCTCATATTTCTTTTAATATTATACTTTTAAAGATTTAACAGATATTTATCTCTGATCCCTCTGGAATTGTGTTGATCCTAAATTTTAAATCTTCAGCCTGTTTTTTTTACATGCCTTTAGAGTAAGACAAATGGCCACTTACATGGTAAAATTAGATTTATCTGTTTTTTTGATCCCATCTTCAAAATTTTAAAGAATTTCTGCCCTGAAAACTGGTGGCCTCTAGTGGTGGAACTGAGCTAAGGAGTCATACTTCTCTTTGAGCTGCTTGTCCCCCTCCCTTTCCATCCTTTTGATGGTGGCTGTAGGGACAAGTCCATCTGAGGAACTCTGAAGAATGAGCGTTGTGCCAGGAGCTGGGTAGCCCACAGGCAGGGAAGGGCGTGGCAGCAGGCGCTGTAGAAGCAGAGGCAGCGGGCTGGTCTCCATTCTCTTTGCAGTGCTTTGAGTGACAGAAGGAGGGCAGAAATTTCCCTTTGGATATATCTCTTTTGGAGGCGGTCTCATTCTCCAAAGGAAGAGTGCATGGTGCCATGGGTTGAATTGTGTCCTCTAAAAAAGATACATTGGAACCTAACCACCATTACCTCAGAATGTGACCTTATTCGGAAATAGGGTCTTTGCAGATGTAGTCAAGTTGAGTCACAGTGGATGAAGGTGGAACCTAATCCAATATGAGTGGTGTCCTTACAAGCAGAGGGAAATTTGGACCCAGACTCAGACACACACAGGAACAAGATGACGTGAAGAGACTCAGGGAGAAAGCCACATGGGCATGAAGGCAGAGATCAAGCTGATGTGTCTACAAGCCAAGAAACCCCAAAGATTGCCAGCAACCACCAGAAGCGCGAGAGAGGCGAGGAAGGATCCTCCTACAGATTTCAGAGGGAGTATGGCCCTGGCCCTGCTGGCACCCTCAATTTGGACTTTGAGCCTCCACAACTGTGAGACAGGAAATTTCTGTGGTTTTAAGCCATCCAGTTTGTGGTGATCAGTTCTGGCAGCCCTAGGAAGCTAATACACTGCGAGGAGGGGTGGGAGGGAGGGTTGCCTGTCTGTGCGCTACAGCACTCAGAGCCTTGTGTGAATCGGCTGCCTGGAGTCTTCCATCCGGTGAGCGATCTTCACGGCTATGGGTACAACTGTCGAAGGGCTGTCCGTGTTTCTTGGCGAACAGCCAATTCCAGGCACTCCATGTGGCCCTGTAGAAGCTACAGGAATTTTGGGTGCCAGGTTGCCGGGCTCTCCTGATAGCGACAGGGGTAAGGAGAAGGAAGACAGCACTCTGGAGTTCTCTACCTGTCAACACCGGTATGTTCTAGAGTGGTCCAGAGAGCCCCTCATCCTAATGGAGAAGTGGAGCATGACTGGTGGCCAGAGTTCTCATGCACGCCACAGGATGGATCAGGTGACGCTCTGCTCCTGTCAGGTGCAGGGGCGGGGCCCGTGGGAATAGGGCACGGTTGCCAGAGCGCCCTGCGTTTAAGCCTGCAGGGAGCTGGGATGAAGCTGTGGCTGTTCATCTGCTTGGTGGCTGGAGTCACCTTGGTGACCTGCAGGCCTCCGGAGGAAATGGCCCCTCACTCGCAGGTAGGTCCAGCCGTGGGGCTAAGGGGAGTGGTGTGTGTGTAGGAGATGTCAGGGGGCAAGAGGGGCTTGGGCTGGATGTGACGACCCAGGGGCTGGAGGAAGAGGGCAAAGGTAGACCACCCTCTCCTTTCCGTCCTGTGGTTCGTCTCCACGGTGGTCTTTACCGTGCACGGCTCCCCCCTTCCTGCCTCTTCCACACCGAAGGGTCTCCCACATACCCACTTTATCAGTTAGAATTTAATGCCGTTTATTCATCTAAACGAATAGACACATTCACACCGAAACACTCGATCCATTTCTTGGCCTTCGACGTCTCTGACCAGAGACTGCCCCTCTTGGAGAGCCTGAACTGGGGTGATTTACCGGACCTTTCGGTTTTCTCATCCGAGAGGCAGCAAAAACCATCATTTCTATATAAAAATGGTAAGAATTAAATTTTGAACACAAACAAAGTGTTTAGAAGAGTGTCTGCCACGCACCAGCAAGTGGCAGCCAGTGGCCGTGGCCGTGGTCTGTGAGGTCCCCGCCCCGGCTCGCAGCTCCGCCGTCCCTTGTGAACCCTGCGGTTCACTTCTCTCAAATCTCTCGCTGCGTGGGTCCCACTTTCCCGTCCGGGCCTAGACTTCCTGGAGCACGGGAAGGACAGGCGTCCAGCCCCGCGAACGCAGTGTGGGATTGCGCGGCCTGGACGGAGGGCGTTCTGGGGGTGCTGGGTGCGGGCTCCGGGATGGGCTCCAACAACGGGCGCGAACACATTTCTCTCTGTCCCGTATCTGCCTAGGGGGCACCTGGGCCTTCAACCCGCTGAGCCTGCCAAGACCCCCCGGAACCGCTGCTGCGAGGGCAGAGGGACTTGGGAGCTGGAAGCGAGGGCCGCCCGCGGCCGGGCGCGCAGAGCGGTGAGGACCCGGCAAGCGCCCTCCTCAAATCCCGTGGGTCAAGAGGTTGCCGTGAAGGCACAGCGGACGACAGCCAGGAGGTGGCAGCAGAGCCTCCCGCGGTGGCCTGGGAGCCGGCGCAGAAAACGGGGTGGAGACGGCCGAGACAGGCGAGAAGCTGCCGGGGGGCGGCAGTCGCGAGCTTGGGGGACGGAGGGGAGCACAGCACAGGCTGGTCGCGGACGCCCCTGCGGCACGTAGTCAGGGGGCCAGGAGGGCCCGGGGCGGAGTCCACATGGTCGCGCCCGGCTGCCGCCTGGGGCTGGAAGCCAGCTTTATCGGCCCTGGAGTCCACGCGCTCCCACCCGCCGTGCTGCCCCTTGGCGAGAGGGGCTTCCATGACCCTGTCATGATTCACCGGGCTTCTGGAATGCCGCGGTCACATACAGTGTGGTGTGGTAGAAAACGTCCTGGGCTGGGAGTCAGGGGACCTGGGTGTCACACCTTGCGGTCAACTTTATTGTCTGCTTCTCAGAAAGGCTCAAAGGAGGCTCAGTCCTTGGCTCAGAAGGTTAAGTGCCGAGAGGCGCGTGCGGGAGCCCCGAGGCTTGTGCACGCCAGGCTCCGGGCACGTTCCAGCTTTGGCTGAAGAGTTCTTGTGAGTGCTGAGCTTCCCCTCGTCACCCCTACCCACTTATCTACAGTGCGGGGAGACGTGCCCTGCTTGGCTGTGGTTTGTTGGACCCTGGCTTTGGCTCTCAGCTCACGGGGCAGGAGAACTGGAGTCTCAGATGCTAAGATCAAGGGATCCCTGGGGTCCTTCCGGCTCTTGGCCTAGGCCGGCCTCTCACCGTGTTTTATCCTCACTGGGTTTCCTGGTCTGCTCTTGTCGCCCTTGCCTGGGTGGCTGGATGGTGGACGTCGCATTTACGCAGATGCCCCGGTTGCCGCAGTGGGTCTCTCCTCGCTTTCCCACGAGGATTCCTGTCTGCTGGAGTCCCCTCCACAGAGGCGTAAACCTCGGGGACGCTTTGACACTTGGGAGGAAAACATCTTTGTGCAGATAAAGGAAGAAGGCAGCCTTGGGGTGCAGGCCGCCTGGTGGGCACAGCCAAGGCTGGGGCTGGGGCTGGGGCCAGAGAAATGGTGTTTCCCAGAGCAAGAGCCCCTTGCGGTGGGCACGCGGTATAGGAGCAGAATCCGGCTGGATATCAGGCTGCCCCTGCTCCCTAGGCTGATAGCCTCGGGGCAGCGCATAACCTGCGTGTTATTTGTGGAGCATCGTGTGACTTAGAAACACTTCAGGTCACAGTTAGCATTAGCACAACAGCCTGCTGCTGCTGGAGCTAGAGTCTGATGTCGCTAACAGCAGTGCCGAAGCTCTTGGGCACTTTGCAATGTGTGTCTGTCTCCAGGGGAGCTCGGCTAGGCTAGATCCCTCCTGGTTTGCCCAGCGCTAGGTGTTCTCTGGAAAAGAGGAGGATGTAGCTTCCCTCCACGTGATGCTTCGCTGCGCAGGGGTGGGCTGGAGAAAAACTGCTCTCGCCCTGCGTGCTGCAGCAGGCCAGTTGCAGAGCTCTTTAAGTGCCACATCCTTTGTCCCCCAAGTCCAGCATAGTGCCCCATGACGGCCTGGGCTGGGTTCTGTCTTGGCCTTTGTGGTGTCTGGAATGAAGCCTCATTGTTGAGCTTTGGTAAAGATACCCCACTGAGAGCTACCAAACCCCAAGTCCAAAAAGACATGGCGGGGGGTGGGTGCCACCCAAAGGCTGCATCTGAGGCCCCAATCCCGGACCCCCAAACGCCCCATGACAATGTGGGGTGGAGGTGGTCGGAGGCTTGCTGTGGCTGCCGATGCCCTGGCTCCCCCATTTTCCCCAAAGGAAATGAAACAGTCGAAATTAGTTGACAAGCAATTCTTTAAAAAAGAAAACTGTATACATTTGCTTTGGCCTCGGATAAGAATCTAATGTGATGTGGTTAGTGGGTAAGCATTCTAATTTACATATTTAGATCCGTAGGACATATACATTTGTTTTCTACAGCTCAATCACATTTCTGTCTGCAAGCCCTCCTGCTGCTTGGGTGGTAGGAAATAAGACGCCCCTTAACTGCTGCCCTTCCTGGTGCCTGGTCCTGGAGGGCTACGAGAGGCTGCTCCAGCGTCCCTTGTCCTGGCCCGCCTGGCTTCTGGGTTTAGCCTCTCTCTGCAGCTTCCACGGAGCTTGGGGTGGGGGATTTGTTTTGAGGCTGCTGTGCTACCTGACTGGGCACCCTGGGTAGCCGTTTCTCTTGGGATCTCCCCACCTCCTTGCTATGCTGCTAGAAAGTGGGGTGCAGTCCCCTCCTCTGGGGACTAATCGACCTCCTCTCTCTGTCCCTTCTCCTTCTGCCAGTCATGCAGGGTGGCGGGAAGGAAGCCTCCTTTGGGCTGAGGGAAATCCTCCTCCCTTCTTCTGGCTGTGGGTGCTCTCGATGTCCTCCTCCACCCTCCGCCCCGGGCTGTGTGCTGTTGGACACGAGATCAGGCTATTTCTTTTTTTTTTTTTTTGAGACGGAGTCTCACTCTGTTGCCCAGGCTAGAGTGCCGTGGCGTCAGCCTAGCTCACAGCAACCTCAAACTCCTGGGCTCAAGCGATCCTCCTGCCTTAGCCTCCCAAGTAGCTGGGACTACAGGCATGTGCCACCATGCCCGGCTAATTTTTTCTATATTTTTAGTGTCCAATTAATTTCTTTCTATTTTTAGTAGAGACGGGGTCTCACTCTTGCTCAGGCTGGTCTCAAACTCCTGAGCTCAAACAATCCGCCCAGCTCGGCCTCCCAGAGAGCTAGGATTACAGGCGTGAGCCACTGCGCCCGGCCTAGAATCCCCCAGGAGCAACTGGACTCTTTTCGGCCTCTGCTAGGGAGGTGAAGAATAGCCCTCGCCATCGTGAAAAGGGGACTCCGTCTTGCTTGGCAATGAACAGGGCAAGGCACAAACGGCGCTGGGAACAGCTCCCCCCTGTTCTGCACTGCGAGGGCTCTCCCCAGGCCTCCACGTCTGCCCCCAGCACGCGGGGCACCGGGACAGCCTTGCTCCCTGCCGTACGCTGAGACTTTCCCGGAGAGGCTGTCCTGGTCTTGTGGGGGGTGTGTGTGGAAAAGCAGCTCTCACAGGCACAGAGGCCAGAGAAGTTGTTCATCACTGCCTTCCCTTGGAAGGTGGGAGAAAAAACATATGTGCCTCTGGATTAAATTTTTTGGTAACAGCCCATTGGCTTCTGGTGAAGAGTTCTTCTTACTGGCCCCCCCCCCCCACCAGGGCTCCTTGCTAAACTCTTCTGCCCCCTGGCTCCTGATGGCCAAGCTTCCCACTTCTACAGGGAGATAGTAAGGTCTGCCTGGTCCTGCGACCCTGGGTGCTGCCTCCTTCTGCTGTCACCTCTGGGGAAGAGGGGAGAGAGAAACAGGCTGTCAGGAATCGACAACAGCAGTGACAACACCCTCCCCACCCCCGCCGTGAGAAAACCCCAGGGGAATGATGTTGAACAGAAGCTGAAGAGTGGGGCTCTGGGTGCCCGAGGCTGCAGTGAGAGAACAGGCTGGAAGAAAGCTCCCCCAAAACTCTGCTCTTGCCTCCCCTCCAGCCAGCAGCCCAGGTGGCACGGCACATGTCCTCGTGGTAATATCAAGGTGGCAGAAAAAGTCCTGCTAGGTGCTCAGGAAAACTTCTGCAGATGGAGCAACTGCCCTTCACATCCTCTCCCTGGCCCTCCCTCCCCAGCCCCTCAGGACAGGGGATGATACCTGCAGACACGCCTGTTCACAGTTTCTCACGGAGGGTTGAAGGTGAAGCCTGGGGCAGAGGCAGCAACAGAGTCCCAGGGCCTTCTGCTCTGGGGCTCACGCCTTCCCTTTATGTTGTCTTATAAAATAGGTTGTTCAATGGTAGTTGGTTTTCACTTTATAAAGTGAGATCACGTTTGTATGATCTTTTGGGACCGTTTCTTTTCCTTTCCTCCACACATAGTGTTGCACGCGGTGGAAGTCCCTTGGTTTGGCTGCTGGGCACCATTCCACTGTGTGGCTGCACCGCAGTTTATTCATACGTTCTCTCCATAATGGATTTGGGTTGTTTCCAGCGTTTTGCTGTTAGGGACAGTGCTGCCAGGAACGTTTTGTACCTGTCTCCTGGTGTGCTCCTCTGTGTCTGGGAGAGCAGTGTGCGTAGGTTGTAGGATATTATGGATGCTCAACTTTTCGAGAGAATGCCAAGTGGTTGCACCATGTACGTTCCCACAAGTAAAGTATGTATAAGAGACCTTGCTGAGTCATATCCTTTTCACGACTTGTATTAAAGTTTTAAGTTTTGCTTTTGACATTTATGAGCTTGATCCATCTATTAAGTTTTGTGTATGGCGTGCGGTAGAGTTCTAATTCATTTTTTCCCAACATGGATAACCACTTTTTTCCAGATTCATTTATTGGATAGTTCCCCATGGTCTTAGTTTGTTTTCTGTTGCCGTAACAGAAAACTCGAGACTGGGCAATTTATAAAGAAAAGCAGTCATGGTTCTGGTGGCTGGAAAGTCCGAGAGCGCGGTGCTGGCGTATGCTCGGCTTCCGGGGAAGGCCTCGCGCTGCACTCAGCGTGGCAGAGGAGCAGAAGGGCGAGTGGCGTGTGCAGGAGACACACGGGAGAGGCTGGCAGGAACCAGTCCGCTCCTGGGGGAGTGAGAACTTATTCCCTCGGCAGGGCATGCATCTGTGCATGAGGGCGGTGCCCCCATGATCCAAAACCCTCCCACCACCCAGCATAGCCATATTGGGAATCAAACTTCAACATGAGTTTCAGAGGGGACGTGCCCACACCCAAGCCGTAGCACCCACTTACATGTGACACTGCCTTAGTTGTATATCAGAGTTACACGTGAGCAAGGATCTCGTTGTGACCTCTCTGTTCTATCCCAATAGATATCTATAGATACTATTTAAGGCTGTTAAATTGGATGAGGTCACTTGGGGAGTGAGCGTAGATAGGAAAGAAGTTCAAAGACTGAGCCCCAGGGAGCCCAAAATTTAGAGGGCAGAGAGATGAGAAGAAGGTAGACAAGGGGCAGCCACAGAGGTGGGAGGGAAGTCAGGATACTGCAGGGTGGGGAGGCCAGGTGAAGGTGTCCTTAAGGAATGGAGTGATAAACTGGGCCAGATGCTAACGATAGCATAGGATTGAGATTTAGCACAAGGACATCGACATCATCGCAGACCTTGCTAAAGAGCCATTTGACTGGAGTGGTGAGGGAGGGGTCTCGAGAGAGGATGGAAGGAGAGAAATTGGAGATCCCGTGTCTGGATACCTACATCTGCAATATTTGCAGTAAAGAGGAGAGAAATTAGATTGTAGCTGGAGGGGAAAATGGGGTTAGGGAATGTTCTTTTGTAAAGATGGGAGACAGTGCACAGTTGTGTGCTGACGGCGGCGTTCCAGGAGAGAGGGGCTATTGATGGTACGGGCAGGGGACGGAAGGCTGGAGCACGGTCCCGGAGTGGAGAGAGCATCGGGCTTTGCGCACAGTTGGAGGAACTGGGCTTAGCTCGGGGGTCTGGGCAGTTTGTCCACAGTAAAGCAGAGTCCACGGGCACAGCCTGAAGGTCAGTGGACACAGTGGCGGAGGGTTTGGGAGGGTCTCTTCTGGTCATTTCTGTTTTCTTAGAGAAAGAAGAAGTGAGGTCACCCACCGGGAATGGGGAGGGGAGGAGAAGGTAGGAAAGAGTTGTCTAGAGAGCAGGGGAGGGGCTGGAGCACCAGGAGGATTTAGAGTGGTGACGCCCAGCGTCAGGAGTCTGGTTAAGGCCGGGGACCATGAATTTAGGGTGAAGTCAAGTCAGCATGTTCATGTGTTTCCCACCAGCTGTAAACGAAAATAAAACCTTAAGCTCACCCCTCCCGCCGCTGACTGAACGGACCCCCCTCCTGGCCAAGGGGACCCCAGAAAACCTTAAAGCTGAGTTGCCGGCCATGAGGAGAAGGGAGGTCAGACACGCCTAATTATGCCCGTCCCTTTGTGATAATAAGATACTGAATCACTAACAGGCCGATAAGACGAAGATTAAACCACACCTGCAGGTCATCGATTTACTTAACAGATCACTTGAGTCACAGTGTAGGTCTGGTGGTTTTCTCTGATTAACAGACATCCTTACTTAAAAATATTCCAAGGCTTTAGACAAAGCTTCATTTCTTTAACCAACTGCAAATCAAAGAATCTTTAAACCCACCTATAACTTGCAACTGCCCACTTTGAGATGTCCTGCCTTTCTGGGGCCAAACCAATGTACGCCTTCCATGTATTGATTTATGGCTTTACGTGTAATTTCTGTGTCCCTAAAATGTGTAAAACCAAACTGTCACCCAACCACGGGGAGACCACTTGTATTCAGCGCAGAATAAATCTCTTTGAGTTATTTCACAGATTTGGGTTCCTTCCCGCTGCCAGGCTCATCCACAGGCGCAGCGCTGGTGGGGAAGTGCATTCCCAGAGCCGTGTTTCACCAGGTGTGCTTGGCTAACTTTGGCTGTGGGCTGGATACTGTCTTGGAATATTATTCGTACGTGTAATCTGAGGCCCACAATGAACATTTAAAAAACAATCTTCAGAGAGGATTTGAATTTGCTTCCAGCCCTCTCTGTGGTCAGCCTTCATCCAGAACTACCTGAAACCACGTTCAAGACTTGCAGCTCCCTGAGCCACCCAGAGGGTCCAAACACCGCTGTCATTTTAGGTGGCTGTTCCACTTCTGGGTCACTGTCACCCTAAGAGGGCAATGCGTCAGAAGCTCAGCTTGTCTGGAGGGTGTCCCCGGCTGGACTCCGGCCAAGCTGACTTCTGTGTTTCCCCAGTTGGATGAGGCTTCAGACAAGCTTCTTCCTGACGCTAGGCCCCTGATCTTCTTTTTCTTTGAATAGTGACTTTAGAAAACTTGTCATTGTTCTTTCTTTGCCCACTTGAGATGTAAATCTTTTTAAAAGCTTCTTGGTAGTTTCACAACCAGGTACTGTCTTTCTCAAGGGCCTGGGAGCCATCCTTTTGAAATGTAAACAGCAGGGGGAGGGGGCGCAGATAGCACCCTCAGGTCCTTGGCAGGAGCCTAATTTGCACCAATTAGCAAACACAAGCGACCTAATCACAGAGAAAAACATTAGCAAACTAGGGAATAACTCACTTGCTGGACACATTTCACTGACAAACCTTCCCTAACACCCTTGGGACCTTCCAGTTGCTGCTCCAGTGGTACAGACCCTCCTGCTTCCTGAGTTCTGGCCTCTCTTCCCTGCCTGTTTGCTTTGCTCTTCCCTTCTCCCAGAGTGCAGGACAAAGGTTCTCGTCTTCCAGGATGGTCAGATGCCCTCAGGAAAGGACATTCTCTGTGCTCGCTGACTTCTCAGTGTCCATGCTTTGGCTGGTAGTTCCTTATTGTCTTATTGCCCCTTGGACGCTTTTGAGAAGATTTAGAAATATTTTTATCTTGTTTAATTTTAGTTGTTTTCAGTGGGAGGGTTGACATGCATAACCCGTGAGAAACAGGAATCAGTCACAGCCTTTGGGCTTCCCTGTCTGCCCTGTTTCTAGAAGCCTCCAGCTCGGTGTCCCTGCGTTCATGCGCTCGTCTCCTACAGAACAGCAGCCTCGCAGCCCTCTGTCCACAAAGGCCACCAGGAGGGGCTGTGACCACAGGTTGGTCCACATCCAGTCAGCCCCGTGACCCTGTCCTTTATGTGAAATTGGAAAAAGGTGTCCCTTCTTCAGGTTTCAAATTTTAAAATAAGTGTATTATTTCTTAATTATTATTGTAACAAACACGAGCTCTGTTTGAATACGACACTTAATTCCATCAGAAAATTGTCAAAACATACAAACGTAGTTACGAGACACTTTACTGCCATCTGCCGAAACGGTAGTAAACACACACGTTTTCCGTCTTTGCCGTGAAGCAGCATATGACGGTTTTCAAAGCAAGAATGAAGTCTGTGCTGTGAACAGCACTCCCTTTGATGTGGCAACTGCAACAATTGTGTTGACGACTCTGAGTTCATCTTTTTACAAAAATTCTTTCATTGCTCTTATTTCCCAAACATATTAGATGTCCGTGTCCCTGTCCGCCATGCGTTTCTAGCTGGGCACCGCAGCGGCCTCTAACGGGTCCTCTGCCTCCCGTCTGGCCCCTTTCTCCACACACGCCAGCGGCTGTCCGCACCCCGTGCCTGTGACAGCTCGGCCGGCGTGTCCCTCCCTCCACTGTCTGACGGGCGAACTTCCACCCGCCCTTCGAGACTCCGTTAACATTACCTCCCTGCGCAGCCCTCCCCTCCGCGCTGCCGACGGCCTTCTCCCCTGCGGTGCCTGCATGGTGGGTGCCACTCTGTGGATTTGTTCCTAAGTTTATTTTTCCACTTGGTGGTTTTTCTACCTTCTGGGGTTTGCAGCTCCTCCTCTGTACCCCCTGCAGCACGGGTGCACCCCCACCGCAGAGTGCCACACTGTTTCGCAACCACGGCTTTGGTCCTTCTGCGTCATCAGGCTGTGTCAGGGCTCCTTGAACCACGGATATGTCTTGCTGATTTTTGTGCTCCTTGTGTCTAACACGGTGCTTGGTCCTGGTAGATTTCTCTTTGCATTTACTTGTGTCTTCCTGGGCCATCTGATTTCTGGAAGAGCCAGTCCCTCTCCTTCCTGCCCTCTGTGAGAGTCTGGGAGGGGCAGAGGGGACAGGGCTGTTTCACCAGCCTGCAAGATGCTCTAGGCCCCGGGGAGCGTTTTTTGCTGCACTTGTCATTAGTCACAGAGCCGCTAGGGGGCAGGGAGCCCCCATCCTGCCTCAGAGCAATGACAGGCTGGAGTGAGGCAGCCTTCCTGCCACACAGAATCAATGCTCCAAGAGCTAATTTGCTGAAAAATCATTTTGCAAAATGGTCAACTTAGAAAATAATCGATTTGCTAAGACTCAGAGGAGTTATTTTCAGAGCAATCCACGGATGCTTAATATTTCATGTAAGAATGAGCGAGCTTTTTCTTCACTACGTTTATGGTCTTCTCTGTTTTGGGGAAATGATTTCTTGCTGGGCCCTCGGCTCTGCTCCTAAATGGACCCCTGCGTCTGGCAGTGACCCGGGGGGGTGGTGGACGGCACTAACCTGGCTGAAGGTTCTGTCTTCTGGACTTGTGGCTTTATGTGTGTCGACCCACTGCCCGAGGAAGGGTGGGGGTCCTTCTTTACTAAGGAGGTAAGTGGGTGGGGGTGGCAGAGGCTTCGTCACTCCCCCCCCCGCCAAGGTGCGTCCTGTGTGTCCCCAAAACCCTTCTTGGGCCATCCCAGCACAACCAGGTTTTCCTCTGGGTTCATAACGAGGTGGAGGAGTCCTTGAGGGTGGCACATGGGGACCAGTCCCAGGGGAAGGTGGATCCCTCCAGATGTGATAGGCTGAGAGCAGCACCGCAAAACCTGTGATTTTGGCTACCTCAGAAACTTCATGTCTAAAGCACGCAGCCCCGTGCCTCAGCAGACCCCGTGGCTCCTCCTGTGCGGCCCCTTTGGAAGGCTCAGACCACTGCAGACCTTTAAAAAGCCAGCGTGAGCCAAAGTGCACGGTGTCTGCAGCCTCTGCGTCCTGTGCGGAGGATCCCGCTGAAAGCTCTTGCTCATGTCGATGAGCCGCAAGGACATTCTGCTAAGCAAAATAGGGCAGCCACAAAAGGGCAGATTCTGTATGATTCCGCTCATGGGAGTATCTGGAGTCATGAAAAACCACAGGAACAGGAAGTAGAAAGTGGTCAGTGGGGCGGGGAGGGGCGCTACAGGGTGGAAGGTTCTGCAGATCCGGCGAACGTGAGCGTACTTAACACTAACCAAACAGTCCGCTGACAATAATTAAGATGGTAAATTTGATGTTATGGGTTTTTTAACCCCAGTAAAATAAAAAAATGTCTTTCTCAGTGTCCGACTTCCTTATAAAGTAGAGAATGGGGCTTTTGGACACTGCGATCTCTCACACCAGGAGTTTCTGTGAGAGAAACTCCTTTTTCTATGTCGTGACCTCCAAAGGTGGGCAGCGCCGGGGAAGGTTTGCCTGTGTGTCCCCGACGCTGGCTCCTCCCTGAGTCCCTGCTGCTCCTCACGTGCTCACCCTGGGCCAGGCACGCCCCGAACTTCCTCTCGGGCTGCCTCTGCGCTTCTGTGGATGTGAAACCTATTTCCAGAAGCCTCTTCCTCCGCAGAAAGACTCGGAAATCCTCCTGCCAGGAGGATTCAGGCCCTGGGAAGCTGGTAACTCCCCTGCTGTCCTCTCCTTGCTCCCTGCCCTCCTCGGGATTCACCTCCACCAGGCACTGGCAGCTGCTTCCACCTGGCCGAGCATGGAGACGCGGGACCCGGCCGGTCTGGGAGGCTCTGAGACCGAGAGAGGCCAGGGGACAGGACCACGGTATGTGTGCTCGTGTGTGCCCGTGTGTGCACTGCTGCACGCATGGAGGGGTGACAGGTTTGCCACGGAGAGGCAGCCCGCCCAGCCATGGAGGGGCACTGCCTGCGGGTCTGACTGCAGGAGGGTGTCGGGAGGGGGTACTTGGCCCCGAGGAGGAAAAGGCAGGAGGGAAGGAGGCTTCCCAGGAGCCCTGTGCTGGGGGATGGTGCCACAGAGCACCAGGGGAGGTCACCCGAGGCACGCGGTTTTCCACATTCCCTTTTGCAATATTTCCCAGCCTGCACACAGTTAGGGTTCTATTAACTGGGCATCAGAGGCGGGCAGTACTTTACCAAAAGCAATATTTCTGATTGGGCCTGCATTTAAGCCAACCCGGCCCTCACATTATTCCTTCCCTTCCTCTTGATGACTGACCCGCTGGGCAGCGACTAAAGCCCTCCCCGTGCTGGGATCTGGAAGCATCTCTGAGCACCTTTCTGTGAGTGGGAACTGCCCCTAGATGTGGGATCCACGTCCTCCTTGGGCTGTTTCCTGAGAAGCGGGTGGAGGCTGTCTGTAGAGTCTTCACTGAATCCTGGGGAGAAAGCTTTCTTTTCTTCTCTCAGTTGCTCTGGAGTCTCCAGAGTGGCCTGGGGGAGGATCAGAGGGAAACGTGGGTAAAGGACAGAGTGAGGGAGGGGTGAGTGCCAGTTCCTTTTTGTCTTCAAATGTACTTTCTATATGCGTAGGAGAAAATGGTACAGTTTGGGCAATTGTATGTATCGGGCAAGAGTGTGCGCATGTGTGTGTGCATGTGTGCTTGTACATGTGTGCTTATGTGTGC
>NW_012153618.1:1849184-1914991 GCF_000956105.1 Propithecus coquereli | reverse complement strand
GTGTGCGCGCGTGTGTGTGCGTGTGACCCTGTGTGCGAGTCCTGATTTGATATAGTGCTGCAGGCAGAAGTCCAGCAGAGACCTATCAGCTTAGTCACACTACGCTGGGGAACCATATAAAACAATGTTGCTTCATTGGGAAATACATTTCTTTCTTCTTCAGGCCTACAGGAGGTCTCTGCTTCCTTCACCTTGTTTACTCACTAGTGTCTTCTTTTCTTAAGTTAATTTGAAAAAATATCCCACTTCACTGGCTGAGGACACAAGCCAGCGTCACTTCTTTTTTACTGTTCAGAGTAAGATCACTTCACTCTCCCACTCCACTTCTAAGAGCTGAGAGTGAGGAGGTGGAGCTAGGGCGAGAGTGTCGTTCCATAGGGTGCATTCGGGTAAGAAGAGGCTCTCAGAAGGGGCCCTGTGGTAATTAGGTTTAAGTCTGTCGCTGCTGGTGCAGCAGTTCCCAGGTGCATTGAGGCTGGGGTGGGCTCTGCCTCTGCCTTGTGCAGAGACCTAGGTGGTTCTAGGGAGCAGCCCGGGCCTCTGTCAAGGCCCCAGTGGGCTTCTGCTTCCCTCGGTGCCCAGCCTCGGCTCTCTGTTTCCTTCATGGTGAAACTTCTTGAAAGAGGGTCCACGCTGCCCTTGCTACCTCCCGTGGGTCATTCCCTGCAGCGTGGCTTCTCCCCTCAGCATTCCATGCACCCTGTTCTCTGAAAAGGTGTGAACTGCCAAATAGCTACACAGAAAAAAGGGCTTTCGTCACTGTCCCCTTTCTTCAGTGTATCTGCTGCATTTCTTTGTTCTTCAACTGCGTAACCATCGCGGCAGCCAGAAGCAAGTATTTTCCGAGTGCCTTTCCTGTGTTGTAAGTACGGTGGTGAGCAGAACAGAGCAAGTCCCCATTCCCCTGGGACTTACCTTTTGGTGAATACGGAGTGTGAAACGTGGCAGTAGTGGGTGCTGGCTCTGGGTCTGCGGGTGCTGGTGGGGTGCACAGGGGCAGTGGCTGTACCAAGGGAACGACATGGTAGGGACCCACGGGAAGGAAACATGCACATGTCTTGCACATGTCCGGGGGAGAATGTTCCAGCTAAGATGAGCAACAACACAGAGCCCAAGGTGGTGTGTTGAGGAGCAGCACAGGCCGGTGCGAGAGCAGCGGGCAGAGCAGGGGAGGGGCAGGCGGTGAGGTCAGCGAGGGCAGCCGGCCCACATGGGGTAGGGTGTTGCAAACCACCTTAAAGGCTTTGTCTTTTACTTTGAGTGGGTGGGTAGCCATTGGAGGATTTTGGACAGCAGAGTGACATTGCCTGGCTCTTGTTTTAACAGGAGCACTCTGACTGTCGATGGACAATACATTGCAGGAGGAGGGTGGAAACAGGGCAGCAGTGACAACGTTCCTGCAGAAGTCCAGGAAAGAGGCGGTGACCAGTTAATCTGGAAAAGCAGGAAAGGCTCGACATGGAGCCCAAGTGTCTGGGGCTAAGTGATGAAGAATGAGTAGGAATTTTGCAGGCAGACAGGAGGATGGGCTGCAGATGCGGGCATGCTGGGCCATCTGGGGACTGAAGCTAAAGTGGCAGCGATGGGGGGGAGGTCCCTGCTTGTGTAAGCACCGCAATGACAGGCTGCACTTTCTCTTCAAGCCCACATGAACGTTTACGAAAATTTTATTGGGCCGAAAAGTAAATCTCAACCAATAACACATACTTTATACAGACATTGTTCTCTGGCCACGGTATAACATTCCAAATAAATAAGGTAGCCAATCTCTCAATACATTTTGAAATTTAATAATCACTTCTCTTAGTTTATGGATCAAAATGAAATAATAATTGAAATGAGACATTTAGAACTGGTCAACAGAAAGAGTGGTGGGAAAGGCTCAATACTATAAAGATGTCAATTTATCTCAAGCTCAGCTGTAAGTTCGATGCAACAGCACTCAGAGTTTCAACAGGACTTTCTAAGGAAATTGATGGCTGATTTTAAAAGTCCTATAGAAGATTAATGAGCCTAGAATAGCCAAGACAATTTTGAACATTAGCAAAGTGTTAGGAGTTGCTGAATCAGATAACTAAAACTTATTTTAAAGTTACACTAATTAAGTCATATAGGCTTTAGTAAGGAAGACATTGTGGTTCAGGAACAGACTAAGAGTACAAAGGACAAAACAGAGAACCTAGGGACAGAATTGTGGAACTGTGGGCACTTGGTGTCTGGCAGAATCATTGGAGGGAGGAGGGACTATTCAATAAATGGTGCCGGGCAACTTGGCCCTTCATGTGGACTCATTTAGGAATGCTCATTTTTAACTAAATGGCTTAAATCAGTGCTTGTTAAACCTGAATGCTCATGAGCGTCACCTGGATCTTGTTAAGTTACAGGTTGTGATTCAGTGGGTCTGGGCTGGGGTCTGATGCTGCAGTTCCAATGAGATCTCAGTTGTTGGCAGTGTTGCTAATCCATGCATTACATCTCGATTAGCAAGAGCTTAAATCACGGAATATTAAGTGTTCATTTAACAAAGAGGTGGTCTCTGGAATGTTCTGGTAGCTCAGTGATACCAGGAATAGAAGCGCCTTTTATCTTTCTGCTCTGTCGTATGTTAGCTTGCTGGTACATGTTGACTTTTTGCTTTCATATTTGTTACCTCATTGCCCCACGATATCTGCCACAATTCCGATATCACACTTCAATCCCATGCGAGAAGGGGGAAAGGATGAAGCAGGAGCTCTCTACTTGGGTCTGCCACTGTCACCAAGAAAACAGTACTATGCCCAGAAACTCGAAGGACTTATGGACACCCTTAGTTAAAAGGGAAGTCAGGAGAGAGAGTGTATTAGTTTCCTTTTGCTGCTGTAACAAATTGACACAAACTTAGTGGCTAAAAACCGAGAAATTTATTATTTTACAGTTCTGGAGGTCAGAAGTCCTGAAATCCAGGTTTTTGGACAGGAATGGGATCCTTCTGGAGGCTCTTGGGGAGGATCTATCTCCTTTCTTTTTGTAGCTTCTAGAGGCCACCTGCATTCCCGTCGGCTCCTGGCCCCTTCCTCTGCCTTCCAAGCCAGCAATGTAGCATCTTCCAATCTCTCTCACTCTACCTCTGCCTCTGTCCTCACATCTCCTTTTCATCACTCTGACTTTCCTGCCCTGCTCTTACAAGGACACGTGTAAGGACGACTGGGCCCACCTGGATGAGCTAAGATGATCTTTCCTTCTCAGAATCCTTAATTACATCAGAAAAGTCCCATTGACCATGTGAGATAGCATAGCCATAGCGTCTGGGGATTAGCACATGGACATATTGGGGGGCCATTCTTCTGTGTACCACAGAGAGTATCTAGATTCCTCCCCCCAACCTGGCATTTATGGTGGGTGATGCTTGAAAGAGAAGGGGGTTAGTTGGTTTAGCCAATCAACGGTGTTTGCCATTTTATCAATACGGAAAAAGGATCAAATTAGTTGCCTACCTTATACTATACACAAAAATAAATTCCAGGACAATTAAATATCTAACTGTTAAAAGTAAGAAATATTTAGAAAAAATATGAAATATCTTTTTCGTATAGTGATAAAAAGTCTAAATGAATTTAAAAATAAAATATAAAATGCTTAAGTTATAAAGGAAAGGGTTGATAAACAAGAGTGGATCAAAATTTGGATTTTTTGTGGGTGTGACAAAAGACAATAGGAAGAAACCTGAAAAATAAGCCAGAGGTTGAGAGATCATCGTGAAATGTGCAGAATCAACAGAGGTTTAGTAACTGGAACATATAAATATCTGAATATCCACAGGACAAGTGGGCAAGAATACTGATGATCAGCTCACAGAAGGGAAAGTCCAAGTAGCCAGTAAGCACATGAAAAGATATAAACATCATGCACAAGTGAAAACGTTTATGCAATAGCATTTCACACCTATAAGATGGGAAACATTTTGGAAGTCTGATGAGATTAAGTATTGGTGCAGATGTGCTGGGCCCAAAGTCCTGCTAAGTCCCACGGCTCTGCCTCGCTCGTGCACGGCTCTCTGTCACTCTCTCCACTCCAGATGCACTGTCTTCCTTGCTACTCTCCCAATAGGCCAAAGCCTTTGAACTTGCTGTTCCCTCTGCCTGAAACATCCTCCCCTCAGAAAGCCCTGTGGCTGGCTGCCTCACCTTCTCACCTCCTTTGTCTTGCTCACATGTAAAGCACTGAGCACTTTAGTACTTTTGCCGTGTGTAATAGTCAAGGTTCTGCAGAGAAACAAAATCAATAGTGTGTGTGTGTTTGTGTGTGTGTGTGTATATATGTCTGTATAAAGAGATTTATTTAAGGAGTTGGCTCACATGATTGTGGAGGCTTGGTGAGACCAAAATCTGATGGGTGAGGCTGGCAAGCTGGAGACTCAGGGAAGAATTGCAGTTTGGGTCCAAAGGCAGCCTGCTGTAGAACCAGGAAGAACCGACGTGGCAGGTGAAGTCCAAAGCCCATCTGCTGGGGGATTCCTTCCTGCTTGGGGAGGGTAAGGCTTTTGTCTTCCTCAGGCCTTCAGATGAGTGGATGAGGCCCACTTGCCCTGCTGAGGGCAATCTGCTTTGCTCAAAGTCCACTGCTCTAAACGTAAATCCCATCCAAAAACACCATCACAGAAACATTCAGAATAGTGTTTGACCAACTATCTAGGCACTGTGGCCCAGAAAAATTGACACATAAAATGAATCATCACAAGTCCACACCTTATCAACTTGGCACCCATACACTTCTCCTTAAACCACACTTAATACCCCGGTAAAGACAATAACAAGGTCTGAAATCTGTCTAACATGATACAACTGTCCTGCGTACAATTGAAAATGTACTAACTCCTTCCCCAGAAAAGGAGGTAAAGTCCTTGGGTGATGTTTACCTTTCTGCTTGACATCCCACAACTTAACTACTATGATGTAAAATTAACAACACTTAATCCCTATGATGTAAAGTCAATATATCTGACGTTTCATGACAAGGGGATAAGAGAGGGAGAAGACAATGAGATTTTATACACACATACATTCGTAACAAAATAAGGAATAAATACTCATGACGATTACAATCCTCATTTTTGTAACCTTTCATGTGGTCATAACTGGTATTTATGACTCCCTTCTTCTACCACCCATTCTGAATTCCCTTTGCCTTCAGCAAGCAGCTCAGCTGGTTGTGGTTCTTTACCTGGCTGGGTTACCTGAACCTTCAGTCCTGAAGGGTCTGGGCCAATTGTAGCCTCCTGGATTGGGTTGTTGTAGTCTTGCATTGGCCTCGATCACAGAGCATGGTAAAACTAAGAGATGCCCTAAGTGATCTCATGTATTCCAGACAGGCTTTTCTTTACCTCCATTGTGAAGTAGGAGTCCAATTTTCGCTGGGTAGACAGGAGCAATCACTCCAGTCAATGCTGTAACTCCCTTCTTAGCCTGTCGATTTAGAGGCATGAGGAGTCCAAATTGGCCAGGTGGAAGTCTTAACGTCTAGTTCAATGGAATCTTTGTTGTGTTTTTCAGTGGAAGGATTCCTACTTTTGAAACGAAGACCAATAGGCCAGCAGTGCATAAGGTCTTGGGGGCGGGAAGCAAACATTTTTCTAGCGAGTCACTAGGGGTAATAGTGGTGCCACTCCCATTTCCACCCCTTGATTGCTGAATCTGAATCTTGTCTATGGGAGAAACAGCACCATATATTAGCTGCTGATTTAAAGCCTTGCACAGCCTCCTGGAGAACCTCGCCCCAGCCCTGCAAAGTATTGTCACCTAGCTGGTGCTGTAATGGAGTCTTCAAAAGGCCATTCCACTGTTCTATCAAGCCAGCTGCCTCACGATGGTGGGGAACATGGTAAGACCAGTGAATTTCACGAACATGGGTCCCTTGCTACTCTTCGTTTGCTGTAAGGTGAGTTCCTCGGTCAGAAGCAATGTGGAAAACCATGACAGCGGACAAATCATTCTGTCAGTCCATGGATGGCAGTTTTGCCAAAAACACTGCATGCGAGGAAGGCAAATCCATATTCAGAGTAAGTGTCTATTTCAGTAAGAAAAAACCACTGCTTTTTCCATGATTGAAATGGTCCAATGTAATCAACCTGCCACCAGGTAGCTGTCTGATCACACTGGGGAGTGGTGCCATATCATCAATGCTGAGTGGGACCTCAGCATTGGTCTCTGCTGCTAGCAGATTGGGCACACAGTGGTGGCCATAGTCAGCTCAGCCTTGGTGAGTGGAAGACCATGTTGCAGGGCCCCTGTATAATCTCCTTCCCTGCCACCATGGCTATTTTGTTCATGAATCCATTGGGTGATGAGGGTAAGAGGGGTGGCTGGGGAAAGAGTTTGACTGGTAGCCACAGAGTGGGTCATCCTATCCCTTGATTATTAAAATCCTTCTCTGCTGAGGTCACCCTTTAGTGAGCATTTGCATGGGACACAAGTATCTTCACGTTTTTCACTTATTCTGAGAGGTCTATCCACAGACCTCTTCCCTAGACTTCTTTGTCACCAATTTTCCAGTCATGTTTCTTCCAGACAAATCATTGACCACAGCCCATGAATTGATAAATAATTGCATATCAGCCATTTCTCCTTCCAAACAGAATGAACAATCAGGTACACTGCTCGAAGTCACCACTGTCCTTCAGGGATGTCCAGGATTGGGGTGCAGCTGTCCACTTTTGGGTGGTGCCTGAAAATCTTGCAGAACCATCTGTAAAACAGGCTCGAATCTTCTCTTCCTCTGTCAACTGATTGTAGGGAACTCCCCATGAGGTCACAGATGCAGACTAGGAGAGAGAAGGCAGTACGTCAGGAATAGGGACTAGGGGCATTTGGGCTGCTTCTTCATATAACTTACTTGTGCCTTCATGGCCTCCTTGGGCCCAATCATACATACATTACTTCAATTTGATGATGGAGTCCTGCTGTGCACACCCAACTTTAATGTTTAGTTACATTAGATCTGATAACATTAGTTCATGATGTGTAGCTCAGGTTGCATGGTAACTTGGTGGCCCGTGGTTAAGTGTTTAGTATCCACTAAGGCCCAGTAGCAGGACAAAAGCTGTTTCTCAAAAGGAGAGTAGATGTCTGCAGAGGATGACAGCGCTTTGCTTTAAAATCTTAAGGGCCGCATTGTGATTCACTTGTAGGTACCTGCTAAAGGCTTCAAACAGCATCCCTATCTGCCACTGATACTTCAATCACCATTGGATCTGTTGGGTTATATGGCTGAGGTAGCAGAGCAGCTTGCATACCATCCTGAACCCTTTGCAGAGTCTTCTCCTGTTCTGGGCCCTATCAAAACTAGCATATTTTTGGGTCACTGAATTAGTGGGCTAGAGTAGCACATCCAAATGAATAATATGTTGCCTCCAATCCAAAGAGACCCACTAGGTGAAGTACCTCTTTTTTGGTGTAAGAAGGGCCAGATGGAACATCTGATCATTCATCTTAGAAGGGATATCTCAGCATGTCCCACACCACTGGCTCCTGTAAATTTCAGTGGAGTAGAAGGCCCCTGAACTTATGCCAGATTTATTTTCCACCTTTTGATATGGAAATGTCTTACCAGTAATTGTTTTCTTGATTTCTTCGTATTGTCTATATGTGTTCTCTTGTACGTCACTGAGTTTACCTTAAGATCGTTATTTTGAATTTCTTTTCAGGCATTTCATAGATTTCCTTTTCTTTGCTATCTGTTCCTGGAGAATTATTGTGTTCCTTTGGAGGTGTCATGTTTCTTTGTTTTTTTTTTTTTCCATGTTTCTTGTGTTCTTAAATTGAATTACATGAATCTAGTACAACAGACACTTCTTCCAATTTTATAGATTGCTTTCGTAGGGAAAATTTTTTTTTCCTGTAGATGTATCTATAGTGTTGATTGGGTTGGGTGCTTTGGCTCTGACTCTGGGTGGGTGTAGTAGTGTAGTCTTCATATGATTTCTTTGGCTATAATCAATGTCAGCAGTGTCTTTGAGTTCCTCTGTGGATTAGGCTGGGGTAGTTAGTGGAGGCTGTGGTGAGTATTTCCTGGGGATGGCAGTGCCATGTGGGCTGGTCCTTGGGCCCCTGGGTGGTGCATGTGAGTGCTGGTGATAGCAGTGGGGGGCCTGGGCAAGCTGGTCTTTGTGCCCCAGCAGCATGTCTGGGTGCTAGTGGTAGTAGCAGCAGGCACTGCAGTAGTGACAATGAGCTGGCTCTTGGGCCCCCAGGTGGTGCACATAGGCGTTGCATCAGCTGGCTGTGTAGGCTAATCCGTGGGCCCCTGGTGGAGCATGCAGGTGATGGTGGTTGTGGTGGTGGGCAGGGTAAAGTAAATTATTTTACTGCTACTTGTTATCTTTAATTTTGCTAGTAATTCCTAGGGAAAACCTACACACGGAGTTTACATTAGCTTCAGATGGTCACATACATAGGATAATACATATGATAAAACAAACAAACCCCAAATGCTCATTTATGTTATAAAAACACTACAAATTGATATGATTCTTTGCAGATGGAAAATTGCTTTTTATTCTTTCTTTATTTTCTAAGTTACCTTTAAGGAATGTATTACTACGATTTAATGAAAAATACACTATATAAGACAATTTATTGCCAAATGATGTAAGTGAAAAAAAATATATGTGAAGAAAGTACATGCATATTTTAACAATGACTATTTCTGGCCGATGGATCCATAGAAGATTTTATTTTATTTAACATTTTCCAAATGTACAAAATTCTCTAGAATAAACATCAAACTTTATAATCAGAAAAACTTAAAACAACGAAGAAGGTATGGTACAGAGTGATCAGATATAAGATAACGAGGGAAAGTGTACTGTGAATTGGCAGTTAAGGGATCTCTGGTCACCCTCACTGGAACAGTTTCTATGGAGTGGCACCACACCATCCCCAGCAACTGTCTCCTCTATGGGCTTCATAATATTGTCCTCGTTTGCATCACCTTCTTATTTGCTTCTTCCATCTCTGCCCTTTATTTGTTGTTGTTCAGTCTCTTAATGCAAGTGGCGAAAAGATACAGGAACAGACTCAGTGGGAAGAGGAGGGAATCCACCAAGGGGCAGAGAGACTAGACAAGAGTGTGAGGTATTGTGGAAAATTTTCCAACTTTACCATGGACCCTGGAGGGCTGGCCATCCAAGGTGGTACTGCGACTCCGAGTCCATGGTCCAACACACCACACTGTGCTTCTCTGTTAGTTTCACTGGCACATGATGTTCATGAGTCCTGTAAACCAATGTTTTCTAGTTTGTCTCCTGTGATATTATTTTCAAGGTATCATGTGTACTATACATTATATTTGCTTGTATGCTGTACATGTTACTACTTTATGGTATTTTATAGGATTCCCCAAACTTAGCTAATTATTAGAATTATGGTGACATTTAATGAACACAGATTTCTAGCCTCCTTCCTTTGAGGTTCCAATTCAATATGTCTAGGTTGGGCCACAAAAGGCTGCATTTTTAACATTTGACCATCACTATATTTTTACATTTATTTAATTTCAAAGTATTAGGGGGTACAAATGTTTTTGTTACATGAATACCTCTTACAACACTTAAGTTGGGGCTTTTAGTGTGTCCATCAACTGAATAGTGTTCATTGTACATGATAGGTAAGGTTTTACACTTCTCCCCTCCTCCTTGGTTTCCAATGCCTTTTACATCTCTTTGTGCCCATGTGTGCCCATTGGTTAGCTCCCAATTATTAAAGAGTATGTGTGGTGTTTGTTTGAAAAATCCTGAGATACTTCACTTAGGATAATGGTCTCCAGTTCCATCAAAATTGCTACAAAAGACACTATTTCATTACTTTTTATAGCTGAGTAGCACACCATGATATGTGTGTATACACACACACACACACACACACACACACACACCCCACATTTTCTTAATCCACTTGTGAATTGATGGGCACTTAGGTTGATTGCACATCTTTGCAATTGTGAATTGTGCTGCAATAAACATTTGAAGGCAAGTGTCTTTTTGATAAAATGTCTTCTTTTCCTTTGGGTAGATACTTAGTAGTGGTATTGCTGGGTCAAATGGTAAGTCTACATTTATTCTTCAAGGAATCCCCATACTGTCTTCCATAGAGTTTGTGCTAATTTGCAGTCCCAACAACAGTGTATAAGCATTCCTTTCTCTCTGCATCCATCACCAGCATGTATTGTTTTTTGACTTTCTAATAATGGCTATTATGACAGGGGGAAGGTGATATCTCATTGTGGTTTTAATTTGGGTTTCCCTGATGATTAGTGATGTTGAGAATTTCTTCATATGTTTTTTGGCTGTTTGTCTTTGGTCATTTGTCTACCTTCCTTTGAAAACCTTCTGTTCATATCTTTACCCACTTTTTAATGGGGATATTTGTTTTTTCTTGCTGATTTGTTTGAGTTCTTTGCAGATTCTGGATATTAGCCCTTTATTGGATGTATAGTTTGTGAATATTTTCTCCCATTTTGTAGGTTGTCTATTTACTCTGTTGATTATTTCCTTTGCTATACAGAAGCTTTTGAATTTAATCAAGTCCCATTTATTTCTTTTTGTTTTTGCTGTATTTGCTTTTGGGGTCTTAGTTACAAATTCTTTCCCTAGGCTAGTGTCTAGAAGAGTTTTTCTACATTTTCTTCTAGAATGTTTATGGTTTTATGTCTTACATTTAAGTCTTTTATCCATCTCAAATTAATTTTTATATATGGTGAGAGACAGGAATCTTGTTTCATTCTTCTGCATGTGGCTATCCAGCTTTCCCAGCATCATTTATTGACTAGGGCTTCCTTTCACCAGCGTATGTTGTTGTCTGCTTTGTTGAAGATCAGTTGGTTGTGGGTAGATGATTTTCTACCTGGGTTCTCTATTCTGTCCATGGTCTATGTCTCTACTTTTATACCAGTACCATGATGTTTTGGTTACTATAGCCTTACAGTATAATTTGAAGTCTGGTAACACGATCCCTCCAGATTTGTTCTTTTTGCTTAGGATTGCTTTGGCTACTTGGGCTCTTTTTGTTTCCAAATGAAGCACAGAATTATTTTTTCTAGATCTGTGAAATATGATGTTGGTATTTTGATGGAGATTGCACTAAATCTGTAAATCACTTTGGGTAGTATGAACATTTTAACAATGTTGATTCTACCAATCCATGCACATAAGATGTTTTTCCATTTATTTGTATCATCTGCCATTTCTTTCATCAGTGTTTCATAGTTCTCCTTGTCGAGATCTTTCACTTCCTTGGCTAGGTATATTCCTAAATATGTTTCTTTGTAGCTATTTTGAATGATATTGAGTCTTTGATTTCGCTCTCAGTTTGAGTGTTATTAGTATATAGAAATGCTACTGATTTGTGTACATTGATTTTGTAACCTGAGACTTTGCTGAATTTGTTTATCAATTCTTGGAGTCTCTTGGTGGAGTATTTAGGATTTTCTAGATACAGATCATATGGTTAGTGAAAAGCAAGAGTTTGACCTCCTCTTTCCTGATTTGGATGCCTTTTATTTCTTTCTCTTGCCTTATTGTTCTGGTTATGACTTCCAGTACTATATTGCATAGAAGTGGTGACAATGGGCACTCTTGTCTTGTTCCAGTTGTTAGGGGGAATACTTCCAACTTTTCCCCCATTCAGTAAGATGTTGGCTGTGAGTTTGTAGTCTATGGCTTTTATAATTTTGAGATATGTTCCTTCTGTTCCTAGTTTGTTGAAGGTTTTTAATCATGAAAGAGTGCTGGATTTCATCAAATACTTTTTCTGCATCAATCGAGATGATCATATGGTTTTTTTTTTCTTTTGTTTATGTGGTGAATCATGTTTATTGATTTGCACATGTTGAGCCATCCTTGCACCCCTGGGATTTGATCATGGTTAATTATCTTTCTGATGTGCTGTTGAATTTGATTTGCTAGTATTTTGTTGAGAATTTTTGCATCTATATCCATAAATGGTCCATTGGTCTGTCGTTTTCTTTTTTTGTTGTGCCCTATCCTGGCTTTGATATCAAGGTGATACTGGCTTCATAGAATGAGTTAGGGAGGAGGGTTCCCTTCTTCTCAATGTTTTGGAATAATTTCTGTAGGATGGGTTCTTCTTTGCAGGTCTGGTAGAATTTGGCTGTGAATCTGTCTGGTCTGGGGCCTTTTTGGGTTGGGAGTATTTTTTTATTACTGCTTCAATTTCACTGATCATTATTGGTCTGTTCAGAATTTCTATTTCTTCCTGATTGAGGCTTGGGAGGTTGAGTGTTTCCAGGAATTTATCTATTTCCTCTACATTTTCTAGTTTATGTGCATAGAGATTTTCATAGTATTCATGGGTGATATTTTGTATTTCTGTGGTATCAGTTGTAATGTCTCCTTTTTCATTTCTTGTTGAGCTTATTTTGGTCCTTTCTCTTCTATTTCTGGTTAATCTAGTTAGAGGTCTATCAATTTTGATTATCTTTTCAAAGAACCAACTTTTTGTTTTGTTGATCCTTAGTAAATTTTTTTGTTTCCATTTTGTTTAGTTTCTGTTCTGAGCTTTGTTGTTTCTTTTCTTCTGCTGGCTTTGTTTGGTTTGCTTTCCTTTTCCTTTGAGATGTGACATTAGGTTGTTAATTTGCGATCTTTTTGTCTTTTTAATATATGAATTTAAGGCTGTGAATTTTTCCCTTAGGACTGCTTTTTCTGTATCCCATAGATTTTGCTAGCTTGTGTCCCCTTTGTCATTCAGTTTGAGGAATCTTTTGATTTCCATCTTAATTTCATCATTGACTGAAGAATTATTCAGCAGCAGGTTGTTTAATTTCTATGACTTTGTGTAGATTTGAGTGTTTCCCTTGGGATTGATTTCTAGTTTTATTGCACTGTGGTCTGAGAAGACACATGGTATGATTTTGATTGTTTTGAATTTGCTGAGACATATTTTGTGGCCTACGATATGATCAATCTTGGAAAATGTTCCATGTGCTGATGAGAAGATAATATGTTCAGTGGTTTTTGGGTAGAATGTTCTCTAAATGTCTGTTAGGTCCAGTTGTTCTGGAGTCCTGTTTAATCTAGTTTTTCTTTATTGATTTTCTGCTTTGATGATCTGTCCATCTCTGTCAGTGGGGTCTTGCAGTCCTTGGCAATTATGTCGCCACTGCTTATTTCTTTGCTTAGATCAAGTAGAATTTGCTTTATGAATCTGGGAGCTCCTGTGCTAGGTACATATATGTTTAGGATTGTTATGTTTCCTATTGAATTGTTCCCTTTATCCTTATATAATGGTCATCTTTGTCTTTTTTTTTTTTTACCATTGTTGATTTAAAGTCTACTTTGTACGATATAAAAATGGCTGTACCAACTCACTTTTGGTTTCCATTTGCATGGAACATTTTTTTCCATCCCTTTACCTGAGTCTGTGCGAGTCCTTGAGAGTTAGATGTGTTTCTTGGAGACAGCATATACTTGGGATGTGTTTTTTCATCCATTCATCCAGTGTGTGTCTTTTCAGTGGGGCACTGAGGCTGCTCACATTCAGTGTTAATATTGATATGTGGGATAATGTTCTGTTCATCATGTTGAATGATACCTTGTTGTTTTGTTTTCTCTCTTGTGCTACTGTTTTATAAAAGCTATGAGTTTAACTTTTGGGTGTTTTTTACACTGATGGGTATCTATTGTGCTGTTCCATGTATAATGCAGTTCTGAGTATTTCCTGTAGGGCAGGTCTAGTAGTGACAAATTCCCTCAGTGTTTGCTTGTCTAAAAAAGTCTTTATTTATCCATCATTTATGAAACTTAGTTTTACAGGACACAAAATTCTTGGCTGACAGTTGTTCTGTTTAAGAAGACTTAAAATAGTGCCCCAATTCTTTCTGGATTGTAAGGTCTCTGCTGAGAAGCCTGCCGTTTGACCATTGCTATTAATTATGAGATTTACTTCAACTTTGAAACCTGTGGATTTACTATGGTTTCTAGCATATCTGACTCCTTATGGTTCCTAATGGTAAAAATATTTTAAAGAACTATAAGGGATCTCTGGGTTTGGAGACGAGAGCACAGGAAGATCCTGGGAAACAGGGATTCTTGTTCTAATATAGTTTGAGTCTAGGACTTCCGTAGCTCAACTTATTCAGGGATAATTTGGCTCAGAAAGAGAATGTGTTTCTGGTTGGTCCGAGTGCAGTGGTGTTTACAACTAATTGATCACAACCAGTTACAGATTCCTTTATTCCTTCTCCACTCCCACTGCTCCACTTGACCACCCTTAGGAAAAAAAAAAATAATAAAATAGAATGTGTTTCTTGCTGTTCTCCTATCCATACTATGTGTTAGTTGAACATTGATGTGCTGCTTTTTGTCCCAACAGAGCCAACAGGAGCCTGTGTCAGGAGAACACGTTAGAGCAGAGTTGCTGGATGCCCAAACTGCGGCTCCTCCTCCTGGGGAAATGTCACTCAGGAAAAAGTGCCACGGGAAACACCATTCTGGGCAAACCTGTATTTAAGTCCATGTGCAGTGGTCAGATGGTGACTAAAATGTGCCAGAGAGAGTATGGGGACCTGAAAGGGAGGGAGGTTGTGGTCATTGACACCCCTGACCTTTTCTCAAAAGTTTATGCTGAAGACAAGCAACGCAACATCCAGCACTGCTTGGAGCTCTCTGCTCCCAGCCTCCATGTCCTGCTCCTGGTAATTCGCATTGGCTATTATACAAGGGAGGATAAGGAAACAGTCATGGGCATCGAAGAGGTGTTTGGATCCGAAGCCAAGAGGCACATCATTATTGTTTTCACTCAGAAGGATGATTTGGAAGATGACTTGCTGCAAGATTACATTGATAACAACAAGTCTCTCAAGGAGTTGGTTCAAAATTGTGGGGGCCGATATTGTGTTTTCAACAACAAGGCAGGTGAGGACGAACGGACTGCCCAGGTGTCAGAGCTCCTCTGCAAGATCGAGGATTTAGTGGTTGAGAACAAAGGACCATATTGTGTAAACTTCAAAATGGAAGGCAGCAGGTTCCAGGTAAAAATCCTTGTTAATGTCTCTAAGGATTTCTTTGTTGCTAAATTTAGTGGGATAAAGATGGATACAAATACGTGAAATATTGCATTGTGTGATGGAACTTGAGTTTTATTTAAGGAGATATTTATATACAATCTGCAGTAATAAGAGGTATCAGACTATAGGTTACTTTAAGTATCAGCCTAAGGACTTTAGACTTTCTTGGCAAATTAATGGACAAGTTTAAGCCCTTATCTTACCTGGCCCCTCATATTATTGAATACACAATGATTCTTTGCCTAGCTTCAACAGAACTACTCTCTTCTTGTTTTGTTTTTCCTGCTTTATTTCTGGCTACTCCAGAGATTGCTGAGTCCTCTGCTAATCTCTGACCTCTAAAAGTTGACATCCTCAGGGCTTGGTTCTGGCCTTTCTTCAATTCCTTATACTCTCTTCTCAGATGACCCCATATTTTCATGGCACTGAGCTCCATTTATTGCTAGCGTTTTCCAAATTATTAAAAGTAGTAACTGTAGTCTGTCCATAGTCTGTCCTTTGAGCTCAGACTTCTTTTTGCAATTGCTACTTGGCATCTCCACTTGTCTCTCTTAATTTTTGATCTCTCTTAAATCTGTAAGGTTTTTTCCTCTCAACTCAATTGATGGTTATAGTGCTCACCATGATCTTCATACCCAAGCCCAGATGTCAGCTTTGATACCCTGCTGGCTTGCATCTGAAATCACCAGGGATTGATCTACCTGGAATCCACCTGGAATCCACCTACTTCCCACCATCTCTGCTCCCACCACCTGGTCCAAGCCAGCATCTTTTCTTGCCTATACTATTTTAATCTACTAATGACATTGATTCTTGGGCCTTATACCCTAATCCATTTTACACATAATAGCCAGGGTTGTATTTTATTTAATTTTTTTAACATGAAAGGAAAATGTACTTGTAACTAAGGAAAATACAAAAATGCAGGCTTTTGCCTTTGAGGAGCTTACAGTTCAATTGCAGTGACTTATGCATAGGAAACAAAGGACTCACCGGCTCAGTGTAAGTAGGGGAGGCTGAGACAGAGGATTCTGCAGCTGTAAGTGCCAGAGGATGAAAAGCAGGCAAAAGTGGAGCCTGGAGGAAGTTTTGGCCAGACAGAGAGACTTCTTAGAGGTGGAGAGCAATAAGCCTAATAAGCAGGATGGAAATAAGAAGAAAATCAACATGTATTTGGTGCCTGCTAAATTCCACATACATACATAAGTTGATGAAGTCTTCATAGCACCTCTATGTACAGATGTTCTACTGATGAGGAAACCGAGGCTCAAGAGTTACCCACCTACCCTATGCCTGAGTTCTCTCTCTTTCTTTCACTGCAATCTCTCTCTCTCTTTAGGGCTGTGTGGAACAGGGATATCAGCAAAGAGGAGGATGAGTTTTCTACAACGAATCCCTCTTGTTTAAATGCTTTGGTCACTTCCTGCTGATCTTACAATGAAGTTCAGAACCTGGCTGGACTTTAATTTGGCCTGGCTCCTTACCCTGTGCCCTTTCTGCGCACTGGTGTCACTGACCTTCCTGTGGGCCCTTGAGATACGCTCACTTCCTTGCCGGAGCCTCAAGCTGTGATTCTCTCTGCACTGACACTGCTCTCCCCCTCCCACCCTGTGTCAGGTCTGCTTTTATTTATCCACCTGCCTCGGCTGAAGCTTACTCCTCAGGGACGCCTCCCTGACTGTCCTGACTCTCAGGACCCTGGAATGACCCCCCACAGCTCCCCTCCCCTCATGGCACCCCTCAGACTGGTCACCCCCATATCAAGTGATTCCAGTGGTGCCTCCCCACATACTCCATGAGAACAGAAATCATATCTGCTCTGTCGACTACGGTATCTTAGTTTTGTCTTCTGTAAGACAGAGATCATAATCACATGTATCTCAGGAGCTACTGTGAGGATTAAATGAGATGCTTACAAAATTGTTAACAAATACTTGAAATTTGGTAGGTGTTCAGGAATTATTAGTGGTTATTATTATTTTATGAAAATATATGAGAATCAAATAAATTGTAGAGACATCAAGGACTTTAACAATCCAGAAACTGAGTCAGATCCCTACTTTTAGGACTCTATGCCCTGGAAATAAAAACATTAGTATATATAAAGATATATGGACAAGAATAGTTATCACAGAATTTTAAAAATAGTAAAACCAGAAATAACCTGGAGATCAATCCATAAAGGGCTGGTTGCATTAGTTATGCATGTCCACACTATGGAAAAAATTGTATCTACTAAAAAGAATGATGTAAATTTATCTACATTGACTTCTGCCAATGTACAGGATACATTACATGCTACAGGCACCTAGTAAGTGTCTTTATAGGTCCACGTATGTTTGTATGTATTAGTGTAAACGTAGAAAAACATAGAAGGATATATATCGGTTAAAAACTGTTGCTTTTCTGGTGGATTGGAGATAGATTATTAATTTTTATATTATGGACATTTACATTGTAACAATCTTTGGTATTTAAATAACACTAAAGAATTTGAACTTGGCCCTGTAAAGTGAAAGATATCTGACAATCAGAGCTGGATGGAGAGGACTCTGGGAGAGGGACGATCGAAAGTATCAAAGACATTGGGCAAGGCTAGGCAAGAAAGCAGAGGGAGGGTTTCCTTGGCTGGCATGGAGATTTAGCAAAGATGAATTTAAAATGAAGTCTAGGAATTTTCTAGGAATAGCAGGTTCATCAAGACTGCATGACATGCTTTTCACTTCCTTTCTTGATTCCACGGCAATTTAAATTTTGGGAGTGAATATAGGATTCACCAGGCAGGAGAAAGGGATGTCAATTATGTGTTTGGCCCTCCATCCTGTTGTCTCTGTTTGCCAAATTTGCGGGGGAGTTTTCAAATTTTGCTGGACCTCATGTTAGAAGAAGCTTCATCTCTATTGTGACAGCAGCAAGGGAAGGAGGCATTGGAGATGTCACCACCTCTGGGAACCGGTCACAGCAGCATCAGTGGGATCTAAGGATCAACTGTCATTCTGGACAGGTCCACAAAGGCCAGTGAAGACCATGACCAGGGCCTTGATTTCACCACCTCCTAATCAGCAGATTACTCTGAATTATATATTTAAGTTTCCATTTTTTTAATTTGCAAAAAGATGAGATTTGAAATCCGTGTGCATCGTTTTTTCCCTCTATTTTCTAGGATTGTGTGAATGAAGCTACATCTCAGGAGGGGGACCATCCACATGGTAAGTTGATCCTTTAAAAATATTAAGCTCATATCTGTATTCTTTTTAATGCATTACACAGCCAAGTTGAAGTGAATAAATTATCCATATAAATCAGAACAAAAATGCACCCTGGAGACCTAGTCTAGATTATTGCCCACAGCCAGTTCTCCAAGGACCTCCTAACACTCATGAATAGGTGCAGTACCAGCAAAGGTCCTGGACACAGTGTTCTTGGACTTTTCTGAAATGTTACAGAGCTAGGCTTACCTCTTGTGGCTTCTTTTCTAACTCAGCCTCTTCTTTCTGGACCTGGATCCAGCATTATCCAGGTTTTGACTCCTGTTAGGAAAGCAGAAATCAGTCCTTCGTGGACAATAACAACTTGCAGAATTCGCGGATGGAGCACAGTATCCATGTAACGATGGCTATTAATGACATATCTATCCTGCCCATATCTGCACAAGTCAATGTGTATAGATCTACCTCTTTCTGGTTAGCAGATGCAATTTGTAATAATGTGGACATACACAACTACTGCAACCATGCCTTTGTTGATGGATTTGCAGGTTATTTTTGGGTCAGCCCTGTGCAAGAACTGAGTATTCGGCAGTGAACAAGATAGATAAGACAGTTTTTCTCATGGAACTTCCCCACATTATAAAATCATAATTTTGATAATAATGATAAATGCAGGTGACATTATGTGCTGGGAAATAACTTTTATGTATATAATTCCATCCTCACAGCATGTAATACACAATCCTCTTAAAAATATGTAGTTCAGTCCTCGGCCCTGTGGAGAAGGCATCATTATTGTTATCCTTATTTCACAAATGAATGAACTCAGCCAGAAATGTGTGAATACAGGCAGTGGGCTTCAAAATTCTGCAGATGCCCTTTAGCCAAGACCCCCCGGAACACACTGTGACTGAACAGAATTGGGTTTATTGACGCATGGCAGTGAGAGCCTGGCCCACCGTGGGGAATCATGGGGCATCTCAGAAAGAGGGGGCTGGGAAGGAGTTTCATAGGATGTGGGCTTGTGTTAGGTGAGCTTAAGGAAGGTTCCAGAAAGTGGGCCTTTGCTCCAGATGGATGCTATCAGGAGGTGGGAGTAGTGCCACGACTAGGTATTTTAATAGTTCCTTCTCAAAGGTGATGAGGGTGAAGTGGGGCTAAAGCTGTCAGGAAGCAGCTGTCATCCTCTTAGCCAGGACGGGAAAGTTTGGGCAATGCTCTTGCGCTTCTCTGTGTTCAGATGTGACAGTGGAGTGGTCATGGTCACAGAGCGCTCATGTCTGATGTTCTGTGATACTGGGGATGAGGAACAGGAGGGGCCACGGCCTCGCTGTGGATGTCGGACCGGCTCCTGGCTCTCGGGGGCTACTGTTTCCTTCCTCAGCTCCTCCCTTTAACCACTACACTACATTGTCTCTCCTGAATTGAAGGGAGAGACAATATTTGAAAGAATGAACTGTTATTTTGGTAGGAGTCATAAAGGAAGATATATGGCACCTAATTTGTATGGCTTTGGGGGAATCAATTTAGGGGAAGCTCTCGTGAAGAAGTGATATTTACACAGAAATGGGAATGACCAGCAGGAGCTAGATAGGATAAGAGATGAGGACAGTGCTATCAGATGTACCAAAGCCCTGAAGGTTGTAAAGGATGAGAGGGGGAGTATGAGACAGAGAGGAAGGGCGGCGTCGAGGCCTGAGTCAAGTCCCTCCTTATCCACGAAGCCAGTCGGGACACTAAGGACTTTAAAGGTGCTGTTTCCCTTATTCCTTTCAACAGCCCAGGATATGGGCATTCATATGCCCATCCTACCAATGTGCAACCTCAGATTCACAAAGTAGAAACTTTTCCAAGGTGACACAACACGGACCTGGTGTCACTAGCATTTTAGCCATCTTGCTTTGCACTAAATGCCGTGTTCATTCCATCTTCCTGCCCTGTTGCTCAGACGGTGAGTGACATCCCTGTCCATGAGGGCTGTCGATGCACCAGTCTCCGTGAATATTCCCTGCAGTTGCTGACTCTACCTTTTGCTCAGAACGTGAGTCTGGTGTTGACCTTGTGTCACAGGAGAAGCGGTGGGAGCAGGGGATGTATGCAGATATAGTTTTTGGGTGTAATTTTGCAGGTTTTTACAGCAATTTATTGAGGTATGATTTACATAGAGGAAAACGCATGAATCTTAAGTATACAGCTTGGTGCCTTTTCCCATATCAACACATATGTGATCACCATCTAGATAAAGATCCAGGGCATTTCTATCACCTTAGAAGTTCTTACTGTCCTTCTCCAAAGAGATCCACTGTGTGGACTTCTATCAACATAGATTAATTTTTTTTTTTTTTTTTTGAGACAGAATCTTGCTCTCTTGCCAGGGCTAGAGTGCTGTGGTGTCAGCCTAGCTCACAGCAACCTCAGACTCCTGGGCTCAAGCGATCCTTCTGCCTCAGCCTCCCAAGTAGCTGGGACTACAAGCATGCGCCACCATGCCCCGCTAATTTTTTTTTTTTTCTGTTTCTAGTTGTTTGGCTAATTTCTTTCTATTTTTGGTAGAGATGGGGTCTCGCTCTTGCTCAGGCTGGTCTCGAACTCCTGAGCTCAAACAATCCGCCTGTCTCGGCCTCCCGGAGTGCTAGGATTAACATAGATTAATTTTGATTCTTGAACTTTGTATAAGGGAATCATATAGTACATAGTTTTTGTATTTGGCTTCTTTCACTTGAGATCCATCCATGTTGCATATCACTAGTTTACTCTATTTTTTAAAAATTGCTGAGTGTATTTGGTTTTAGGAATATACCACCAAGGGGCATTTAAAAATCAGATTCTCCCTGCTCCTGCCTTAGCCCATGGGCCTCCAGTCCCAGTACTTGCCCTTGGTAACAAAATGAGGGGCACCCTGAGGACCATGTTCCTGTTCCAGGAAAGCTCAAGCTCCTGGCATGTCTCTTAGTTGACTCATGCCGCCTTTGTGGCTTTTATCTTGATGGATAGCTTCTGGCTGAGCCTAAGTTGTAGTGGTTCAGGATGCTGCTGCCATTCTCTCCAAAAATTCACAGGGATGAGAAATAAAACCTGTCCACATTCATATTCAACTGCAGGAAGAGATTTTGAATTTGTCTGTCCCACAGGTCCAGGGGAGAGGCAGAGGCAGGACACAGGACCTGAGCAGAACCCGGGGACATCAGAACTGAGGGTCCTCCTCGTGGGGAAGTGCGGCGCTGGAAAAAGTGCAGCAGGAAACAGCGTTCTGGGGAAGCAGGTCTTTGAGACCAAATTCAGTGAGCAGCCAGTAACCCAGAGCTTTAGGTCTGAGAGCAGAATCTGGAGAAAGAAGAAAGTTTTGATCATTGATTCTCCAGATATCTCATCTTCAAAGGATGTTGGATCAGAGCTTAGGAAATACACCTGTGCCGGCCCCCATGCCTTCCTCATGGTGACGCCACTGGGCTTGTACAACAAGAAAGATGAGGCGGTGCTGGATACCATCAAAAGCAATTTTGGAGACAAATTTGTTGAGCACATGATCATTCTCCTTACCAGGAAAGAAGATTTAGGGGATGAGGATATAGATAAGTTCTTAAGAAGCAGCAATCAAGCTGATCTCTATGGGCTTATCCAGAAATGTAAAAGCAGATACAGCGCCTTCAACTACCGGGCGACGGGAGAAGAGGAGCAAAAGCAGGTGGATGAGCTTCTGCAAAAAATTGAGAACATGGTGGAGCAGAACAGAAACAAGCCTTGCATCTTTAGGGAAAAAGGTAAATTGAGACATAGAAAACATTTTCATATATACTGTTTAAAAATAGATTTAAAACACATAAGAACTTTATTTTCTAAAAGGCATAGAAAAGATAGGACAGGTGCATCTACCAACTAACTCTTCTCTATCTCCTTTCTTTCTCAGATTGTACTGAAGTTATGACCTTTCCATGCACAGTGTCCTGAACTGGTCTTTAATTCTTTTGTGACCCTTAACCCATCTCCCCAACTGAACGGAGGGTCTTGAGGGAAGGAGTTGACCTTTTCCAATCTCATTTTCCCTAGTGTACTGTTGCCCAGGGCTCGGCTCACTGCCCTCTCCACTGATGAAGGAGGACTCCCCACCCACTCAGTTCTACACATAGACCTGAGTTGAGATCCTTCCCATTCTTACTCATCCCATTCTCCTCTGCTTCCAACACTCTCACCCAGGAAGAACGTCAGACCCAAATGGGCATATGTGTTCATTGAAACCTTTCGTGGCCTTCCATGGGGACAAAGAAGATGGTCTTGCTGGAGGTGGGGGTTCACAGCTCTAGAATATGTGGGATGGGGAGGTCAGACCAGATTTCAGAGGCATCTGAGACCCAGACCCCCTGTGGGCACAGAAGCAGAGACTGAAATACATGACAAATATGGGGGTTTCGGAAGATTAAGCTACTGTTCATCCTGTAAGCATGAGTATGAGCTTGTGGGCTCAGGATGAGTAGTTCAATCATTTCCCCTGGAAGCAAGAACATGGGATGGGCTCTCCTCCCTCTTTGCTTTGGGGCAGATATTAGTCACTTGATGACAAATTCATACTGGAAGAGAACTGTGATGAAGCCAGAATGAGCACTGGGCCATCACAGTGCAAGTGCAAAGGCGTAAGAAAAACCTTCAAAGAATACATACTGTAACATCTCTGTGCTTCTGTGAATTTCATTCACAGGGAAATTTATCCTCTTTCTCCATCGCGGACACCGCACACAACAGTGTTCAGTGAATATTCATTATTACAACCACAAGGTGTCTTATGACTCATCAGTGAAAGACAATTAAGTTCAATGTGGATTTAATGAGAAATAAATTTTAACATGATCTGAGCATGGAAACTGCTAATTTGTCAATGGTATATATAGTTACGTTTTCATGAAAGTCAATTCTACAGAATAATTCTTTAAATACCTTAAGGAGAGGTTGCTATAGTGAGCACTAATTGGCAATGGGAAGACATCATTGCAACAGGAACAGATGACAAAGGGTGAGATGTGCAGACGGGACCTGGCTGAGGGGGAAAAGAACCATAAGGCCAGAGGCATTCACAGGAGCCAGGGAGTCAGAGAAGGTACCAGAAAAAGGGGGCAAGGCAGATTCAGAGGTAGGAACCGTGCCATGTTAGTGGATGAGCACTGGGTGGAGACAGCGGTCCAAGTCCTGCTGCTGAGTTCACTGAGTGAATGAGGACAAGCCATTCCCGTGCCTGGGGACTGACCTGCCAGGTGAGAGGGAGGCGTTGGCGCTGCCTGAGCATCCCCTCTGCTTTAGTGATGTAATCCTGCTTTCTGGCATGACTTTATTTTTTCTTATTTTTTATTTTATTTATCTATTTATTTTTAAACTTTAAAAAAATTTCAATAGATTTAGGAGGTACAAATGGGGATTTGTTATGTGGATATATTGTGTAGTGGTGAAGTGTGGGCTTTTAGCATACCCATCACCCGAGTAGTGTACATTGTACCCAACAGGTAATTTTTCATCCCTCACAATTCTCCCACCCTCCTCCCTTTTGAGTCTTTGGTGTCCATTATACCACTCTATGTGGCCATGCATAGCTGCAGCTTAGCTCCCATTTATAAGTGAGAACATGCAGTATTCGGTTTTCTGTTCCTGAATTACTTCACTTAGGTAATGGTCTCCAGTTCCATCCAAGTTGCTGCAAAAGACATTGATTCATTTATTTTTATGGCCGAGTAGTACTCCATGGTGTGTGTGTGTGTGTGTGTGTGTGTGTGTGTGTGTATACACAACATTTTTTTATCCACTTATCAGTTGATGGGCACTTAGATTGATTCCATATCTTTGCAATTGTGAGCTGTGCTGCGATAAACATATGAGAGTGCAGGTGTCTTTGGGTAGATACCCAGTAATGGGACTGCTGGATCGAATGGTAAATCTACTTTTAGTTCTCCGAGAAATCTCCATGCTGATATCCACAGAGGTTGTACTAGCTTCCATTCCCACCAACAGTGTCTAAGTGTTCCCTTTTCATCACAGCATCTATTGTTTTTTGACTTTTTACTAATGACCATTCTAATTGGAGTAAGATGGTATCTCATTGTGGTTTTTTTTTTTTTTTTGAGACAGAGTCTCTGTTGTCCTGGCTAGAGTGAGTGCCATGGCGTTAGCCCAGCTCACAGCAACCTCAAACTCCTGGGCTCAAGCGATCCTACTGCCTCAGCCTCCCGAGTAGCTGGGACTACAGGCATGCGCCACCATGCCCGGCTAATTTTTTTCTATATATATTTTTAGTTGTCCAGATAATTTCTTTCTATTTTTTTTTAGTAGAGACAGGGTCTCGCTATTGCTCAGGCTGGTCTTGAACTCCTGAGCTCAAACAATCCACCCGCCTCGGCCTTCATTGTGGTTTTAATTTGCATTTTCCTGATGATTATTATGTAGACCATATTTTCATGTATTTTTTGGCCATCTGTGTATTTTCTTTTGAAAAATGTCTGTTCATGTAGTTTGCCCAGTTTTTAAAATTTTTTTGATTTCAGCATATTATGGGGGTACAAATGTTTAGGTTACGTATATTGCCCTTGTCCCCCCTGAGTCAGAGCTTCAAGTGTGTCCATCCCCCAGATGGTGCGCACCGCACCCATTAGATGTATATATGTCCATCCCTCCTCCCCCCCACCTGCCCGACACCTGATTAATGTTACTACTATATGTGCACTTAAGTGTTGATCAGTTAATACCAATTTGTTGGTGAGTACATGTGGTGCTTGTTTTACCATTCTTGTGATAATGGGGTTGCTTGATTTTTTTCTTGCTGAGTTGTTTGATTCTGGGTGTTAATCATTTGTCAGATGCATAGTTTGCTACTATTTTCTCCCATTCTGTAGGTTGTCTATTACATAACTTTAAAGTCCAATTCCAGATACACCCAGGGTCACAAATCTTTTCTGCTTTCCTTCTGACAGAAGCCCTGAGCCTGATGCTTGTGGGGAAGTGTGGGACTGGAAAGAGTGCAACCGGGAACACCATCCTGGGGAGTGTCGTCTTCCCCTCTCAGCTCCGAGCCCAGCCGGTCACCAAGGTGTGCCAGAGTGGCAGGAAGACATGGGATGGGCAGGATGTGGTGGTGGTGGATACTCCTTTCTTCAACCAGATGCCTGGTGCTGAGAAGGATCCATCCTGGTTAGAGGAGGAGATTAAATGCTGTTTCTCCTGCTGTGAAGAAGGGACCAGGATTTTTGTCCTGGTGTTCCAGCTGGGGCGATTCACCGAAGAGGACAAAGCCATGGTGGAGCAACTGGAGTACGCCTTCGGGAAGGATGTGATGCGTTATGCCATTGTGCTGTTCACCCGGATGGAGGACCTTGGGCAGGGGAAGCTTGAAGATTACATCGAGAACACAAAAAACAAAGCCCTTAAGAACATAATTACAAGGTGTGGGAGGCGATACTGTGGTTTTAGTAACAAAAAAACTGGCCAAGCTGGGGAAGCCCAAGTGAAAGCTCTTTTGACACTGGCCAACGAGCTGAGAAGGAAGCGGGAAGGTGATGGGAATGCCTATGCATGGGAGAATGTCATAAAACAAATCAAACATGCTCAGGAAAAGTGCAATATGAAAAAAATCGTAAAGAATTTAAAAGGTTAATGTAAGTAGCTGAAATGCATGGGGTCTCTTTAAGTTAGGGACACCCTCAGGTTGGAGAGGGGGGCATGGTAGGACTGATGGATGGGAGGAGGGTTCACGGCTTTGAGGGCTTGGGAGGTAAATGTATCCCACCTTGTGATGCTTCAGCTGTTTGTAGGTAAATGAATTGTGAGGCTGGGGCAAATAGTAGGGGAAAAGGAGTCCAGGAGTAGACAGTCTGGGGCTGGCGGGCACCAACGTTCCAGCGTCATCCTGTCTTTCCACCCCACCTTCCCTGGCACGTGGCTTCCACGCTCGTTTGCTGCTTGGTTGCAAGACGGTGGTGTTCTACTCATGGCTGAGAAGAAATTAATAATACTGAGAGCTGCCTGGGGTGGGCGAAATGTGAGATGGAAAATAGGGAATCTTCTTCAGGGCAGGTATAGGGTTAGATGTTTTCAATCATTTCATATGCTTTGATGTCATTTGCTTATTTTCTCCCTTACAATATCAGGTTACCTTCAAGATTAACCCATTTATAAAAGCATGGACTGTCATTATTAATATTTTTGGACTTCACATATAACCCTTTACATGATAACATCTGGAAAACGTGTATGTAGATATATTCAGTTCAATGAAATAATAAACATGAATTAGATTACAAATTCATGTTCTCCTTTTGATTTCTATTTTTCTGATTTAGAGAAAGAGTACGCCTTCATGAAGAGGCAATCAAGATGTTTTTACATACTTTGATTCAGGTGAGGTTTTTGCAACTTTGGTGCCTGAGAACCCTTAGATTGGTGACAGCCCCTTGGTGACAGGTCTGTGCCAGCTCAGGTGTCTTCCACTCTGGACATTTACTACAGCAAGGACAAATAACTGTAACCAATGTTGGAACCAGAAACATGGGAGTAATAAGATCTGGAAGGCATTCCATGTGTCTTCCCCGACAGCTGGAACAGATCCCAGTTGCCACCCATGGCTGAGCGGGTGACACTGGGAGCTGCACATGGTGGGGTATGCACGGGTTAAGCAATCTGGCATCATCTCACAGGTAGGAGCTAACACACACCATTGTTTTCCTTTAGGTCCACTCCTGAGCGGGGGACAATATTGCGGTGTCAGTTCCTCTGAGAAGGACGTGTGAGAAAGAGTTAGGAGTGCAAGAGGTTTGCTGGGAGTAATGCCAGTGAATGACAAAAGAGGGAGGAAGCAGAATTGGGCAGGGAAACCCTTCATACTGTGGTCGAGGAAAGGAAAAGGAAAGCAGGGAGGCGCTGAGCTGGACGGGAGAGCCTCAGATCTGACAAAGCCTGGGCCAGCTCAGCAGGGAATTCTGGGGCAAAGATGGGTCACTAGCCAAGTGCTGCATTGGGCAGACACTAGCAGCTCTGCCGTGCTCAGCTGTAGGCAAGGAGGACCCTGGAAACAGCAAGGTTCCCAGAAGGTGAGGTGTGCCCTGACAGCGTTGCAGCTGGAGGCTGCCAGCTAGCAGCACTCCTTGGAACCAAATGGCAAGTTTCTTTTTGAAGGGAGAAACTTCAAGAGTGGCTCTCCTTCATGCCTGCTACAACCGGCTGGCATGCTCTGTGCCTCCCTGAGGACCCCGCTGCAAGCTGGACGTCCAGAACTGATAGTCCACTGCCTCAAGCATGTGTGTCTTAACAAGGCCACTGGCATCCTGGCCACCTGTTGCTCATCCTGCCTCTGCAGTGTGGTGCTATTGATGTAATGTGGTGGTTCTCAACTGGAAATAATATTGCCCTGCAATTCTTTTTATATTTTTTTTATCTCAGCATATTACGGGGGTACAAATGTTTAGGTTACATACATTGCCTTTGCCTCACCCGAGTCAGAGCTGCAAGTGTGTCCATCCCCCAGACAGTGTGCACCACACCCATTAGATGTGAATATACCCATCTCCTCCTCCCCTACACCTGCCCGACATCTGATGAATGTTATGCACTCACCATCAAATTGCTGTTAACTGATCAACACTTATGTGCACATATAGTAGTGACATTCATTGGGTGCCCTGCAGTTCTTGGAGACATTTTTGTTTGTCACAACAGGGAGTAGGTTCTACTGGCTTGTGTAGGTACAGGCCAGGGATGCTGCTGAACATCCTAAAATGCCCAGGGCAGTCGCACACAACAAACAATTATCTGGCCCAAAATGTCCACAGTCCTGAGACTGAGAGACCCTGATGCAACAGATAACGTGACGTCCGGCAGGATGTACGGCAGGACATCGAGGTGGTCCAGACCTCTGGGTTAGAGAGTGGGGGAGATAACTTGTAAGGAAGTGATTATTCCCTATTCGCAGTGTCTCCGTTTTTTTAAGGCACTAAGCTTGTGATTGTTCTTGACATCGGGTCATTCTGTACACCCAAACGTCCCCTCCTTCCTCACAGCAATCCTTTTCACTTTTCTGTCTTCCTGCATTGAGAAAGATGTACCCCAAAATGTGGCATTTGTGATAAATTTAGCTTAAAGAGTAAAAAAAAAAAAAGTTTCATGATTACAACGAGACAAAAAATCCCATAAAAATGGGCTAATTTCTTGAAAGGGTGTAGGCTGAGTTGCTGGCACGACCGTGGAACCTGCGAGCAAGCTGGCCTCCCTGGAAGAACCCCCAGGCCACTTGATGACGAGCCCCTTCTCCTCCTGCCTCAGATGGAACATCCACCTTTTCAGTAAAGCTCCTCCCCTTCCTATCCCATCACTCCATTCGTTTGTTCCATGGACCTGTTGGCCCAGCCTCTCCTACTGGGACACTATCACCCTCCCTAACAGCTTAAGGGATCAGCGTGCCTCAGCTCCCATTTTCCCCCGAGAGGCGACTTGACGTTAATGAGAAACTTCTGTGGCTTTATGCTCACATGTCTCGGTTTCCGAGAATTGACGCAGGATGTACTCAACAGAGTGGTGTAAAACCTAGCTGTGAACAGAAAGATACATTTCCCTTCGCAGCTACGAACATTTCCTGTTTATTGCTTTTCACTTAACACTGTCCTCTTATAGGTTAGTGGGTGGGAGAGTAGCAGGCTGGGTTTCCTGACCCACACGTTAAAGGGCAGCGTGTAGACTAGACGAAAAGGGGTCAAGCCTGGGCCAAGCTGTGAAGCCCAAAAGAGCCTCAGGAGACATAATTTGTCTTTCATAAATCTACAGTAACCTGAAGTCTAAAATGACATCACATTGGCAACAATTATGCATGTGTTCCTAGCTTGCACCCCATCTGCTGTTGCAGCACTCCACCCTCCCAGCAAGTTCTGTTTTCCCTGGATATATTAATATTTCTGAGTGTGCCCAGGGGACCAGTGATATTACCCACTGAAAATGTCTGTCACGAGTCATGTGGCATCTACCATGCCTTTACTCTTTTCCTGATGGAAACCCTTCTCTGCTGGGTACTGCTTACTAGGCACTATTAATTACAAAAGCATGACTCTCAATCCTACTGGCCACCATAGGTTGCCAATATTTCCAGGTCTACTGGGCACTGGAGCACCCTCCAAACACCTTTGGTATTTCTTCTGATCATTCCTGTTTTCACCGGGCAAGGAAGTTCTCATGAGCACCCCTCCTGGTTCCACTGGCTGCTCACGCCTTCCTTCGTGGGTTTCCTACCTTGGGAATGGTTCCATAATCTGTCAAGTTGCCCACACCATGCACCTTGACTTTTCTTTGCAATAAATAACAAAAAATTGTGTATTATAATGGCTTCATATCTCCCTGGAGCATCCACTTTCCCCCTTTTCTCCACCCTAGTTGCGGTTACCATCATTTCTGGTCTGGATCATGGCAACTGTTTCTTAGGACTGAACTTGTTTCCGGGCTTGCTCCTCTCGAATTACCCTTCATGCTGCAACCATAATGCTATTTATAAGGCTTACGTATAATTGTGAGGTGATGTCGGTGGGAATGGCAGAGTAATGCCCTCCAAAAATCCTCATCTCCACAAAAACAATAACACAGTCAAAAATAGAATCAAAATTTTTTCAGAACTCTGGGTATTAACCAAAGGCTTGAAGCTCTATTGGGAGTGTTAATTGAAGAAAAATAGTAAAAACAGTGAGTTTTGTGGTGTTTCAACTCGCCTCATTCCCATCACCCCCAACTCTGTGGTTTCCCTTGAAAACCAGTAAACTCTCATTACTGTGACAACTGGCAGCCACTGAGGGGGTCAGTTGGAGTTGGAGCTCCTTAGAAGCCCCATTCCTAGAAATATGTCATTATTTGACCAGTCTGGTAGTTCCCTAGAAGACCCACTAGCAAGCTTTGTCTTTATTTGACCTGACTTGGAGCTTGCCCAGTGCTAACTGTCTTTTTCTATGGGTGCGTTTTGAAAATAATTGTTTAGCATCATGGCTACATGAGGCCAGTGGATAACAATTGGGGAAATAACAGGTTAAACAAAAGGCCTAAAAAGAAAAGCTGTGGAATGAGATACCATTGGGAACTTTGAAAAGTTTTGACATATTTCTGGAACTCTAGAAGGGCACTCAAATGCACAGGGCTATGTACATGCCAGGAATGTGCAAATACTCAGGACAGACCTGAGAGGACCCTAACTTCTTTCACTTCTGGCTGATCTAGAGACTCTGCACAAGCAGGAAATGAAGATGAGGCAGAGTTGTAAACAGCCCAGCTGAGTACTGAAGGCACCTCCCAAGAAGCACACAGAGCCCCTTGGCCAAGATTGAGGGATTTATAGATTCCAGAAATTTAAAGAACTCTTTGTCAATCATTAGCTGACCACTAAACTACCTGAGCTGAGAAGTCACTGGCCACACATGACAATGAATACAGACTTTATAGAATTAGTTTAGAAAGGTCACTAAACAAAACAACAGCAATCACTGCAATGAAAATAAAAAGTATATGATTTCCAGTATTGTGACATTATATTATGTAAAATGTCCAATTTCTAACAAAAAATTATTAAACACACAAAGAAATAAGAAAGTATGACCGATATACAGGAAAAAAACCCCAACTATCGATAGAAACCGTTCCTGAGGAAGTCCAGTTGTTGTTGGACTTACTAGAAAAAGTCTTTAAATCTGCTGTTCACAGTATGTTCAAAGAAATAGAGGAATCCATGTCTAAAAAACTAAAGGAAAGTATGAGAACAATGTCTCACAAAATAGAGAATTCCAATAAAAAGATATAAATTATATAAAAAATACTAAATAAAGATAGCAGGATAAGTTCTGGTGTTCATTGCACAGTAGGGTATTGTGTATTACAAAATAGCCAGAGGAGAGGCTTTTGAATGTTCTTGCCACAAAGAATGATAAATGCATGAGGTAATGAATATGCTACCTATCCTAATTTGATCTTATGCAACATATGCATGTGTCAAAATATCAAATTGTACCCCATAAATATGTACAATAACAATGTGTCGATTAAAAAATAAAAAATACTAACTAGAAATTCTGGGGTTGAAAAAATTGTAATAAATAAAATGAAAATTTACTGTAGGCCTCAAAAGGAGATTTGAACAAGCAGAAAAATAAATCAGAGAACCTGAAGATGGGTCAATTGAGATTATATGGTCTGAAGAACAGAGGGGAAAAAAAGGATGATGAAAAATAAAGAAAGCATCAGAGACCTATGGCATATCAACATACTGACATATATGTAAAGGGAATCCCAGAAGAAGAGAAGACAAAGAAAGAGGCAGGAAGAATATCTGAAGAAATAATGGCTACATATTTCTGAAATTTTATGATAAAGATTAATCTTCACATATAAGAAACTCAACAAACTTTAAGTAGTATAAATTCAAAGAGATCCACAACTAGACACATTATAATCAAACTATCAAAGGACAAAGAGAAAATCTTGAAAACAGCAATAGAGAAGTGACTTACCATGTACAAGAGAACTTGAACAAGAATAACAGCTGTTTTCTCATTAGAAACCATACAAGCCAGAAGTCAGTAGGTAGATATTAAAGTGCTAAGAAAAAGAGATGGTCATTCCAAAATTCTTTATTTAGAAAAATTATTTTTCAAAAATGTAGGAGAAATTAAGACATTCCCAGATAAACAAAAACTGAAATAATTCATTGCTGGCAGATCTACCCTATAAGAATCACTAAAGGGAGTATTTCAGAATACTCCCTATTTCAGAAAGAAGAGTAAAAGTTACTCATATTTACATGAAGAAATAAAGAATGCCTATAAAAGTCACTACATAGATAAATATGAAAGACAGTACAAATGCAGCTTTTATGTGTAGTTTTTTCACCCATCTGATTTAAAAGATAATTGTATAAAGCAATAATTACAAATTTGGGTTGATGGGTATACAATCCACAAAAATATAACTTGTCTGGCAACAACAGCACAAAGGAGGGGGCAGAGAAGAGAGCTGTGTAAGAGCAAAGTTTCATATACTATTTAAATTGAGTTGGATTAATCTGAACTAGGATGTTACAAATTAAGATGTCAATTGTAATCCCCAGGACAACCACTAGGAGGACGTAAGAAGATAATAATTAAAATATAGTAAAAGAAATGATAAGGGTATTAAAATAGCATACTAGAACATATCTATTTAATACAAAAGAAGGAAATAATGGAGGAATAGAGAAACAAAAAAAAGACATAAGACATAGAAAACAAACAGCAAAATGGTAAATGTAAATCCTATGTTATAAATAATTGCATTAAATATAAATAGATTAAACAGTCCAATCAAAAGGCAGAGATTGGCAGAAAGGATTAAAAAATAAACATGATCCAACTCTATGTTATCTACAGGAGACACACTTTAGATTCAAAGATACAAAAAGGTAAAGGATGAAAAAAGATATAACATGCGAGCCATAACCAAGAGAGCTGGAGTGGCTATACTAATACCAGACAAAGTATTAATAGAATTAATACAAAATCGGTACTAGTCACAAATAATAGCATCTTACAATAAAAAGGGTCAACGCATCAAGAAGATAGAGCAATTATAAACATGTTTGCACCTAACAACTGAACACCAAAATACATGAAGCAAAAATTGACAAAATCGAAGGGAGAAATAGATAGTTCAATTATACTTGGAGACACCACTACTCCACTTTCAATAAGAGTCAAAACAACTAGACAGAAGACCAGCAAGAAAACAGAAGACTTGAAGAACACTTTAAAGCGTAGAGCTAACAGACACGTACAGGACACTCTGTCCAACAATATCAGATTGCACATTCTTATCAAGGGTTCATGAACTATTATCTAGGATAGACCATGGGCTGGGTCATAAATTAAGTCTCAATGAGTTGAAAAGGATTAAAATAATGTAAAGTATGTTCTTCAACTGCAATGGGATGAAATTAGAAATCGATACCAGAAGGAAATTCAGGAAATTCACAAATATGTGAGAATTAAACAACATACTGCCAAATCACCAGTGGACCAAAGAAGAAATCACAAGTGATCAGAAAAATTTTTGAGATGAAGGAAAATGAAAACACAAAGTACTAAAACTTATGGGATGCAGATAATACAACGTTTAGAGGAAATTATAAAGCTGTAAATGCCTATATTAGCAAAGAAGAAAGATCTCAAATCAAGATCATAACCTTCCATCTTAAGTGACTGGAAAAAGAAGAGCAACTAAACATAAAGCAAGTGGCAGAAAGGAAATGGTAAAGATTAGAATGGAAATAAATAAAACAGAGACTAGAAAAGAAATAAAGATAAGAACAAAACTAAAAGTTTGTCCTTTGAAAAGAACAATAGAATGGATAAGTCTTTAGCTAGTCTGACCAAGAAATAGGGAGCGCACTTCACAGTTGAATCTATGAGGTCAGTAGTATCCAGGCAAAGACATTACAAGAAAACTACAGACAAGTATCCTTCACGACTTCAGGAATAAAAGTCCTCAACGAATAGTAGTGAATCAAATGCAGCCACTTACAAAAGGAGCCTGTGCCATATATAAGTTATAAATATCTGGGGTTCATCCTGGAATGCAAGATTGGTTTAATATAGAAATATTAGTCACTGTATTACACCATATTGACAGAATGAAGGACAAAAGTCACAGGATCATCTCAACAGATGCAAAAAACCATCTGACAAAATCCAATATCAGTTTATGACTGAAAACTCGATAAGTTGGGAATAAATAGAATCACGATGTCCTTCAGCTTTACTCTTTTATGCCTTTCCATTGACCTCACAAATCCAGACTCCTTGGTTGTTAAAGGAAGTTCTTTCTACTGTGGCGTCCACTGAAATCTCTGCTCTTGGCATTGCCATTCCTGCGGGGCAGTCACACTGGGGCCTGCGCTCCGCCCGCCTTGCCCCAGACAGCGGCTTCCTGGCGCTGACAGTCCTCCCTCCTCCGCAGACACACACACGCTTGGGATGACGACTCCAGCTCATCATTTGGATTTAAGAACTAATCTTCGATCTCATGCTCTGAAGCAAAGGCTTCTGACCACTCGAGGCTGACTTCAGGGCCCCTACTATTTGATTCCGTCACACTCTGTGCCCAGAGCAGGTGCGTGTCACTGCCTGTCTACCTCCCCAGGGATACTGTAAATGCCTTGAAGACAAAAGACTCTTGGTTAAATCATATCCCAATATCTGATATGTCCAAGGCCCTCAATTGATAATCTGTCACTCAGATGTCAGCTGAGAACGCTCACTCCTCGATGAATCGGTTATACGTGGTCCAAACTATACACAGTCTGTAAGCCTCAGAGCCCTTCCCACTGCTTCTAAGAGTTCTCTTTACTTTCCCCTCAGCGTTTCCTCTGCTTCCTCAGTCTAGTGAAATTATGCACCATTTCTGTGTCAGCGCGTGACTCTGAAAGCCTAAAATATGGTGTTTTTAACTTATTTTTTAAAAAAAACTTGTATCCACACACACAATTATTCATCTTTAGCGTTTTTCCCCTCCTTTTTAGTTTTAGGAATTTCACTGGAGATTGTGCGGAGTACGAGAGTCAGCATACAGCCTTCCTTCCTCATTTTAATCACGCTCTTCCCTTTGCTTTCTCCTCTTTTAAAAAAGTTTAAGATTCTTTTATTTGTGTATAAGACATAGTGTTCTTTCGTGGATACTAAGAACATCTCTCTCTTAGAATGAAACGTCACTCCTACTCCTCCGCATTATATTGAAAGGTAGGAAAGTCAATTCAATAAATATTTTAAAATCCCACATATTCAGAATATTGGATAAATTATAGATGAACATCACGTCTGGAAATAAGAATGTTCAGGGTACTTCATCAGGTTTAACAAGAAGATATATTTGCATTGATTTCTGGTATTCAACTTATTTTCTGTAAATATGTAAAAGACTCAATTCCGAATCTTCTAGCTCCTGGAGAAGGCTGTCTCTTTTTGAATTTTCTCCAGCTGATTTTTCTAGCTGTTTTCCTGTCACTGCTTGCTATTTCAGTTGTTCGATTGCTTTCAGTTTCTTATTTAGGCTCTCAATTTTTTTTTCTATATTTCGAAGTTTCCTGAGGTTGGCTGACAGAAGGTATTTTCTGTTCTGCTTCCTGTTTTGCTGCTTTCGGCCTTATTCTGTCTTTGTTTTTAGGGGCTGTTTTTGAAAATGGGTTATAATTTGCCCTTGTAGTTTCACATTCTGTGTGGCTCCTTATCATGTATCTTAAGATCAACGACTTGTTCATTTCTTCTAACTGGATTTCTGAAAGTCATTGCAATATTGGCTTCTCCTCACTGGGTCCTTTGCTTAGAACTGCTCGATACATTACTGATTTCATTGGAAAAATTGTGTCTAGAATTTACTGCTAAGAAAACTGCCATATTTCTGCCTGTGAAGGCACATTATTCTTGTGAGGATGGAGCTAGTACAATGTGAAATCTTGTATCTCTTATTTACACATAACCTGGGGGCACGTGAAGCGGTTAAATTGTACTCCCCTCCTCATCTGGGCATCAGGAAAAGTATGTAAAATGTGAAGCCACTGGCTTGGAAATAAGTCTGTGGTTTTTAATGTCCCACTATTCCATTTGTCTCCTTGATTTCAAAACCCGTAGGGTACTAATACGGTTGTCTGAAGGCAGTAGAGACTGCAAAGGAGAACCAGGTTCAAAGTCAGATTTACAATCACATAGCAAGTAGCAAACTGCTGCTTTGGCAAGAGTCTGGTGCAAGGCCAAACCATCATAAATGGGATCATTTTTTGGTAATTGCACTATAGCATTTTCTTCATTTGTTACATATAGAAGAATGTTTGTTATCCAAAATAAGAAGCTAAAGTTTTGTTGACATTTGTACTAGCTGCTACCTACTCACCAGCAGTTTTTAGACTGTATCCTTATTGGCCTTAGACACTTGGAGCTAAAGTTTCCTGATATCTACCAAAGTAAGTTACAGATTTTCTCTACTAAAAGAAGGTGCACCCTTGTTTTCAGGAATATACACATTCAACTCATGCGGATTGTTATATATATCTAGAGAGTCTCCTTATTTGTTTTATACAACTGCATAGTAGTCCTTTGTGTAGCCATACCTGAGTTTACATTAACCTGTTCCAGTTGACGAACAGTTGGGTGTCTCTAAACTTTGCTATTTCAAATAATACTGCATTGTTTGCTAAATTTCCCAACATAAGGGTTCTGCCATTCTATATTTTCACTAATGATGTGTGAGCGTACTTGCTTGTTTTCATATGTTTGGTTCTGAAAACCTGATAGGAAAAAATCATATCTTAGTGCAATTCGAGTTTGCATTTCTCTCCATATGACTGAGAGTAAGCATCTTTTCATGTGTTTGATATCAGTTTGTTTTTCTGTTAATTCTCTTTTTATACCTTCTGTCCATTTTTATAATTAGTTGTTGGTTTTTTGCCTTTTTAAAAAAAGAATTAATAAACTCTATTTTTTAGAGAAGTTTTAGGTTCACAACAAAATTGCGTGGAAAGTACTGAGTTCCCATACACCTCCTGTCCCCACACATGGACAGCCTCCCCTACTATTGACTTTCTGCACATTTGTCACAATTCATGAGCCTACATTGACACTCTCCATGATAAGAGATTAGTCATTTGACTATTATGTGAGTTACAAATATTATTTTCCAGGTTGTCATTCATATATTACTTTATTTTTGTTATATAGATGTGTATTACTATTACATAGGCAAATTAATCAATTAATTTATTTGTACGTACTGGTTTTATTTTTCACATGCATAGATTATAATGGAATTTTTTTCTGTTTCCATCTAGGGATTTCTTCTTTTTTCTAACATTTGAAGGTTTTATCCATTTGTAATTAATCCTGGTGTTTATCAAGCATTTGTCTTGCCTTGCCTGCATAAACTGTACTTCAGGTTACTAAATAATTGAAAAGGAAAACAATATCTTAATAAAAATGTTCTAGCTACTTAATGAAAAGGAAATGTTAGAATAAAATATCATCATTTTGTAATACTTAATGAAGTAATGGATCCATGCAATGATCATCAATAACCGCTAACACAAATAGAGGGAAAAGCAAGCGTCAAGGTCACCCTGGTAGAAAGATACAACACCACCTGTGAGTAACCTTGTCAAATAACGGAACTTGATTCTGATCTCTCTTACTGAACTGACAACAATGAAATTGCAGTTTACAAGAATGTAGGAGACTGAGGAACATGGTATGTGACATCATGAGGCTGCAAACAGCAAAATTCAGAACAGGGGAAATCAATAGTTCAATGATCTAATGTCTTCAATAAATACATTGCAAGAAAAGAAATGAAAGAAGGCTCCTTTGTTTCTGCTTGTGATAGAATAACTGAGATTGTTATTTGCTGCCCAAAACAACAAGAGGATAAAATACATAAAGGAACTGTTTCCAGATGTTGGACAATAGGCAGCTCAGGGCTGATCCATGAGATACGTGCGGTGGATGAAAAATGAAAGTGGACGTGAACTGGGATCTCTGCAAAGGAATGAGAGACCCAAAGTAGTAAATGCTCGGATAAACATGAAAGATTCTTTTTATCATTTAAAATGCCTTTAACAGATAATTGACTCTTGAAAGCAAAATCATTGAGTTTATATTTCATGTAAATGTAAACTGTAAGACAGCAATAATGCAGAAGATGACAGGAAAGGGCGAAAGTATAATGTTACAAAGGTCTTGCAGCATAGGTGAAGTGATGTCATATTCACTGAAGGTAGAATGTCATGCTAAAGATGCATATTGTTAATTGAGGAGCAACCACTAAGAAAATAAAATAAAACACAGCTAATAAAGCAATAGTGGAGATAAAATGAAATTTCAAAAATTTTCTAAAAAAGGAGAAAAGAGGAAAAATGAATAGATGGTACAAATAGAAACAAATACCAAGATGATGGATTTAAGCACAACTATAATGACAATCATATTAGATGTAAATTGTCTAAATTCTCCAATTATAAGACAGATTGTCAGATTGGATAAAAAATCAAGACACTGCTGTATTCTGTCTAAAGAGAACCCACCTTAAATATAAAGACACAGGTCAAAATTAGAAGCAGACAACAACTGCAGCGGCTATATTCAGACTTCAGAACAATGCTGTCTTTTCACTGGAGATAAAGAAGAACACTTCATAATAATGAATAGATTAATTCATCAACAAGATGTAATAATACTGAATGTGCATCCCCCTAATAACTAACAGCTTCAAACAACAGGAGAAATTCAAACTTAAAGAAGCAAAAATTAATAGAAGTGGATGTGGAATAAACAAATCCACAGTTGTAGTTGGAGATTTCAACACTCTTCTCAATAATGGATACTATTTCAAAACATCTATGAAGGCCTTTTTTCCTGAAGATTGAGTGAAGATAAGGGAAGAGAAACTGTGTTTCATAATTCATATTTCTGCCCACTAAACTTTGACTTGAGTTTTAATTTCCACATTTCCCACAGTCTTATCATTGAGTGGGTGGGTGGTGTCTGACGAGGTGCCCGAAGGGATAGAAGGAGATAGAAGGAGAATGAACAATACGACTTAGATTAGGGTTTCAGATCTTGCACAGCGGGTGGCTTTGCATATACCATCTAAGCTTCCTGGGCCTCATTTTCTTCCTTTGTTAGACAATGTTAGTAGACTCTCTGCTGTCTCTGAAAGGAAAGCTGGAGCCCTCTAGTTACTATGAGTGGATGCAGGAGGATGCTGTTCATAATGCCCCGGGGAAATTTCCTGTGGCGTTCCCAGTGTTCTGTGAGGCTGATTCTCAGCGTAGCTGGCAGATATCTACCCCTTACCAGGTAGCTGCTCTCAGAAATTTCAGAATTTTCATCAAGAAGCAAAATTACTCTCATTGCAACTTATCATGCCCACAGGGTTGGCTGGGGCATAACGAGTGAGCAGAGGCTGGCCAAGAGTTAGTAAAGACCACATTTGTCCCTGCTTGAGTAAAGCCTGCACTCAAAGTGGAAAGGCTGTGAAGGAGTGCTGGAACCCAGAGACAGACTGTGGCAGGGAAGACACTGTCCTCTCTTCTCTTCAACCATGAAGGAGACTGGCTTCAGCAATGTGAAGAATGACAGAGGAAATGGCCATTTACCCCTTACTTTTCCATCCTTCAGTGACAGTGTCATGAGTGCTTTACAAGCCTGGAAAAGTCCGTTTTCAGGCATGGGGACCTTTTCTCAGCTTCTGATGAGCATTTAGGGGGTCGCAATGCTGCTGATCTGACTGTGCCCAGTACAGTGTCTGGTCGGATGAGTGAGAGGCAATCTCAGGCACAGCTTTGACTGTTTAGATCCCCCCAGCCCATCTTCTAATATTATGCTCTTTTAGGTTTCCCTTGTCAATTCAAGACTCTAACTATGTGCTCCATCCACATCCAGGCCCCCAAGGCAAAGCCCTTACCTCGTTTATGCCTCTTCTCACTGTGCTCACAAATCTCACCAGTCGCATCCAAACCCTCAGCTCTCATAAGACCAATGTGTTAATATACCCTATTTCTCCATTCTGAACTTCAGTAGAGCACACCGCCCACCTACAAACAGCCTTTTGGGAGGATCTTGAGAGTATGAAGAAGAAACACTGCAGGAGTGACGACAGCTCGATGGCCACCTGGGCCCCTGGCACTTGTGCCCCTCACAAAGACAGCTGGAACAATGAATAACAACTGCATTATAACAAAAATAACTGAGGGGGAGCCCTGGAGTGCATCAGAGGAGTAACGGAAACCTCAGTGAGCACAGAAACTCAGGATGGCCACACAGAGAATAGAAGAAAAGACCTCAATGTGCATAATCTCGTTTGATCTCATAAGCTAAGCAAGATCAGGCCTGATCAGTGCCTGGATGGAAGAGAACAGAAGGAAATGCCAGCGTCCTTTACCCCATCTCCCAGCCAGGATCAGCTGGGAACCAGGAGGAACTGTTTTCCATGGCCAGGAGGTAAGAAAGACAACCCCAGCAACCTCCATCAACACCTTGGACACCTACGGACCTCACCTCTGGGGTTCCCTGCAGTCCTCATAGGCACTAAGCCCAACTGAGGGAGCTACCTGGAGCCCACATAGCTGTGATCCCCCCAGAGAGAGGAGGAGTCAACACTGTGCCCCACCCCTGGTGGCCCATGCAGCTACTGTGCTGTGCCATCTTGGAATGGGAACTGTGCCTGGGGTGTGTCTTCTCTGGGGTGGGTAGCCATGTCTCCCTTTCATTCCTGAGGTTAAGCCACCGTGAAACTACCTCACCCCAGTGGCCTGACATCCCCAATTCAAGCTGCAAGCAGCTGTTACACCCTTCCCTGTGGAGCCAAGCATAGGTGAAGTCAGTCCACCTACCCCACCCTTGTGCCAGAGCTGAACTGGTACCCTGCCTCCTAGGAAAACAGCCTCTGTGCCTCTGATGTGGCTGCTCAGGGCAGTCACATCTCCCTGGTGCCTATGTTGGAGCACCAGGAAAATGGCACCTGGGCTGGCTGCCCAGAATGGTCACTCCACCCAGGCCTGAGCTTAAGTGGCACATTGCCCCCTGGGAAATTGGTACTCTGGCTGAGCTGAGCAGCTGTGTATCCCAGGGCTGAGCTGACATAGTAGTCTGCATCCCAGGGAAACAGAGCAGTGGCTGAGCTCAGACAACCTACCCTACAAGCCAAACAACTCTAGTATCTTGCTTCCCTGGAGCTAGACTAGCCCCCTAGATTCTGACTGTTGAGACACCCCTCTCCCTGGGGAGTGGAGCCATTGCTATGCTGATCCCTGCCCCCTTCCCCAGGGCTCAAATGACAGCAGTGCTCTGCCATTCTGGGGTACTTGTTGTCCAGCACCTGGCTTTATGGAGTGTGGGATACTGCTGAGCTGCATCATCCCAGGGTCTAGAGTCTCTACTACACAGTGCCTCATCCCCTGAGACCTGAGTTACCTTGCTGGCTCAGGTTGCCAAAGTGCAGCTGTACCCTGCTTCCAGGGCACAAACCTCTAGAGCACTTCTTCCCCAGAGTCAAGCCAGCGCTGTGCCCTGCTCTCCAGGGATAGAATCACAGCTACAACCCAGCCCCCTGGGCCCAAGTTGCTAGGGGGTGCCTCAGAGTTGTGGATCCTGGCTCTGTGGGCATTGAACATCCAACCCTGCCACAGAGAGCAAACCTGCACCCTTAGACCCAGGTGCTGCCATAGGTTCACAAGACCCTGAGCTTGGGACTCTGAACCCACAGCTACTTCAAGCACTGCACTTGAAACCCAGCATTGCTTTGGCTGCTTGTAGGTTGTTTCAGACCTGATACCAAGAAGGATTATCTCAGCTACACCTCTCCATTGTGGAGAAAATGAAAGTAAAAGGACCCCAAAATCCCTTGACACCAAGGACATTAACAACCCGTGCCACCACCACCACTGCCACAAATGTTTAGGCCATGGAGACACCCACAGTTATTACTGATGTTAAATGTGACTGATGAGGCTGCATGGAGAGTATACCACTGAGTCTATCCAGAGGCAGAGCCATCACACTCTTCCCAACAAGCACACTAAAACTCAACTTCAGTTGAAAGTCTTTCTTTAGGAAAGCCACTCTAGAAAATTTGGAAGAGGCAATTGTTCCACCAGATGCACAGACATCAATGTAGAAACAAAAGAAACATGAAAAAGCAAGGAAATATGATACCACCAAAGGAACATTACAACTGTTTACTAATGGACCCCAACCAAAAGGAAATTAATGAATTTCCAGAAAAGGAATTCAAAATAATAATCTTAAACTCAACAGAATAAAGAAAAATATAGAAAATTCAACGAAATCAAGAAATCAATTTATGATATAAATGAGAAATACATTAAAGAGATAGAAATCATAAAAAAGAACCAAACAGAAATCCTGCCACTAAAGAATTCAATGAATGAAGTAAAAAATACAAGAGAGAGCTACAACAGCAGCAGACTTGATCACACAGAAGAAAGAATCTCTCCAAGCAGACCACATAGTAAGCCAAAAAACAAATCTCAACAAATTTAAAATTAAAATCATATCAAGTATTTTTTCTGATCACAGTGGAATAAAATTGGAAATCAATAACACGAGGAACTTTTGAAATTGTACAAATACATGGAAATTAAACAACATGCTCCCAAACAACCAATGGGTCATGGAAGAGATTAAAAAGGAAATTAAAACATCTTGAAAGAAATGAAAATAGAAACACAATATACAAAAACCTGTAAAATATAGCAAAAGCAGTATTAAGACAGAATTTTATAGCAATAAATGCCTATATCAAAAAAGTAGAAAGATTTCAAATACAAAACCTAACAAGGCATCTCAGAGAAGTAGAAAAGCAAGAACAAACCAAACCTAAATTAGTAGAAGGAAAAGAATAATAAAGATAAGAGTATAAATAAGCAAAATGGGGACTGATAAAAATAACAAAAGATTAACTAAATAAAGGTTGGTTTTTTGAAAAGATACACAAAATTGGAAAACCATTAACTACACTAACAAAGGAAAAAAGAGAGAATATACAAATAAATAAAATCAGAAATGAAAAAGGAGACATTACAATTGATACCACAGAAACACAAAGGATCATTAGGGACTCTGGAGAACAACTATATGCATACAAATTGGAAAACTTAGCAGAATTCCTTGACACACTACCTACCAAGATTGAATCAAGAAGAAACAGAAAACTTTAACAGACCAATTATGACTAAGAAGATTGAATCTGTAATAAGGTTTCCCATCAAAGAAAGCCCAGGATCTGATGGCTAAAATGCAGAATTCTACCAAACATTTAAAGAAGAATTAGTACCAATTCTTTTCAAACTATTCCAGAAAATTGTAGAGGAGGGAATTTTTCCAAACTCAGTCTATGAGACCAACATTATCCATAAGGATACAACCGCATGAGGACACAACCGACAAAAGAAAACTACAGGCCAATATCCCTGTTGAACATAAATGCAAAAATCCTCAACAAAATACTGGCAAACTGAATCCAATCATCAAGTGGGATTTATCCCATGAATAAAAGATGCTTCAACATATGCAAATCAATAAATGTGATACATCACATGAATAGAAGGAGGGACAAAAACCATATGATCGTCCCAATAGATAAACAAAAAACATTTGGTAAAATTAGACATTGCTTCATGATAAAAACTTTTGACAAGTTAGGTTATAGAAGGAATGTACCTTAGCACAATAAAGGCCATATATGACAAACACACAGCGAATATTATACTAAACAGGGAAAAGTTGAAAGATTTTCCTCTAAGATCTGGAATGAGACAAAGATGACCACTTTCACTTTTATTCAGCATGGTACTGGAAGTCCTAGCCAGAGCAATTAGGCAAGAGAAAGAAATAAAAGGCATACAAATTGTGAAAGAGGAAGTCAAATTGTTCCTGTTTGCAGATGACAAGATTTTATATATAGAAAACCCTGAAAGCTCCACCAAAAATCTCTTAGAACTGATCATCAAATTCAGTAAAGTTGCAGGATACAAAATCAACATACAAAAATCAGTAGCATTTTTTACAAAGAAAATAAGATACTTAGGAATATACTTAACCCAAGGTCTCTACAAGGAAAACTATGAAACGCTGATGAAAGAAATCGCAGATGACAGAAACAAATTGAAAAACATGTCATGCTCATGATTGGTAGAATCAACATTGTTAAAATGTCCATACTGCCCAAAGTGATTTACAGATTCAATGCAATCTCCTTCAAAATACCAATGTCATATTTCACAGATCTAGAAAAAATAATTCTGTGCTTCATTTGGAACCAAAAAAGAGCCTGACTAGTGAAAGCAATCTTAAGCAAAAAGAACGAATCTGGAGGCATCACATGACCAGATTTCAAATTATACAATAAGGCTATAGTAACCAAAATATCACAGTACTGGTGTAAAGGTAGAGACATACATAGACCAATGGACAGAATAGAGAACCCAGATATAAAATCATCTACCCACAACCAACTGATCTTCAACAAAGCAGACAACAACATACACTGGTGAAAGGAAGCCCTATTCAATAAATGGTGCTGGGAAAACTGGATAGCCACATGCAGAAGAATGAAACAGGACGCCAGTCTTTTCCCTTGTTTAAAAATTATTCAAGATGGATAAAGATGTAAATTTAAGGCATGAAACCATACAAATTCTAGAAGAAAACATAGGAGAAATTCTCCTAGACCTCAGCTTAGGCAAAGAATGTTATGACTAAGACCCCAAAGGCAATTACAGCAACAACAAAAATAAAAAATGGGACTTGATTAAATTAAAAAGCTTTTACACAGCAAAGGAAATAATGAACAGAGTAAACTGACAACCAACAGAATGGGAGAAAATATTTGAAAATTATACATCTGATAATGAGCTAATATCCAGAATCTACTAAGTATTCAAACCAATCAGCAATAAAGGAAAAGAAAAACCATTAAAAGGTGGGCAAAAGACATGAACAGACATTTTTCAAAAGACTATAGGCAAATGGCAAACAAACATAATTCACAACTAATGGGTACAATGCACACTAACTGGGTGAAGGGCACACTTATAACTTTGACTCAAACTGTACAAAAGCAAATTATGTAACCAAAACATGTATACCCCTATAAAATTCTGAAATAGCAAAAGAAATTCTCAACATCACTAATCATCAGGGAAATGCAAATTAAAATCACAATGAGATATCACCTTACCCTGGCAGAATGGCTATTATTAAAAAGTCAAAAAACAATAGATGGTGTCGTGGATGCAGAGAGAAAGGAACTCTTATACACTGTTGCTGGGACTGCAAATTAGTACAACCTCTATGGAAAATGGTATTTAGATTCCTCAAAAAAATAAATATAGACTACCATTCCACCCAGAAATCCCACTCTTTGGTATTTACCCAAAGGAAAAGAAGTCATTTTATCAAAAAGGCACCTGCACTTGAATGTTTATAGCAGCACAATTCACAATCACAAAGATGAGGCATCAACCTAAATGCCCATCAATCAATGAGTGGATTAACACAATGTGATATATGTATGCCATGGAGGACTACTCAGCCATAACAAGGAATAAATTAATGTCTTTTGCAGCAATTTGGATGGAATTGGAGACCATTATCCTAAGTGAAGTATCTGAGGGATGGAAAAAGAAACACCACATGTACTCTCTAGCAATTGAGAACTAATTGATGGGCACACAAGTGCACAGAGGGAAATAAAAGTCATTGGAAATCAAGACGGGGGAAGAGGGGAGAGAGGGGGATAAAATCCTACCTGTGAGGTACAATGAACACTGTTCAGGTGATGGGCACACTAATAGCCCTGACTTAAACATCATAAAAACTATCCATGTAACAAAAACATTTGTACCCCCTTAATATTTTGAACTAAAAAAATCAGTAGCCTTTTACACACCAACTGTGACTTAGTAGAAAAAAAATCAAGAAAGCAATCCCATTTACAATAGCTGCAAAAAAAAGTACTTTAACCAAGGAGGTAAAATACCTCTACAAGGAAATCTGTGAAACACTGATGAAAGAAATTTAAGAGAGACACACAAAAAAGTGAAAGACATTTCACATTCATGAAGTGAAAGAATTAATGCTGTGATCCATATTATCAAAAGCAATCTACAGATTCAATGCCACCCCTATCAAAAACAATGACATTCTTCACAGATATAGGAGAACAATCATAAAATTTTTATGAAACAGCAAAAGACCCCAAATAGCCAAAGTAATCCTAAGCAAAATGAACAAAGCTGGAGACATCACACTACCAGACTTAAAAAATATATTATACCGCAAAGCTACAGTAACCAAACCAGCATAATATTGGCATAAAAACAGACATATATACCAATAGAACAATATAGAGAACCCAGAAATAAATCTATGTATTTGCAGCCAACCAATTTTCAACAAAGACATCAAGAACATATTTTGGGGAGACAACACCTTCTTCAATAAATGGTGCTGTGAAAAGTGGATATCTATAATATAATGGAGAAAGAAAATACTAGACCATTATATCTCATCATACACATACAAAAATCCACTCGAAATATATTAAAGTATTAAATGAACAGACATTTTTCAAAGACTATCGGCAAATGTATTAAAGTATTAAATGTAAGACCCCAAAGTATGAAACCAGTAGAAGAAAACATAGGGAAAACACTTAAGGACATTGGTCTGGGCAAAGATTTTATGAAAAAGACCTCAAAAACACAGGCAATAAAAGCAAAAACAGACAAATGAGATTATATCAAATTAAATAGCTTCTGTACAGCAATGGAAACAATCAACAAAGTGAAGAGACAACCTGAAGAATGGGAGAAAATATTTGCAAAGTATTCATCTGACAAGGGATTAATATCCAGAGTATAGAAGGAAGTCACAAAACTCAACAGCAAAACATTCCATATAATCCCATTTAACAATGGGCAAACGAGCTGAATAGACACCTCTCAAAAGAAGACACACAAATGGCCAACAGGTATTTGAAAAAATGCTTGGCATCACTAATCATCAAGGAAATGCAAATCAATACCACAATGAGATATCATCTCACCCTGGTTAAAATGGCTATTATCAAAAAGACAAAAAATATGAAATGCTGGCTAGGAAGGAAAGGAATAATTGTCAAAGAGATTTTTCCACTTCCATGCTCATTGCGCTCTATTCACAATAGCCGAGGTATGGAATCAACCTGTGTCCATCAACAGATGAATGGATAAAGAAAATGTGATATGGAATAAAATAAAATATGATTTGGCCATAAAAAATGAAATTCTGTCATTTGCAGCAAGATGGATGAGCTTGGAGGACATTATGTTAAGTGAAATAAGCCAGGCACAAAAAGATAAATACCACATGTTCTCTCTCATATATAGAAGCTAAAAAAAGTTGAGCTCATGGAAGTAGAGAGTAGAATAGTGGTTAGTAGAAGCACGAACAGTAGTGGGGAGGAGACAGCCAAAGGTTGGTTAATGTATACAAAAGTACAGCTAGATAGGAGAAATAAGTTTTCTTGTTCTATAGCACTATGGCATGACTAAGTTAACAATTTATTGTATATTTTGAAATAGCTGGAAGGGTGGAGTTTAAATGTTCCCACATAAAGAAATGATAAATGTGAGGTGGTGGTTATTTTAATTACTCTGATTTGATCACTATACATTGTATACATGTATCAAAATATCACACCATACCCCATATTTACAATTATTATATGTCTATTAAAAATAATAATAAAAGCCAAAAAAGAGAAAATATACTCAAAAAATTTTTTATCCTTTAACAGAAAATATATTTAATTCATCTATATATTATACCATTTGTTATAATTTTCTCACTTAAAGAATAACTTTCTGTCAACAAAAGACATTCATTGGAGATAAATTAAAAATATACATAATCAAAATAAAGACAATAAAAATGACCCATTTCCTTCACCAACTAATATTATGGTTTACCTCCAATGGTTTGTCTTTGCAGATATATATGGTTCATATTTTGAACACTAATGGTTCAAAACATTCCAATGGATCATGAAGTTGTCCCACATATTGTCAGTATGACTTTGATCAAGGTGATTAACCTCTATGTGATTCAGTTTTTTATCCGTAAAATGCGGATAATAAGATCTTCCTATCCAGATTTTGTCTATTATATATCTTAAAGTACTGTATATAAAGCACTTAACAAAGTGCCTGGCACGTAGCAAGCGAACACTACATAGTCTGTGTATATTTTAAAAATGAAGCAAATTGCAAAATTTATATATCTTAATTATAAGTTACCTCAATTTCAGAAATATTAAAGGGTAAAAATATGTATCTTGGTTGGAGAAACAAGAGAATTCCTTTTGGGTTGAGAGAATTTACACATTTGCCTCTTTAACAAGATTTTCTGAAACCAAAGTAACTTTCCAGAATCTATAGATGTTATATTATACTAATGGAATCTTCTAAATCCAGTGGCTGGCTGAGCAGTGAGATTCCAATTTGCTCAGGACTTGCTACTGTCATTCCCATGGAGACAAATTTATTAGTACTTTGAAATTCTGTTTAAGCACCACAAATTTTATTTTAGCTCACTATTTTTTTTTTTTTTTTGAGACAGAATCTTGCTCTGTCGTCCTGGCCAGAGTGCAGTGGCATCATCTCATCATAGCTCACTGCACCCTCCAACTCCTAGCCTCAAGCGATCCTCCTGCCTCAGCCTCCCCAAATGCTAGGATTACAGGCATGAGCCACTGTGCCTGGCCAGGTCATTATCATTTAAGAAACACATTTCCTATTAAATTTTCAAGATTTATCTAAAAATCACTAGATTGCTATTTTTCAATAGATTTCTTAAAACTTTTAATTTAGAAATAATTATGGATTTACTGGAAGTTCAAAAATAGCACAGAGGGATCCTGTGTGTCCCTCACCCAGTTTCCCCTAATGGCAATGTTTTACGTAACTACAGTACAATAGGAAAACAAGGAAATTAACATTGGTACAATGTGTATGTATAATTCTATCTGTGATGGTAACTACACACGTAGCTCTGTGTAATTATCACCATAATCAGGATACAGAACTGTTCTGTCACCATAATTATCTCCTTTGTGCTACCCCTTTAATTGTCATAGCAGCTCCCTTGCCCTCCCGCATCCCTAACCCCTGACAATTACTATCTGCTCTCCACCTCTATAATTTTGAGATTTCAAGAAGGTTATATAAATGGTATCATACAGTATACCCTTTGGAGAGTGTCTTTTTCACTGAACATAATGACCTTGAGGTCTATCCATATTGTTGCATATTATCAGTTGTTTATTCCTTTTTATTGCTGAGTAATATTCCATGGAATGGATATACCACAGTTTGCTTAATCATTCATCCTTTGCTCCAGGTTTTGCCTATTACAAATAAAGCTGCTATTAACATTTGTACAGGTTTTTAATGTAGACATAAGTTTTCACGTATTTGGGATAAATGCCCAGAAGAGCAATTGTTGGGTTGTATGGTAGTTGCATGGTTAGTTTTTTTAAGAAACTGCCAAATGGTTATCCAACAGTGGCTGTATACCTCTGTGTCATTTTACATTCCTACCAGCAATGTGTGCGTGATCTAGTTTCTGTCAGTTCTTGCCAGCATTTTATTTTGTCCCTAGTTTTTGTTTTATTAATAGTTATTCTTACAGGTGTGTAGTGATATCTTGTGGTTTTAATTTGTATTTCCTAATGGCTAATAAAGTTGCGTATCTTTTCATGTGCTTATTCACCATCTATATATCCTCTTCAGTGAAATGTCTCTTCATGCCTTTTGCCCATTTTGTAATTGGATTGTTGTTGTTGTTATTGTTGTTTTACTGTTGAGTTTTACTATTGAGTTTTTGTACTTCATATATTCTAGATACCAGTCCTTTGTCAGATATGTGGTTTGCAAATATTTGTATAGAAATACAATTTATTTTCGCATTTTTATTTCATATCCTGTGACTTTGCTGAACCTGCTTCACCGGGTTTCTAGGTGTTCCTTAATCCAGTCAAGTTGATACTGAAAATTAAGTCCACAAATCCATCCCTTGTTAATTTGGCACCCCTATGAACCTCCCTAAACCATACTTAATTTCCAAATAAAGATGATAACAAGGTGATAGTTCTGCCTAACAATGATGCAACTATCTTGTTATTGTGATTTTGGGGATTTTAGGCATTAGGGATTTTAGACCATAGGGATTTTGACTTTTCAGAATTTCAACATTCTGGATTATGGCATTCAGGATTGTGTCTTTTGAGATTTTTGATGCAAATCGGGCTTGACCAGACAATCACCTTCTGCTATGGGATCCCTGGAGTGCTCCTTCCCACATTCCCACCAGTTTAGTGACTGCTCCTAGGGAATTCCCTGGGCCTCATTCCTCTCCAGACGAAGAGCAAGAATCAAATGTTTCTCACTTTATTTGGGTCAAGGTTGGAAACTTCCTTTGCTCATACTGGGCACTTTTCTATTCTTTTATCATTATTTTCACCAGTTATTATCCCCTTTCTCAGCAGAGTGCCAGTGGCAGAGTTTCTGTTTGTTCACTGGAAAAGTATATCAAAAAGTGAACAAGACCAAATCAAGATTTCCTATCAGGAAATCTCTGCTGGGATTTGTCCGTAACTCCTTAAACCCAATGGCCTCTGCTGCTGAGGAAGCTTCAAGTCTCAGCATTTGGCACCAGCATTCCTGCTGATGTTTGCAATGGCTTCCACCAGGGACTTGTGGACCTTCCTCTCTAACATGGGCTCAGTGGTTCCAGATTATTTTCCCTTTTACATGCCTCTTTAGTAATCGAGGTCATCAGTAACCTGAAACTCTCTGGCTGTTAAGGCAATGGGCAGAGGTTGCTGTAGGGAAGAGGTGTGGGATCACATAGTGCTACCAGAAGAGAGCTGGAATTTGTGGGTGAGGGTGGTGGTGTTGAAGACAAAGCAAATGTGGGTGAAGCCATAGGAAGGAACAACAGGGGTTGACAATACAGACTCACCTGCCTCATTTTACCTGGAACAGAGAGCTGACTCTCCAAGGTAGGCATAGGTCAGAAGATGACTCTATATCCCACCATCGTATCACCAGGTCTCAGCCCACCAATGCCTGTTTACTCTATGGTTTGGAGATTGAAATAAAAGAAAAATTTCCAAACCTCTTAAATTTTTTGCATTTATTTTTGAGTTGAGACAATCTTCAGAACTTATTCATCTTATTTATACATTCACCTGTGAGTGTATAAGCCTCCTTGGAAGTAGATTTACTGTAGGCCCTCGATCGCCTGGGAACTGAGCCTCCAGTTATCTTCTCCTTGGACTTGCTGAGTCACCTGCCTTTGAGCTGCTGAGAGGTCTGAGTGGGGATGCATGAGGGGACATTCCCTGCTGGCGCAGAGGGACAGCTCAACACCACTATGTTCTCTCCTTATGATCACACACCAAGATACGTGTGTGTTTCTGCATGTGTTTTGCAGGTAGGGATGACAGAGAGTAACATCTTTGTTAAGTGGGCATATGAGGCAGGTGAACAAGCATCCACAAATATTGACCTTTCACAAAACGTGATCATCTGGTATATTTATTTATGGAAATAGATTCCGTTCAATTGAGCACATGTGCACGGTACTCAGGGTTCACTTAATGATGCTTCTCCTCGGTCCTGTGGGGAATACGGGGAATAGGAGGGCAAATGCTCCTCACCTGTTTTCAGGAAAGAAGGCAACCACAGGGAAGGTAGCCTGAGGTCGGTGGGAAATGCGCAAAAGACACAGCGGTCATTTGGCTCCAGCAAGGGGAGAGCTCCAGGAGGGCCAGCTCACGTGGCAAGGTTTGGGGCGAGGCGGGTCCAGGCAAGACTCTGGAGTTGGTAGGTTATGGCGAGGTGAGGGAGGAGAGTCCGTGGGCTGCGACGCAGAACACTAGGCGCGGAAGACTGACGTGACTGTCGGTTGATGCGTGGGAGTCACATTCACAACGTCAGCCCGGTCTGACCTCAGCTAAGTCCTCAGACCGGCTCCTGCAGAGCAGCACCAGGAGCAGGAGCGCGCTCCCCAGCAGGACGGCGACGCGGAGCCTCCAGCCTGTCCCGTGGGACTTCTGCCACCCCCACAGCCCGGCCAGCAGCCAGGCCACCCAGGGCCGCCGCATGCGGGCCGCCACCTGCTCCGCCACCCTCCGCAGCCGCTCCTCGGGGCACGCCCAGCGCAGGGCCTGCGCCAGGCCGTACACCTCGTTGGTGTAGTGGGCGCCCCCGTTCTCCCTGACCAGGGCCCCCACCAGCCGCAGCAGCTCCTCCGCCTGCGCCTCCTGCTCCGGGCCGGCGGCTCGGTTGTCGAAGGCACAGACGCGGCCCCCGCACGTGGCCACCAGCTCCCGCAGCGCGCGGTTCTCCGTGGCGCGCACGTACTCCTGCAGAGAGCCCCCGGCCAGGTCCTCCTTCCTGGTGAAGACGACGACCGTGCGCTGCAGGACGCCGTCCCCGAACATCGCCCTCACCGTCCTCACAGCCTGCTGGTCCTGGGCGGTGAACCGGCCCAGCGGGGTCACCAGCAGCAGCGCGTGCGGCCCGGGGGCCGAGAGCAGGTAGCAGCGGCCTCTCTCCTCGCGCCCCGGCTCTGCCTCGGGCCTTTCGGAGCTGAAAAGGTCCGGAGTGTCCACGACTTCCACGCGCCACTTGTCCCACCTCCGGCTGCCGACGGCGCAGGCTCTGGTCACAGACGTGGCTCCGAGCCTGGAGAGGAACCGTCTCTGGCCCAGGATGCTGTTCCCGGTGGCGCTCTTCCCCGCCCCTGTCCTCCCCACCAGGACGAGCCTCAGCGCGGGCTCCGGCGGCGCCTGGCTGTCCTCCGCTGACCCTGTGGGACAAATTGTTAGTAAGCTTCCGAATCTTAAACCGACGTGTCTTGGGTGAAGAGATCTGGATGCCCTTTGAACCAAGGAGAATAGAGCCTTTGACTTTCGGCTTTTTCAATCAAACTTACGAGGGGATCTCACTAGAGATTTGGAGCTCCCGGTGATCCTTACCCATCTGTTCCTTTCGTCGTTGGCTTCCCCACCTGCACCTGTCGATACTCCCACACCGGGTGAACGTTTCTCTAGAGGCCCTTTCCTCACCTGACACTAGCTCTCTCTGGTCGTCTGTACACATGCAGGTTTCACAGGGCATGTGTCCGCCTGTCTTCTCATTGGTCTTTCCATTCTCGACAGCTGTGCTGGGCTCTCTAATACGTCTTCCAGAAACTACTCCCTGCAAGAAAGGAGAGTTGTTACCTGAGTGGGATCTGGAGTCAGATGCCCTGAGTTTAAACCACCACCTCTACTGGCAAACTGGGTAGCTGCGGGGAAGTTGCTTAATCTCTCTGAACCTTAATTTTCCTTTTCTGTAAAATGGGAATAATAATGCTGGTTGTTCCTCACAGAGTCCTTGAGAGTTAGATGAGCTAATCCACCCAAGTGCTGAGCAGAGTGGCTGGCATTTAGTATGTGTTCAATGACTCTAAGTCATTGCTTTGAGGGGGCTTGGAATAAGAGGTCTCATGTCAGCTCGAGTGGTAGATAAAGAGCATTATCTTGCAGTCGGGGGAACTTATGCCTCAAACTCAGATCTTGGTGGCATTTCTAGGCCCCCATCCATGATTTTCAGCCAACCCTTGAGAGGCTGAGCTGATAAAAAGTGACGGTTTCTAGGTCAGCCTAGTATACGAAGCCTAAGATGATGAGGCAAAAGTCTTGGTTTTCATTTCTCTGAGACCAAATCCTTGCTGAAATTTTTATCCCATCTGGGCCAGGGTATTTGAGGGCAGGCATTTCTCTCTGCAAGGGCTTGGGGACCTCAAAGTTTGAAGTCATCTAATCCAGTGTCAGGCAGAATGGAATCTATCATCCCATCCCTGAGACCAAACTCTAATACCTTGTTCCTAACCGGCTGGGCCATACTAGCCCCAGCTCTCATCCTGTGCAATAGCACTCAGTGGCAGGCGAGATTGCAAGGCCAGGGCTCCTGAGTTGTCTTAGTTTCATTTAAAAATCACTAATTGGCTTTGGATTCTGATTCTGATTAGGAGGGAGGAAGTTTCAGGTTCTTAGGAACTGCCCACACCTGGAAGGGGGGACACCTGAGTTGTGGCATCTGCCCTAGTGCTGAAGTCCATGAACAAGACAATCTCTGAATTTCACTTTTGTCACCTTTTAAACAAAGAGGGTTGGATTTAGATGACAAAGTGTTCTCCAAATCTACCCTTCTGCAATCTTCTGGTTGTATAATTTCTCTTGGTAACTTTCAAAGCTTATTATTACTATGGATAGTTTTTTGTCTTTGTCCAGAAGTGAATTTTAACCTTATTTTTCCATAGAGATGAGTACAAGCTTAATTGGAAACTAAATTTAGTTTCAAGCATTGAGAACATCAAGAGTTATAACTGAATGGGAGACTTCAAGTTGCTTTGATGTTGGTGTCCTCCAACTGGGGACCTGGGAGAGGTAGTCAAACTTTCCTCTTGGCTTCTGCTTTTTCTGTATAGACTCATTCTTCTAAGGCTGAGACCTGTATAGTCCCACTGGTGTTGTGTGAGCCTGAGAGACAATGAGGTTTCCACGTCTTGGCATGAAGGTGATGGCCCTCCTTAGCCTAGACAGCCGTTTCAGAAGATGGCAGCCAGAGAGTGGGCGCATGGGTTCATTTCTGTCACAGAATCTAACTGCAGCCCCAATTAGCCATCCTGGTAGCACACAACGTTTCCAAGTCAACTATTTTGTAGGACACAGTGAAAGTCAGCCTTATCCAGGGTCATTCACAGCGCTTCTCAGTAACTATTTGTGGCTTTATTTAACCACTGCCATCCTCAGTTCCCTCATATTGAAAATGGGGATAATAATAACTGGTCAACCTACCTTAAAAGTTCCTCTGAGGATGAAGTGGGACATTGCATATAGAGCATGTCACAGACTAACTACTCACGGTGACCCTGAGCCACAAGCTGTTCTTCAGTGCTGGTCTCCTGACCAGGTGAGTCCACTCATCATTCAAAGAATGTCATGCCCCACAAACTGGGAGGTGGGTAGAGACATTTCTTTTGGGGTGAGGTGAGAAAAAATGATTGAGATTTATTCTAGCCCTCCCTTTTCCTATCCAGAGTGTCATCTCTCTTCCAGTTAAATACCCTTGCTCTGCTCTGTCATCACACTGCTCTGACATCACCCATGCAAGTCTGCCATTGAAAGGAAATGACCAGTGTGAATCCCCATTTCTCTTCCCCTCTGTGACTCAGATCTTTGTAAAATCCAGCAGCAGAACCAGTATCAGACAGGCACTCTCGTTCTCAGTCTCTGTCCATTTCTCATCTTCTGTCTCTGTCCCTTTCTCTGTGTCTCCCTCAATTCTCTCTTGAACCTCCTGCCTAATAATGTTTTAACTCTTAATCATTGTTCTCCAACACACTCTTTGAAAAACCACATCCACCGACCTTCTATACCCTTGACCCCCTCCCTGTGGAGAAGGTTAGGGCCTCAATCATTATGCTCAGTTCGTGAGGCCCAGAGCAGTCAAAGGGCTTTCCCACCCAAAGGGCTTCCCCTGCGGTGAGTCAAAGGGCTCACCGCAGATCAGGGGCAGAGATGGTGTCAGGGCTTTTGCTACGACAGCCCTGTGGTCACAGCCCATAGCCAAAGGAATTTTCTCCAGAGGAAGCATCTCTGGGCCTTAGCTTTGTTTTTTTTTTTTTTTTTTGAGACAGAGTCTCACTCTTTTGCCCGGGCTAGAGTGAGTGCTGTGGCGTCAGCCTAGCTCACAGCAACCTCACACTCCTGGGCTCAGGCGATCCTCCTGCCTCAGCCTCCCGAGTAGCTGGGACTACAGGCATGCACCACCATGCCCGGCTATTTTTTCTAGATATTTTTAGTTGTCCAATTAATTTCTTTCTATTTTTTAGTAGAGACGGGGTCTCGCTCTTGCTCAGGCTGGTCTCGAACTCCTGAGCTCAAACAATCCGCCCGCCTCGGCCTCCCAGAGAGCTAGGATTACAGGCGTGAGCCACCGCGCCCGGCCTTGGGCCTTAGCTTTGAATCATTCCCCTTCCCTGTACCCAATCCAGGTGCAAATATAGAGGGGCAGGTGTGCTCTTCACACAGGTGTTCTTACCACAGATGTGCTCCTCATCTCTTTCCGTCTTCTCTTGTTGTCCCGTGCTCACCTGGAACAGTCACAGACATGGCTCATTTGTCCGTTCATTCGTCACAGAGGAAAGGTGCTGGGGACATCAGTGAAAAGACATTGTCCCTGCCTTCAAGGATCTTAAAATCTGGTTGTGTGTCCTGTGTGTGTTCGCGGGAGCTGGGATGGGGCGGGGTGGGGGAAGAATACAAGTGAAATCAGTGGTAAGTCCCAGGAGTGACATCAGAATACTACAGAGGGCAGAGTTCGGGCACGCATTGTGTTCCTGAGTTAGAAGGACATTTGGAACCATTGGGTGTTTTCAGTTTCTGATTTTGGAAACTAAATGAAAGGAGGGGAGGGTAAATTATGACTGGGAGTGATTGTTGCCATCCTTGTGTTCTATGTCAGTGACATGACAGCTATAGGTTTAATCATTTTCTAGGGAATTTAGGGACTACAAGAGACTTGGGTAAACTTTGAAGATCAGAATATTTACTCAGTGACTTAGCGAACTGCCTTAGTGGGAACTGGCCTAGGGAACAAATGAGAAGGCACTTGGAAAATCTCAGGTTTCTCTGGCTCAGAAATACATTTTGCAAACTGATCTAAGAGCTTTCAGCTCTGCTTTCACAAAGCCAACTGTCTACTTGCTTGTCTAAATACGACCTTCGTGCTGGAGAGGCTGGGACACTCCCCTCCAACTCCTGATGTACTTGCCCCCTCCAAATCTGAGGCTTTTCCCAAAATAAAGTGATCATGCCAAATTCTAACATTATTTAATGCAATTAAGCAGTCCGTGATACAGTTTGCCTGATCGCACAAGCACCTGAACACAACTGCACATCTCCCCTCGTCATGACTTCCCATCCTCTCCTGCTTTTCTACCTGTGCTTCACCACGCACGTCAAACTCCACCTTTTGTGTCTTCCGCCCTGGCCGCTCCAGGTACCTGTGTTCCCTCCCTGCGGCACCAGACACGGAGGAAGGGCAGAGAGAGAGGCTGGTTGAGTAACTTGTCTCTGGCAAAGGACCTTGAGAAGAGTTTTGCCTCGTACTCAATCCAAAGCTGCTTCCGTTTCTGCAGGAACTCTCCTGCCACCGCCCCAAAGCCTTCAGTAACGTTTACTCCATGGGCTTTATGTGATTAATTATTTTGTGGGTAGAAATCAGCAGACTCCCATAGCAGACACCAGAGCAGAAATGAACAAACAGCCTCAAGATTCAGAGCAGAGAACAAGAATTTAGCTGAAGCAAGAAGTCCTTGTCAAAGATGAAAATGAGAGTGTTTGGGGAATACGTAGAACTCTGGGTAGGCCATTGGAACTTTCCACACAGTTTGGAACGGGGGTTGAAAAGTTAACCCAAAATTCATAACAGCTGAAATCTGGGGTTAAAAAAGTCATATGGTTATTGGAGAAAGTAAAACCTATAAAATGCTATAATCTTAAAACTCCAAGGGATCTCCTAATCTATCTAGTCCAATGCCTCCCCAAACTGATACTTTTTGAAATTATCTAGGGGACTCTTTAAAAGAAAAAGCAAATTTCTTACAGCTTGTGACTCGCATCTGTATTTTTAATAGGCATCTCCCTTCCCCTGGGTGCTCCTAATGCAGCATCTCCACGGATCTGACTCGGGAACCGGTTTTCTTAGCCTACCCCTGCATCATACAGATGAAGAAAGGCAGATGGTTCAGCACCCAGGAGGGTCCCGGGCAGCTTGTACTGGGGAGACAATAAGGGCACATGCGGGACAAGAGTTCGAAGACCATGTTCATGACCTTAGACATCTCCTGAACGACCCTATTGCAGATGGTGCAGAGGAGAGTGAAGGATTAGAGGATTCAGCTCAGGTAAATACAGAGTTTTTACTTTTTAACTTGTTCTGAGGTTAGAATTCCTTGTACATCCTCAGAAACATCTCTGACCTTTGCCGAATATACATTTGGGGAGCGTTTGCTGCCTTCTGCGGTGTATTTTGTTCTCTTCAGCAGTCCTAGCACTGGTAGGGAAAGAGGAAGGATGCAGCCCTGAGTAAGAATGTGCGTGTCCGCAGCTGGCGAAGGGGCCGACTGCGTCTCCCAAACCTACTCCATTTGAAACGCAGAACATCCTTCAAGTCCTGAAAGTGTTAGGTTATTCCTTCTAGATCCCGCGCCCCTTCCTTGTACCTAGGAGAACATAGGCGCTCACTCCGCAAGGTGTTTAGACAACAGCTGCAGGCACTGAGCGCTTCCCAGCGCTCTCAGCTCCCGACCCCAGCCAGAGTCCAGGCTCAGACTCACCTTTCCCGGTGGCAGGCTCTGAAGTCAGCCCTGAGAAGCCCAGACCTGCTGTTTTCCCTTCACTTGTGAGGGCAAGAGGCTCTTTCCACCCAGCACATGGGGGAAGTCACTGAGCCAGGCAGATGGCAGAGCTCAGGAAGCTGCGGGGTGGGGCAGTGATACTGACTTAAGGAGACAGAAGCACTCACCGGTGAGACGGCCGCATGCGACGTTTCCACTACAAATCCCACCCTGCTTTGGACTAAGCCGATGCTTTCAGGAGGACCCTATGCCACTGACGTCTTGTCCCCACAGGGGCTGTAACCTAAGAGGGGAAGAACATTTTTAGGTCTCTGAAGCCTGTCTTCCAGCCTCTGACCACTGCTAATCTTATCCCTGGCCACTTTCACTTTTGGGTATTTTCTTTTTTTTTTTTTTTTTTAAGATTTGCTTAAAAATCTTTTATCATTATGGCATTACACCTTTTCCAGAACAAGTATAATTTACAGAAATTATACAAGGCAACCTTTTATCAAATATCAATATTTAGAATGTTTTGTTTTGCTGAAATGTTATTTCAGTTGTAAAAACCATCTCTGGTTACAAAAAAATATCAAACTTTATCGGATTTAACGTGTTTTTACAAATGTCCTAGGAAACCTTAAGCTGAATATTTTAAGTAGAAAAACAGTAATTTTAGAATAGTTTTGTTATACTACTTCTGTAGTTTATGCACATGTTAACTGGTCTCTTTTATAGGAAATCTTACTAGTTTATCCCACTAAGCACTGTAAAATAAAGGCAAGAGCTAATCACCTTTTAACAAAAATACTCTGTATGCAACAAATGCACATATCAAAGACGTTACTTAGTGGTTGATCATTGCCTCCTACAAAATATGAAACAAAGTACATTTACTGGATTGTTTTTCAGTTTGCAGCTGCCCTCTGGCATCCAAAATAAACATTTCCCATAAATAAAAGCTGCAGTGCAATTCACTAAGTGGTTAGTTTAGGCCAATCCTCCCCCCACCCCAATTATTCTTTGTTCTTCCTCACCGCCCCCACCTCTCACAGTGGCACCGTATTATTAAAAACATTAAGTACCTGGAGTTTATGCTTCAGATCAAGACATCACTTGAGTAATTTCGAATGATGTACAGCTCTTCATGTAAAAAAGATGTTTTGTGGTCACAATTACTTCAAAAAGTAATTATATTCAAATAACCTGACATATCATGCCTTAGCAATTACAAAACCATGATTTTGACACACGGCAATTTATAAGTTAGGCAAATGTGAATTGCTAAAAGATGTGAACAGCTGTTCTTCTGTTTAAGTTTAGAGTGCTGCAAAACTCAGGTAATGACTTTATTTTTTCAGTTAACATAACCAGCCCCCGGCACAGCATACTAAATCACAAAGTACGAATCCAAGGAAGGTAATACCTACTAAGTCACAAAACTTTGGCAAATCAATACAGTACTCTTTAATACAATAAAATTTTATTTTTGTTGGAGTCATATATTACTTTAGAGGTAATTTTCACTCCAAAAATATTTAAGTACAAAACCAAAACACTGGTTTTTAATGGTGGTTTATAGCAGAGCAAGTTATTTTATACAAATTAATATCTTTTAAAAGTATATAATTTCTCCTTTTAAGGTGAGTTCTCTCATGCAAGCTGTTGAAGTTACAGCAGCAGAGCAATCTTGTGTAAGAGGTGGCTCTGCTTTCTTCTGGGGTTGGTCCAAAGCCAGGTAGAGTTCTAATGCACGAAAAGTTTTAAAATTCTACCTTAAGGAAATTCAATGTCAATACCAATTTCCAAGTACTTTTAAGAAAACTTAAATTTTCATATAAATACTTGAAACCTTTAAACTAGACAGCCATTTCAAACAACACTAATTTCAGGTGATCCCTTTTATTTAGAAGCCCTGTATCTCTGTTTTGATCAAAAGTCACATAGTCTTAAATCAGCTTATTAAAAAAAATTCTACCTAAAATATAGTTGTATTTTTTAAATAACAAATAAATATATTGCCAGCTTGGAGAGACCTGGGGGACCCAACGTTGTCTACCAACTTGTAGTATCATTTTTCTACAAATGCTGCCGCTGCCATTGGAATCCTTATGCTTCTTCTTGCTGAAGCCGTCAGTTCTTCAATCTCGGCATTTAATTTATGTATTACCCATTCCATTGCTTCTCAGCCTTTATTGGCATTTGGAGATATGGTACTTGCCATCAGTCCTTCAAGGTAACTGGTAAGGCTGACTCCTTTCACAGTGATAATGGCTTCTTGAGTCAAAATAGTTTTTTCTGGGTCCTGAGGATGTGGTTTGTAGATAAGTCTCTCATCTACTGAAACCATATTTGTAAAGGAAATATTAGTAGATTTAAGTTCCATTGTTTTCTCTACAGGATCAACTACAGAATGTTCTTGCACATATGTTTTGGTTCTTACTGCACCAGTAAGAGTCTTCACAATGGAAGGCAGTCCCCACTCTGTGCTGAGAAGTCTATGGCTGTGCAACTTTCCAGAGGGATCTATATGTCTGTCCAATACATCAACTCCAACCACACTCGGGTTCATAGGGTTTGGGTATTTCTGCATTGCAGCTGTGGTAACAGTTTCCCAAAGGTGGTCAAAGACATGCTCCGAAGTCCAGATCTTCATGGTGCGAGCGGCCCGTGCGATATCCGGGCAGCGCTCTCGCTTTTGGGTATTTTCTATGCAATGGTCTTCTGAGTGTCTCCTTTCTCAGGACAGGAATTCTCAGAGGAATCCCTGCCTGGACTTTGGTCTGGAAAATGCCACCAATGGAGTCTTCCCTGCCAGGCACTCATTCTCAAAGAAAAGAGAGGCTTTCCAGCTATTAGAAATAGGACAACAGGCAGAGAGGACTTTCAAAAATGGAAATCTTTACACCACCAGGCTTAGTCTAGCCGTCTCTGCTGGTATCTGCTTCTCCTCTCAGGAGAGTTACGAGAAAGGTGGGTGAAATAGCCGATCGCTGCATAAAGAGGAGGCTACAACAGGTTATGGCGATGTAGGGCCTGGACTTGTTAGCTCATTAACCAGCTACGTGATCTTGTCTACTTCACTTAAACTTTCTGAAGTTGACTATTCCTGTACGTAGTGAGGGGGTTAACTTAATCTCAAGCTAATCAGCTGTGGTCTGATTTTCACCCATTCTTGTCAGGGAAGATCCTCGACTCCCACCGTCCTCCCCCTTGTTTTTGCTTTTTGGTCACTGTTGTGTGTATATATATGATTTAATTTTTTAGAGGAGTTTTAGGTTCACAGCCAAATTGAGAAGAAAGCACAGAGACATTCCATATACCCTCTGCCCCACACGTGCACAGCCTCCTTCATTATCAACAACCCCCACCAGAGCAGTAGATTTGTTACAATAGACGAGTCTACGTTGACACATCATTATCACCCACAGTCCGTAGTTTACATTGGGGTTCACTCTTGGTATTGTACATTCTACGAGTTTGGGCAAATGTATAATAACATTTGTATAATAACAAATGTATAATAACATAATATAATGGTGTAACCACCATTATATTAATAGTATCACACAAAATATTTTCACTGCCCTAAAAATCCTCGGTGCTCCATCTATTCATCCCTTTCTTCCCCAAGCCTCTGGCAACCACTAATATCAATGTTTTTACTGTCTCCATGGTTTTGGATTTTCCAGAATGTCATATAGTTGGAATCATATAGCACATAGCCTTATGATGACTAAGATTCACTTAGTAATATGCATTTAAGTTTCCTCCACGTATTTTCGTGACTTGATAGCACATTTCTTCTTAGTGATAAATAATGTTCCATTGTCTGGATGTACCACAGTTTATTTATCCACTCACCTGCTGAAGAACATCTTGGTTGCTTCCAAGTTTTGGCAATTATGAATAAAGCTGCTATGAACAGCGGTGTGCAGGTTTTTATGGGGACACAGTCTTCAGCTCCTTTGGTGTATAGCAGTATCTCATTATTGTTTTCGTCTGTATTGACCTGATGACACATCACGTGGAGCATCTTTTCATATACGTATTTGCCATCAGTCTGTCTGCTTCGGTGAGGTGTCTGTGAATTTCAGGAGTTCTTCGTATATTTTGAGTTAACAGTCCTTTATCAGATAGGTCTTTTGCAAATATTTTCTCCCAGTCTGTGGCTTGTCTTTTCATACCCTTGACAATGTGTTTCACAGAGCAGAAATTTTTAATTTTAATGAAGTTCAACTTACCAACTTTCTTTCATGCATTGTGCCTTTGGCATTGTATCTAAAAAGTCATTGCCAAACTCATGGTCATCTAGGTTTTCTCCTGTGTTATCTTCTAGGAGTTTTATGGTTTTGCATTGAAATTTAGGTCTGTGATCCATTTTTGAGTTAATTTTTGTGACGAGAATAAGGTCTATGTCTAGATTCTTTTTTTTTTTTTTTTTAATGTGGATGTCCAACTGTTGTTCCGGGAACATTTGTTGAAAAGACTACCTTTTCTCCATTGTATTGCTTTTGCTCTTTTGTCAAACATCAGTTAACTATATTTATGTGAGTCTATATCTGTGCTCTCTTTTCTGTTCCACTGATCTATTTGTCTATTCTTTCACCAATACAATACTATATTTACTATAGCTTTTTTTTTTTTAAAGACATTACCAGCAGACTACTATAGCTTTATAGTAAGTATTGAAGTTGGGTAGTGTCAGTCTTCCAACTTTGTTCTTCTCCTTCGATATTGCATTGGCTATTCTGGGCCTTTCACCTCTCCATATAAACTATAGAACTAGTTTGTCCATAATCACACAATAACTTGCTGGGATTGCATTGAATCTGCAGATCAATTGGGAAGAACTGACATCTTGACAATATTGTGTCTTCCTGTCATGAACATGTAATATCTCTCTATTTGGTTCTTTTTTTTTTATTTCACCCATCAAAGTTTTGCAGTTTTCTTCATATAGATCTTGTACATATTATGTTAGATTTATTCCTAAGAATTTCATTTTGGGACTTGGTAATGTAAATGGCATTGTGTTTTTAATTTCAAATTCTACTTGTTCATTGCTGGTATATAAGAAAGCGATCGACTTTTGTACATTAACCTTATATCTTGCAACCTTGCTCTAATCACTTATTAGTTCTAAGAGTTTGTCTATTCTTTCAGATTTTCTATGTAGACAATCATGTGATCATGACACCATAAAACAAAGATAATATCACTTCTTCCTTCCCTATCTATATACTCCCCCTTTTACTTGTGTTATTGCATTATCTAGGACTTCTAGTGCTATGTTGAAAAGGAAGGGTGAGGGGGGCATCCTTGCTTTGTTCCTGATCTCGGTGGGAAAGCTTCTAGTTTATTGCCATTAAGTATGATATTAGTGGTAGATTTTTCCTAGATATTCTTTTTCAAGTTGAGGAAGTTCCCCTCTATGCCTAATTTATTGAGAGTTTTTGTCATGAACAGGTTTGGATTTTGTCAAACGCTTTTTCTGTGTCTATTGATGTGATCATGCGATTTTTCTCCTTTAGTCCATTGATGTGATGAATTACATTAATTGATTTTCAAATCAATTACCTAGGATAAATCTGCATACATAGGACAAATCCTACTTGCTCATAATGTATAATTGTTTTTCTATATTGTTAGATTTGATTTGCTAATATTTTATTGAGGGTTTTTGCATCTATGTTCATGAGAGAAATTGTTCTGTAGTTTTCTTATAATGTTTTTGTCTGGTCTTGGTAAGTGGGTGATGATGACCTCATAGAATGAGTGAAGAAGTATTCCTTCTGCTTCAATCTTCTGAAAGAGATAATAGAGAATTGATAGAATTTCTTCCTTAAATGTTTGGTAGAATTCACCAGTAAACCTATCTTGGCCTGGTGCTTTCTGGTTTGGAAGGTTAATTACTGATTTAATTTCTTTAATAGATATAGGCCCATTCAGATTGTTCTGTTTTTTCTTGTGTAAATTTTGACAGATGAATCTTTCAAGAAATTGATCCATTTCATCTAGGTTATCAAACTTGTGGGCATAGAGTTATTCATAATATTCCTTTATTACCCTTTTAATGTCCGTGGTCCAATAGCAATGTCACTTCTTTCATTTCTCATGTTAGTAATTTGTGTCATCTCTGGTTTTTTCTTAGCTTTACTAGAGATTTAGCAATTTTACTGATCTTTTCAAAGAACCAGGTTTTGATTTTGTAGATTTTCTTTATTGGTTTTCTGTTTTCATTGATCTCAGCACTAATTTTTATTGTTTCTTTTTTTCTGCTTATTGCTTTTCTTTTTCTAGTTTTCTAATATGAAAGCTTAGATGATTGATTTTAGAACTTTCTGCTTTTCTAATATATGCATTCAATGCCATAAATTTCCCTCTGAGCACTGCTTTTGCTGCACCTCACAAGTTTTGTTGCATTTTCATTTTTATTTAGTTCAAACTATTTTGAAATTTCTGTTGAGATTTCTTCTTTGACCCATGTGTTATTTAGAGTATTTGATACAGCAATTCCACTACTAGGCATCTACCCAAAGGAAAAAAAAAGCCATTTTATAATAAAGACATCTGCACTTGAATGTTTATGGCAACACAATTCACAATTGCAAAGATATGGAAACAACCCAAGTGCACATCAATACATGAGTGGATTAATAAAATGTGGTGTATATATATATATACCATGGAGTACTACTCAACCATAAAAAACAATGGTGAACGAACACCTCTTATATTATCCTGGGTGGAGCTAGAGCCCATTCTTCGAAGTGAAGTATCACAAGAATGGAAAAACAAGCACCACATGTACTCGCCATGAAATTGGTACTAACCAATCAACACTGAAGTACTCAAATGGAAGTAATATTCATCGGGTGCTGGGCAGCTGGGGGGGTGGAGAAGTGGATGAATTCATAACTAATGGGTGTGAAGTGCAATGTCTGGGGGATGGGCACGCTTGCAGCTCTGGCTTGGGTGATGCAAAGGCAAGATATATATAACCAAAATGTTTGTACCCCCATAATATTCTGAAATTCAAAAAAGAAAATAAATAAGTTTGTTGTTTAATCTCCACATACTTTGAGTTATCTTTCTGTTATTGATTTCTAGTTTAGTAACATTGTGATCTGAGAACAGACATTTTATATTAATAATTTCTATTCTTTTGAATTTGTTTATGGCCCAGAAAGTTGTCTATCTTTGTCACAATGTTCCATGTGAGATTGAGAAAAATGTGTGTCCTGCGCTTCTTGGATGAAGTAGTCTACAGATGTCCATTATGGTTGGTTGATGGTGCTATTCAGTTCAACTGTGTCCTTACTGATTTTCTGCCTATTGGATCTGTCCATTTCTGACAGAAGGGTGTTGAATCTCCATCTATCCATATATTTCTCATTGTAGTTCCATCAGTTTTTGCCTCACATATTTTAATTCTCTGTTTTTAGGTACATACGTGTTAAGAATTGTTATGTCTTCTTGGAGAATTTTCTTCTTTATCATTATGTGATACCCCTCTTTATCC
>NW_012153618.1:1782186-1847569 GCF_000956105.1 Propithecus coquereli | reverse complement strand
CCTCGGCCTCCCAGAGTGCTAGGATTACAGGCGTGAGCCACCGCGCCCGGCCTCTCAGTCATTATTATTTCAAATATTTCTTCTATTCCTTTCTCTCTTTTTTCTTCTGCTCTTCCCGTTACATGTATTTTGCACCTTTTGTGGTTGTCTCACCATTTTAGGATATTCTGTTGTGTTCTCTTTTGGTTTTTATTCTCTTTGCTTTTCAGTTTTTGAGGTTTCTATTGCTATATCCCCAAGCTCAGAGATTCTTTCCTCAGTCTTGTCCAGTCTACCAATAAGCCCATCAAAGGCCTTCTTCATTGCTGTTGCAGTGTTTTTGATCTTTAGTATATCTTTTTGGTTCTTTCTCAGGGTTTCCATTTCTCTGCTTACATCATGCATTTGTTCTAGCATGCTGTCTACTTTATTCTTTAGAGTTCTTAGCATGTTAATCATATGTGTTTTCAATTCCCTGTCTGATAATTCCAGCATCCCTATCATGTCTGGTTCTGATGCTTGCTCTGTCTCTTCAAACTGTGTTTTTTGTGTTTAGTATGCTCTGTGATTTTTTTCTTGACAGCTGGACATGATGTACTGGGTAAAAGGAATTGCTGTAAATATGTTTTTAGTGATGTGTTGGTAAGGCGTGGGGGGAAGGGAAGCATTGTACAGTCCTGTGATTAGGTTTCAGTCTTTTAGCAAGCCTGTGCCTTCCCCCTCCAGTTCCTTCTGAACACTTTGGCAGGTACAAAGATGGAGACATGGGCCCCGTAACCTAGCTTTTCTCGCCTGTGATATGACCACAACTTTAAGTGACAGGTAAGGTCGAATGGGGAGGAGGTAAGGCAGGAAGTGGCTGGGGCTGAGGCAGGATGTGTTTTTTTATACACAAGTGAAATCATAATAAATCATCTTGTTGCTAATTTCTTGAAGATATAGGTGATTATGGGAAGCAAAAATTTATACTTTGATATTTATAGGTTACATTACAATTGTTCCTTTATCCCTTCTTAGGTTTGATTTATAGCATTTATCCTTTATAATAAAGTAGTTGAGAACACTTTATTTATGAGAGGATTGAAGTACTGCCACACTGAAACCAAAAGGAAGAAATGAAGATAATAGAAGAAACTGTGCAAACCAAGTCAGAAATCCTCATGAGAGGGCAAGTTACTGAGTGCTGTCTGATCCTGTGTCAGCCTCTTGACTCTTTCCCCAATTTCTATTCTCCTTAGCAGACTTTCTGCTTATCGTTAGTATCACGGCATAGCTTAGAGTTCTTTCCCTCTAAGGAAACACTACGGTTTTGGAGCTTTGGGAACAAAAAGCCTATGTAGACAGGTAATGAGGGAATCTGGTGTGTGTTGAGAGCATCAGAAACCTATGGGAGGAAAATGCCTGTTTCCTTGCCTCCTGCGTCCTTGGCTATTCTGTGCTGAGCCATAAGTAAAGCTGGCACCTGGAACTGTCTGCACATTACTCTCGTGACCACAGGGACTCGATGTCACTGGGCAAAGAGGAGGGCTCCCTCACACCAGACTCCTCAACCCTGAGAGTCCATTGTGGTTTCCTTTTGAGGATCATTGTTCTCTGCACCACCCTGTAGGTTTATACCTATGTTCCAACCAACATCTGAGAAGTACTGTGGGTAAATGGGCCAGGGCTCGTGATTTGGGAGAGTCTGAGAATTTGTGCCCATTGAGTGAGGCCTAAATATCATAGTAGCATGTAATGCCATAGTAGGAATCAAACTTAGATAATTTAATACTTTCCTATCTTTTTATTTGTAAAGATACTGAGGTTCAGTAAGGTTATTTTTTTTTGCCCTAAATCCATCGATATTGCTAGTGGCAGGATCAGCGCACACACTTTCCCACTGACACTACATTTCCCGTGTTAATGGGAGATATTCAGAGCCGATATGTTCCTATGAGAATGTACTACTGAAGCTCGTGGAACAAGACTGGCGTCACTGGGCTAACAGAAGGATCCTAATGACTGTTCCACTACTCAGATGTAGTCAGTGATCCTGTGCTGCCAGGGTCAGCTAGGGAGAAGTCACCTGAATATTTAGATGCACAAAAGCTCGTTTTGTCTCATTTTTTAAGGGATAAAATCCTCCTCTTCAATGATGAAACAATTACGTCGATGTAAATTGGGTATTCTATAAGAGTATGAGGTCAGGTGTTGCTGGTGAGACTGGGGCATCCTTTTAGGCAGAGGTGGTCTCGTGACCTAGTCAGCTCATACCATCTCGACAGTCTGCCTACTCCCCATAAGAGCACAGAGGGTCTTAATTGCACACCTCAATTTCCTTTGTCTTTCTTTAATGGTAACAATTTTTTTTTCTGTTTTTGTTTGGTGTGTATAAATTGATGACAGAAGTTAAATACTTCTGCAAAAGGAAAGAGTAAAGCAAAGGGCAGTGGGGTGGAGGCAGCTGTAGGGTCACAGGAACCTGGGAAATGAAAAAGCCCAGAGCAACAGTCTCAAGTGGTGTCTAAAATGACCTTCTGGGAAAGCCACAGCTGCCTCTCTCATCACCGAGAGGAGCCTCTGCGCCAAATGTGCGGTGAGGAGCGAGGAAGAATGGACAGGCGCACCTCGACTCGTGCTTCACCTTATTGCACTGCCCAATAATGTGGGTTTTTTTTTTTTAAGCAAATTGAAGGTTTGTGGCAACCCTGAATTGAGCGAGTCTATTGGTGCAATTTTCCCAACAGCATGTGTTCACTTTGTGCCTCTGTGTCACCTTTTGGTAATTCGCACAATATTTCAAACTTTTTTGTTATTATTGTATCTGTTATGATGATTTGTGATCAGTGATCTTTGATGTTACTCTTGTCATTGTTTTGCCGTGCCACGAACTGCACCCAGGTAAGATGGTGAACTTAATTATTATTAATAAATGTTGTGTGTTCTGACGGCTCCACTAACTGGTCATTCCCCGTCTCTCCCCCTCTCCTTGGGCCTCCCTATTTCCTTAGACTCAACAATATTGAAATTAGGCCAATTAATAACCCGACAATGGCCTCCAAGTGTTCATATGAAAGGAAGAGTTGCATGTCTCTCTCTTGAAATCAGACTGCTGACCCAAGAGAACGAAAATTAATTACATAGGACTGAATGAATTGATAAAGGAAATGTCCTTGTTGTTAGTTGTTTGGAATATTCTTAGTATTATTTCTAGTGTTCTATTTTTATGCATATATGAGGAAATCCCATTTCTTTCTCTTTATACTATATCTAATCCACAATTTAGTAGACTGTGCATTTGTAAACTGTAACAATTTTTTAATGTTATCTGATTTTTCTCTCACCCTCAGAATTCGAAAACAAATACTTCCACTGAGTCTCCTTACTTTTTATGACAATGTAACTATTTGCATAGGTTCCATAAAAGCTTACACTCCTTTTTATGAAGATGCAATTGGACAAATCAATTACACACCAAGGCCATACCTAGAGTGTGATATTTGAGAGTGATTTTCATTCAATCACATACAACAGGACCACTACTAAAGACCGATGGTTGATTATATAGGAGCTAAGGCCCCCAAAACCTTCCCAAGAAAAAAACATGGTACTTGGCTTCTCGGGTCCCAGTCTCTCAGGTAGTAGGACATGTGCAGGCCTGCCACTCCCTGGCAGGCCAGGAACCTCCGAAAATTTTGGAGACCTCAAGAAGAGGGAAATTCACCTAGATTTATAGGAACTGTATGTACAATGTTAGAAAAAGTGTCTTAGTCTTGGGTTCCTACACTTATGTTAGTAGAACAAATGATAGAGACTTGACAGTCTAATTCAAGATTCATTTTGGAAATTTGCAAACAGAAGTTAATTGTTTGGCATTGGTAGTTACTTAAATCTGTTAAGTAACTACCAAATCTAGATTTGCTGAGTGAACTCAGGGAGGTCTATCTGGTTGATTAAAACTCTCACTGCCTATATGTAAATAATCAGGCCATATATCATAATATCAGTGTTTTAGGGATCCAGAATACTTGTTGAAGATTATGTAGGATCACAAGGTAGAGAATGCCATTAAAATGACCCAAAATGTAGAAATAGACGGGAGAGATTATTGGCTGTTCTTTCTGTGCGATGCTAGGCTTGACTATTTATTATCTGAGATATTTTACAACTCTCTAAGGGCAGAGAGGTAACTTGTAGATTTTTGTCTTATAGATGTGCAAATAATTTTCTGTCTGGTGGAACATACACCCAGAAGTTACATTTTATGACTGTCTTGGGCACTAAGCAGTTTTGTGTTCAATCCAGGAATCCCATCTCCCTACAAACTACCCCAAATTCTCAAATGCTCTTTGAACCAATTATGATATCTTACTGGTTCTCTCCTTGATCAATGAGTTAAGTAAAATCTTTGATGTGTGTTTATTTTATATTTGCATGACGGTCGTGATTTTGCTTTTTTGATCTCAAACAGGAAAGAGAGGCAGAAGTAGCATGAGTGAAGCATTGGCAGTAGAAACGCAGGATGTGGGCAGAGAGCAGCGACCAACTTGGAATGGAGGGCTCCGCTACGGTATGAATGTTTGCGTCCCCTGCCCCCACCTGATTCATATATTAAAACCTAATCCCCAACGTGATGGTGTTAAGAGCTGGGGATTTTGGCAAGTGATTAGGTCATAAGGTGGAGCCCTCATGAATGGGATTAGTGTCCTTACGAAAGAGGCTCGACAGAGACCCTTCACCCTTTCCACCATGTGACATGAGGACACAGTGAGAAGGTGGCAGCTATGAACTAGGAAACAGGCCCTCCCCAGACACCAAATCTTCCGGCACCTCACCTTGGACTTCTCAGCCTCCAGAACTGTGAGAAATAAATTTCTGTTTTTTGTAAGCCACCCAGTCTATAGTATTTTGTTGCAGCAACCTGAAAAGACTAAGACAGGGTCATTACCAGCATTTACTGGGTGCCTACTGTGTCCCAGAAACTGGCCTTCATCTCATTATCTCCTTCATTCCTCGCCACAGGGTAAAACAGGTATCAACAGGAGCTATGACCAAGATTTCAGGTAGGCAGAGCTCCACTGAAACATTGTCTTTAGTTGCTTCTCAAGGAGTGGAGTAGAGGCAGGTTGGCCTGGAAGGAAAGGCTGAGGCAGACTATAACAGCTGCGGAGTTCCAGGTGGAGTGATACGCACGCTGAGCCCTGCACAGTGGGAGTCTTCCAAGCACTGGTGATGAACGAAAGCTGCTTACATGGGCTTAACCTACTAACTGCAACCGGGACTGGAAAGGAAGAGATCTGTGGTTTTTCACCCTCGAATTGCATATACTGTCCCTTTCTTACCATCTGTTATGGATTGAACTGTGTCATCCTCAAAAACGATACGTTCAAGTCCTAACCCCTAGTACTTCAGAATGTGACCGTATTTGGATATAGTGTCTTTGCGACATAATCAAGTTAAGATGAGGTTTTTACAGCGAGCCCTAATCCAATGACTCTTATCCTTATAAAACGAGTGAAATGTGGACGAACACACAGGGAGAAACCCATGTGGCAACAGAGGCAGAGACGGGAGTGATGCATCTACAGGCCAAAGAATGCCAGGGTTGCCAGCAACCACTAGAAACCAGGAAAGGGCCGGGCAGGATCCTCCCTTAGAGTCTTCAGAGAGAGCACATGGCCCTGGTGACGGCTTGATTCTGGACTTCTGACCTCAAGAACTGTGAGACAGTTCATTTCTATTGTTTTAAGCCACCCAGTTTGTGGTAATTTCTTAGAGCAGCCCACAAAACTAATATAGATTCGGTAATGGAAAGAACCTATGCCTGTTACCTTATATGGCAAAAGGATCTTTGCAGATGTGAGTAAATGAAACATTTAAAGATGGGGTGACTATCCTGGATTATCTGGGAGGATCTAAGTCACAAGGGAGGAAGGCAAGAAGGTCACAGGAGGAAGAAGGCATTGTGAATATGGCAGCAGAGACTGGTGTGAGGTGGCCAAAGACTATCAGCAGCACATAGGAGGTGGCAGAGGCAGGCAGCTGATTCTCCTCTGCAGCCTCTAGAAGGAACCCTGCTAGCACCTTGATTTTATCCCCATAAGATTCATTTTAGACTTCTGATTTCTGGAACTATAAGAGGGAAAATATGTGTTGTTTTAGCCCACTAAATTTTTGGTCATTTGTTATGGCGGCAACAGGAAACTGATAGACCAAAGTAACACAGATCATTTGTGTAAGAGCCAGGGCAGCGTGAGGAACTCTTCCTTTCATCTCCTTCAGTATTTCTGCAGTGTTTTAATAAGTTAAGCTTTGCATTTGTCTAACATCACAGCAGCAGAAAAAGCCCTGAGTTTTTTTGTATGCACACACACACACACACACACACACACACACACACACACACACACATGTGTAACAGAAACATTATGTTCTTATGGTGATGCAAAAGCCAACTAGAGCATCTGGTCAACCATGAAAGCTTTGGGAGCCTGCCTCTCACCTCAAGCAATTCCAGAGCATCCCCTCAGTAAATCCAGGAAACTCTATCTCTGCTTAAGCCTGGGGCAGGAGGATTGGTGTGGGTGGGAAGGCTGAGAAGGTGAGTAGGGGGTCTGTTACCTGGGTGCATCTTTACTCGTCAGGTTGTGCAGATTATCAAGTGAGGAAGAACCGTATGAAAACACTAGAGGAGCTATGTGGTCACTGCAGACTTTTCAGTCCTCACCTTCATTTTTTCTCTATTGGTTTCTAAAGGTTTACACTCTTTTGGCTTTAACCTCAGCGCATTAATTCTTGAATAAGCAGCTTGAGACCTTCCTGAAAGACGATAATAAAAAACCCATATTCTACAATCACTAAGAAGTACCCCCCGGCGCTATACTTGCACACAGCAAGGTACACACCTGTCTTCCTTCTTCCCCAAATCACCCCTCAGTGGCTGACTCCACCCAGGGAAGATGACCAGGCAGGCACTGTGCCTAATGCTTTCTGGGCAATATTTGGGTCATTTAATAAAGGCCGTTTGGGACCCGTCACTATCACCCAAACAAAAAATATTGCCTTGGAAATGTCAGCACCTGGGCAAAAGGTTTCAATGTGGCAAAACTGAAGCATCCACCAAATTATGGAACAATGTTTCTGTCTCTTTAAAGGCAAACAATTTCTTTACTGGCTCCACCCAGTCTGGGCTTCCTGGCTCAGAGGTGTTAGGGGGTGCAAACACTTTTGCCTCACACTTCAGGCAAAAGCAGCAGCTGCCACAGCCTCATCGGAGAAAACTTGAGAACTCATCCACGCGTTCAAGAGGTGAGCCTGGCTGAGAAGAGGGCCCTGCGCCACAGGGCTGCGACGGGCAGTAGGGGACAGGGCATCTGTGGGACGCACTCTGCTCTGAGGAGGGACAGGACACCGCGGCAGCAGCACCGCACAGAGGGTGCTGCCAGGGTGGCGGCCTTGGCAGGGGGAGAGCGAGGTACGGAGATCTGTGAGCGCGCGTCCATGCATCTCACGTCTAGCAGGACGCCCTTGCTGCCCGCGGCTCCTGTGGTCCATGCAGAGCGCTGCCGCGTAAGCTTCAGAGGAAATTAAGCGCTCCCAAGGCAGATTTCAAGAGCTGGAAGGCAATTTGGAGACAACCTGTCTAAATTCCTCCTATTGCTAAAAAGGAATCATAATCCCAGAGAGTTTAGTGACTCTCCAAGGGTTTCCCAGGCCTCTCATGCCAGAAAAGCTAGAATTAAGTCTGCTGACTCCTTTCCAGCATTGAACAAAGAGAAGCCGTGCCGCCAATAGTGTGACAGGTGAAGAAACAGTGTAGCCCGATGCACTTTTAAGGGGCAATGTGGCTCTAGGTAAGTCACTCAAGTGTCTTCCAGTCCCTGGCTCTCCTGTGCAGTGGCAGCACTCCGTAGCGACTACCTTGGTACTGAGTGGCTGCCGTGCTCCAGGCAGTGAGAAACGACCTTACAGAAATGACTCCACGAAAGCCTCAGGTCAGCCCCGCAAGGTCGGTTTCCTTGTCCCTCTCCTAGCAGGGGGACTGAACCTCAAGCAGCTTATGACGTTTTCTAGGTGGGTTTGGCCACAGTGTAGGTCTGCCCACGTCCAAAGCACGTGCTTTTCTCACTTCTCAGCCTTTCTCTTAGCGGAAGGTCCTCTGGGTCGTCCAAGAACCACTTGAGAAAGTCTTAAAATGATTTCTTCTGCTGCCTCCCTCAGCTTTGGCTTCTCAGTGTGGGAGAGAGAAAAGTCCACAGGGAAACGTGAAGCCCTCCTGCTTGACTCCCGGCCCCCCGTCTCTCTGCGATGGGACGTAGGCTGACATTTAGAATCACGGCCCGAGAGGAAGCAAGGCGAGGCCGCGGTGCGCACGGTGGAAAGTGAGCGCGGCGGAGTCCGGCAGACCTCGAGTCGAAGGCCTGCTCTGCCCAGGACCGCTTAGCACGGCCACTGGGGGCACGTTTCCCAGCGCCTTTGAGCCACATCAGTTTCCTCATTTTAGAAATTAGGACAATAAAATCAGTTTCACTGCAAGTATTTAGGAAGAGTAAATGGGATAATGTTCGAGACATGTCTATCAGGGGGCTCTGATATACAGTGTATACTCAGTAGTGGTTACATTATATGCATGTTAAATTTTTTATTGTGGAAAAGTTTAAACTTATTCAAAGATAAAAAGAATAATATAAGGAACTTCTACGTACCTATCCCAAGGTCCACAAGCATCAATTCATGCCAGTCTTGTTTCAGCCATCTACTCCCCGCCTATGCCAGACTATTTTGAAGCAAATCTCAGATGTTACATCGTTTTATCAGTGAATATTTGGTATACATCTTTGAAAGATAAAGACCAGTTAAAAAATATGCCCACAATTCCACAACTGGACTTCAAAAGCAACTATAATTTTTTACCAGTTGTATTCAGATTTCCCTGATGGTCTCATAATTTTATGAATTGTTTGAAGTAGGATCTAATGAAAGTCCATAAACAATTGAGATTGTTCGACGTCTCTTAAATTTCACTCAAGGTGTAGGTTTCCCCTTTCCTTGTTTCCTTCTGTGGAATTTCTTTGTTTAAGGAAGGGGAAGTCTTTGGTCCAACAGGACTGCATGGTGTTCGTTTTGCTGATTACATCCCAGTGATGTCACTTAACACGCTTTTCTCATTCCAGTGTGTTGTGTGAATTTATATTAAGGGAGAGGTTGCATAAGATTAAAGTTGGATACGTTTATGGTGGGCATACTTCATAGTTGTTGTTCTCCACTTCCATTAGAGGTCACATAATGTTTGGTTGTCTCTCTTTTTGTGATGTTAGCAGATGCTAATGATTGCCTAGAATGAATTTATTGTTTCATTAAGAGTTCCCAAGTGATGATATTCTACTTCTACAATTTTTTCTTCATTTATTACATGGAATAATCCTATGCAGAGAAATTTCCCTTCAGCAGTTCTTTTATTTCATGAGATACAGTTAGAATATGAGATTTTAATGTTTGATTTTTTCCCTTTATATGTCAATGCTCAGAATATTGAGTTACTTTCCTAGCATACTCCAAAGGGAGGAATTAACTTCTTATAGGAAGACAGTATTGTTATAAACTATTGGTTTTAACATATTTGGTATATTTCTATCCATTGGAATTATTTTTCTTATTGATGCTCAAACTGTCCCATCTTTGTCCAGTTGGAACATCATTAAGGTGGCTTCTGAGTCCTTCTGATAAGACCATAGCAATTTTTTATAGCATCCCTGGTTTCTACTATGAAAAGATGTTCTAGGCTGAACTTGTATGTTTCCTGGCTCAGACCTGGAATCAGTACTGTCTTCTGGGACCCCTAATTTCTTGGGTGGAAAATGGCATTTGACAATCACAATCTGAGGTCTCAGTGTGCACACTGCTACTGGGTTGACCATTGTTTATGCCTTTTAGATGGTCTTCAAAACAGCACACACACGCACACACAAACACACACTGAAATTATTGCATTTTCAAGCCTCTTGGGCCAATTCTTTGTATGGTTCATCTGCCACACAAACTATAATTAGGTTCGTTTGTTTCATTTACTAGTTTCCAGTTTCTGTCCTCCACCATTTCAAAAAAGGCAACTTTTTAGTTTGTTTAGTTTTCAGATGATCCTGCCATTGCTTTTTCACATGTACATGAAAAATTATTTATATATATAACTCCTATTCCTCCCTATTATATACAGAGTAGTAAACCATACATTGTTTTCTTCACCTTCCTTTTTTCACTTAGTGCTATATCCTGGAGATTTCTCCATACTGGTATATAGAAATATTTCTCATTCCTTCTTACAGTTGGATAGTAAGTACATGGTGTGACTATACTTCAGTTTATTCATCTGGTCTCCTACTGATTGGCATTTGATAGGTTTTTGGTCATTTGCTATCACTAATAGTGCTGCATGAATCGCCCTGTGCATACTCCCTTCTACATTTTTGTCAGTATAGACTTGGGATAAATCCTAAAATTGGGATTGATAGTCAAAGAGTAAATACATATGAACTTTGCAAGATATTGCTACCTTCTTCTCTAGAGATGTGGACTGTTTTTCCATTCCTACAAGACATACAGGAGATGACCTATTTCCCCTATACATCTACCACTAAATTATACAGGCAAACTTTTGGATTTTTTGCCATACCTATAGCTGAGAAATATTTATCTTGGTGTAATTATATTTTATTTTTTACTGCATATTCACTTTTCTCTGTTATAAATGAATTTGAATATCTCTGTATATATTCAAGGGATATTTGCATTTCCTTTGTTCCTTGAACTATTCATATCTCTTGCTCAATTTTCTGCCAAGTTGTTAATCTTTTCTTTCTCTAAGATATTCTTTGTATAATAGGAAAATTAGCTCTCTTAGATATAAATTGAAAAGAATGTTTTCCTAGTTTGATATTTGTGTTTTAATTTGTCTATGGTGTATTGTGCCTTACATTGTTTTTTAGATTTTATGTTATCAAAATTTTCAGTCTTTTCCTTATACTATTTTAAATGTTGGAAACATTTACATCTGTGGCCGTACCACCCTGAATGCACCTGATCTCGGAAGCTAAGCAGGGTTGGGCCTGGTTAGTATTTGGAAGGGAGAAAAATTTTCCCTACTCCCACTTTACAAAAATTTATCCGTGTTTCTTTTATTATATATATGGGCTAATTTTCTACATTTAATTTCTGATCTATTAGGAATTTGCATGGTATAAGGAATTCAATGCCATTTTATCCTTTTCTATATGGTTATATAGTTATCCCAATGTTGTTTATGAAATTGTTCATCTTTTCCCCCATTGATATGAGATGGTGTTTTATGGAATATAAATGTAACATAATATAATTGAATTGAACATAAATGAATATTAGATGAGCAATGGTCTATTCCTTAATTTTCTGCTTCTGTTTCACAGTCTGTCTCTCTATTCATTCACCAGTGTCATACTTCTTTATAGAGGCTATAATGTTTCACTCTCTGGTGGAGGTGGTCTTTTCTTGTTCTTCCTTTTCTTTTTTCTTTTTTTTTTTTGAGACAGAGTCTCACTGTGTTGCCTCAGCTAGAGTGCCGTGGCGTCATCCTAGCTCACAGCAACCTCAAACTCCTGGGCTCAAGTGATCCTCCTGCCTCAGCCTCCCGAGTAGCTGGGACTACAGGCATGCGCCACCATGCCCGGCTAATTTTTTCTATATATTTTTAGTTGTCCAGTTAATTTCTTTCTATTTTTAGTAGAGATGGGGTCTCGCTTTTGCTCAGGCTGGTTTCGAACTCTTGAGCTCAAACAATCCTCCCGCCTCGGCCTCCCAGAGAGCTAGGATTACAGGCGTGAGCCACCACACCCAGCCTTTCTTTTCTTGATTGTCCAGGCTAACTGGCTTTTCTCTGCATCCAAATGGACTTCATAATCAGCATTTTTAGTTCCAGAAAATGATGACAAAAGTTTAAAAATTTATATTTGAATAAAATTATATTTAAGAAGTATGTATTAATTTCTGCTTTATGAAATGGCTTAAAAATGAATCAGTGTTAAATTTGGTCAAGTGTCCTTTCTGCATCTAGGTAATTTTCTTCTTAATCTATGCGTATATGGTAGTAATTTTCTCATATTGACTGACCCCCCCAGTATTTCTGAAATAAATCACCCTAAATCATGGTGTACATTTGTTACTATCTAATAATTTATTTAGGATTTTTGCATCAATATTCACAAATGAGACACATCTGTAGTTTTTTATTGGTGAAATCTTTGCCAGCTTTTGGAATCAATATTATACTTGCATAGAAAGAATTTAAAGTTTTCCTTCTTTTTGTATGGTTGAGAACAGTTTAAGTAGCATTGAGATGATCAGATCTTAAAAGGTTTAATAGAATTTCCCTGTGAAACCATCTGGACCTGGTACTCTTCTGTGGGGAAACTCTTTAACTACCTTATTATTTCTTTCATAGTCTTTGAACTATTTCATCTTTCAGTCCCTACTGGGATCAATATGGATAATAGAATATAACACATTTTCAGGGAGAGGAAGAAAAGAGGGCTGGGAATGGTTCCTATTACTTAAATTCATCTTTTTTTTTTCTTCTCCTTTCCCTCCTTGAGGTCTTGTGCGTGCCTAAGCTCCAGAGCTTCTTGGTGTGAACATGGCTGAGCATACAGACCAGTCTTTGAGGATCGTTCTGGTAGGGAAGACTGGAAGTGGGAAAAGTGCAACAGCAAACACCATCCTTGGGGAGAGAATCTTTGACTCTAGAATTGCTGCCCATGCTGTTACCAAGACCTGTCAGAGAGCATTGCGGGAATGGAAGGGGAGAGAACTTGTTGTTGTTGACACCCCTGGGCTCTTTGACACCAAGGAGAACCTGCACACCACCTGCAAGGAAATCAGCAAGTGTGTCCTTTGCTCGTGCCCAGGGCCTCACGCCATTGTTCTGGTTCTGCCTCTGGGCCGCTACACAGAGGAAGAGCAGAGAACCGTTGCATTGATCAAGGCTCTCTTTGGGGAGCCAGCCATGAAGTACATGATCATTTTGTTCACTCGCAAAGAAGAGTTAATGAGCCAGAGCCTAATGCTAAATGATTTTATAGCAGAAGCAGATGTGAACCTACAAAACATCATCCAAGAGTGCGGCAACCGCTACTGTGCATTTAGCAACGTTGTAGAAGCAGAGAAGGAAAGTCAGGTGCAGGAGCTGGTGGGGCTGATAGAGAAAATGGTGCAAGCCAACGGAGGGTCTTACTTTTCTGACGCCATATACAGGGACACAGAGAAACGCGTGAGACGAGAGGCAGAGCTTTTGAGGAAAACCTACACTGATGAATTAAATGAGAAAATAAAAAGAGTAGAAAAGGATTATGCTCATAAATCAAAGAATGAAAAGGAGAAAAAAATAGAGTCACTAATGAGGAAATACGAGGAAAAACTAAGAAATATAAGGGAAGAAGCTGAGAGTAATACATTTGAAAAAATTTTAACTAGTATTTTTAAAAAGCTTTCAGAAATATGGCATTGGTTTTGGAATTAATGTCTATTTCATTCTTTCTCCTTAACTTACTGTGATTTGTTAATGTGATGGATTTTATTTTTCAAAGATGGCTGCAATAATACCTCCTGCCTCCCAGCTTTATTAAGTATAATTGACAAATAAAAAATGTGTATATTTAAGGTGTACAATGTGATGTTTTGCTATATGTGTGCATTGTGAAATTATTAAATCCAGGTAAGTAACATATCAGCATCTCACAGTTACTTTTTTTTTTGGCCCGATGAGAACATTTAAGATCTACTCTCTTAGAAAATTTCAGAAATACAATACGGTGTTAGTAATTATGGTCACCATGCTTCACATTAGATCTTGAGAACTTATTTACCCTGCATAATTGAAACTTTGTATTCTTTGATCAACATCTCCTCATATCTCCTAGTCCCTAGCCCCTGGCAACCAACATTTTATTCTTTGCTTCTGGGAGCTCTAGTTTTTAAAATCCCACATATAAGTGAGATCATGCAGTGTTTGTCTTTCTGTGGCTGGTTTACTTCACTTAACATAACGTCCTCCAGTTTCATCCATATTGTTGCAAATGCAAGATTTTCTTTTTTTCAAGGTTGAATAATATTCCATTATTAATGAAATGTTAATAAAACACCACATATTCTTTATCCATTCATCTGTCCATGGACACGGATTGTTTCCATATCTTTGCTGTTGTGAACAATGCTGCAATGAGCATAAGAGTGCAGATATCTCTGCAACATACTGATTTAGTTTCCTTCAGCTATTGTCTTAGTCCATTTGGGCTGCTATAAAAAACACTGTAAACTGGGTGGTTTATGAACAACAGAAATTTATTTCTCACAGTTCTGGTACCTGAGAAGTCCAAGATCAGGGTGCCAGCAGATTTGAGTCTGGTGAGGGCCTGTTCCTCATAGACAGCCATTTTCTTGCTCTCAGTTCACATGGTAGAAGGAATGAAGGGTCTCTCTTGGGCCTCTTCTAATAAGGCCATTAATCTCATTCATGAGGGCTCTGCCCCCATGACCTGGTCACCTCCCTAGGCCCTGGCTCCTAATACCATCACCTTGGGGGTAAGAATTTCAACTTATGAATTTTGGGGGGACATAAACATTCAGACCATAGCATTCTGTTCCTAGCACCCCAAGATTCATGCCCTTATCACATGAAAAATACATTAATTTCATTTAATAGCCCCCAAAGTCTTAAATTATTCTAGTATCTAGTATTTTAAAGTCTAAGTCCAAAGTCTCATCTAGGGGAGAGGCAAGATGGCAGATGAGAAACACCAGAGTGTCTCTGCAAGAAGGAGAAAGTTTCGATGAAAGAGGAAAAGACAGACAAACAGATCAGATGAGGGTCAGGAGGAAGGGTGCCTGAACCTACAGGAGACTCCACGGGAAGAGGTTGCAGAGCAGAACTGCAAGGAGAAAGGCATTGGTAGGGACTAAGCCCTGGGAGTCTTGGAGACCAGCAAGAAGGGTAGGCGAAGTGGTTAAAATTCCCCTCCAGCAGCTCCTGAGCTGCTGGAGAAACCTGCCAATGCCAGCCCGGAGACTGCTGCCACCAGTGAGTGGAAAGCCTCTTGTGGACAGGGCTTCAGACTCCCAGCTCCCTCGGGGTTGGCTCCCACCCGACAGAACTGAGCCAGTCAGCAGATGCCATACTGCTTCTCTACACACTGGGCAACTTTGTTCTCACCGGGAGGCCTCAACTCCTCAGGATCCATCTTGCTTGTCCCCACACAGACATTTCCCAATTCTGGCCCAGATTGCAGGAACCACAGGGGTTCAGTGGTACTGGGAGAACTGCAGGACTACAGGGCCTGGTCATTCTGGGAGGACTGCCTCCCAGAGGAAGAGTTGGAGATTATCAGCATGCAATCCTTCCTCCACCTAGTCCTTCATTCTCCCCTTCCCTTCCCCTACCCACAGCTGTTGAGAGGGACAATTTAGACACCACCTGGAGGCATCCACAGGGAACAGGGCTTGGACTTTTCCTTTTAAGGCCCTGCAGTGGACTGAGGGGTGCTCTGACTGTGAGCTCCTTACCTTCTGGCCCTTCCTGATGCTACTTGTCCAGTAACTCCAGCAGAGTGGGGCAAACCCTGAGGCGGAGTGACATTGATCCAACTTGGGCACCCCATGGGTGACGTGGGACCAGCATTTTTCTCCCTGGCATGGTCAGGAATTGATCTCTGAGGCTGGGGGAAAGGCCTGCAGGCCAGATCCCATACACTCAAGTCTCAATCCCATTGCCTGGAGGCACAGAAGGGATATTTGTGAATTAGTCTACTGAGGCATGTGTGCCTTCAGGGGCAGATCAGAGTGGGTCCAAGCTGCAGCATGCTCGAGGGGCAACCTTCCTCCCATGGGAGGGCCATGATTCCAATTCAGGCCATGATCCTGGATAGGGAAGTTCCCACCCAGCATCACAGTTTTGGGGGAGCTCAGCTGGCTTGAGGTCCTGCCTGCCAGCAGAGGGCGGGGAAAACCTGTGGAATAGGGAAGGGTGGGAAGGAGAGAGGCCTGTCCCAGACTGACAGACTGCTGGTCTCAGACAGCACCACCTCCACACACACACTTTCTGGTTCAGTGGGACACTTCAGCCTCTCCCTGGCAGCTTTGCCCCGAGGAAAGGAATAGATCTTTGAACCCCACTAAAAGCATTTCTGGAGCTTGAGGGCAGGTTTACCCAACCCAGTCCTGCCTCACTCTTCCCTCTACTCCTGCTGAGGTGGAGAATAAGGACACACCTGGAACTCCCAAGGCCCTACTCACCACCTGAGGCACTAGAGTGCCCCTCCAGAGGAGCTAGAGCTGGTTAAAGGACCCAAAAACAACGTTGCAGCTTACTCCTCCCAGCAAGCGCCCCTTACTGACAGGGAGGTCATTCTGCACACCCTTTTACTGCATCTACTGACTCATTATAAAGGATGTGGTTGATTCTCACCCACAAGCACCACATACTGGCTCAGAGACTAAACTGGTGGTGTTATCTAAATGAAAATCCAAAAGTAAGAAGCAACAGCAGCTCCAGATGGGAAGGAATCAGCCAAAGAACTCCAGAAGTATGAAGAATCAGACTGAAAGGATACCCCCAAAAGGGAACAGCAACTCTCTAGCAATCGATACCAACCAAAATCACAACACTGATATGACAGATGAAGAATTTTGAATATAGATTATAAGAAAACTCAATGAAACGCAAGATAAAATGGATACTCAACACAAGGAAACCACAAAAAATCCAGGAAATGAATGAAAGACTCATTAAAGAAATTGAAATATTAAAGACAAATCAAATGGAACTTCTAGAAATGAAGAATTTATTTAAGGAATTGCAAAACACAGTCAAAGCCTCAAGAATAGGCTAGACCAAGCAGAAGAAAGAATCTCAGGGATTGAGGATAACACCTTTCAGTTAAACAATTCACAGAGATAGAGCAGAGAAATAAGAGAAAAGAGCAGAGCCTACAAGTAATGTGGCAATATGTGAAGAGGCCTTACATAAGAATCATAAGCATCCCTGAGGGTGAAGAAGAAAATATACAAGGATTGGATAAATTGTTTGAGGATATAATGGAGGAAAATTTCCCTGGCCTTGCTAGAGATCTAGATATTCGGGTACAAGCAGCTCAAAGGACTCCTGGGATATTCATCACAAACAGGAAGACACCATGACACATAGTCATCAGACTGGCCAAAAGAAACATGAAAGAGGCTCTCCTACAAGCTGTAAGGTGAAAGCAGCAGGTAACCTACAAAGGAAAAGCCATCAGACTAACTGCACACTTCTCAACTGAGACCTTACAAGCCGGAAGGGACAGGGGCCCCATTCTCAATCTTCTCGAATAGAATAATGCCTGGCCTAGAATTTTGTATCCTGCAAAACTAAGTTTCTCATATGAAGGAGAAATAAAGACCTTCTCAGACAAGCAAAGACTGAAGGAATTCATCAAGACAAGACCTGCCCTCCAGGAAGTACTCAGAACAGTGTTACACACGGATCAGCACAGTAGACACTCACCAGTGTAAAATCATCCGAAAGCTAAAAGTCAAAGGCCAGATACCACATGGCTCAAGAGAGAAAACAAAGCAACAAAATTCAACTCAACAGGATGAACAGGAATCCACCCCACTTATCAACACTTTCAATAAATGTGAATGGCTTGAACTGCCCACTAAAGAGACATGGGCTGGCTGAATGGATAAATATACACAAGCCAAGTAACTGCTGTCTTCAGGAAACACATCCAACCCACAGGATGCATTCAGACTCAAAGTGAAGGGATGGAAAACAATATTCCAAGCAAACGGAAACCAAAAGAAAGCTGGCGTAGCAGTTCTAATTTCAGATAACTTAGTCTTCAAATCAACAAAAGTAATGAAAGACAAAGATAATCATTATATAATGGTGAAGGGAACAATTCAACAAGAAGACATAACAATTCTAAATATTTATGCACCTAACTCAGGGGCACCCAGATTCATAAAGCAAATCCTACTTTATCTAAACAAAATGATAAACAGAAGCACCATAATAGCTGGGACTTCAACACCCCTCTGATGGGACAGGACAGAGCCTCCAAACAGAAAATAAACAAAGAAACAATGGACTTAAACAGAACTCTAGAATAAATGAGTCTGACAGACACTTACAGAACATTCTACCCTAAAACCACTGAGCATACATTTTTCTCATCAGCTCATGGGACATTCTGTAAGATTGACCATATCTTAGGCCACAAAACAGGTCTCAACAAACTTAAAAAAATAGAAATTGTACCATGCATCTTCTCAGAACACAGTGGAATAAAATTAGAAATCAACTCCAACAGAAATACTCATCTCTACACAAAGTCATGGAAACTAAACAACCTTTTGCTGAATGATTATTGGGTTAAGGAGGAAACTAAGATAGAAATCAAAACATTCTTTGAACTAAATCATAAAGGAGACACAAGTTATCAAAATGTATCTGTTAAAGTCTGAATGTTTGTGTCCCTACAAAATTGGTATGTTGAAATCCTCACCCTCAAGAAGCTGATACCAGAAGGTGGGGCCTTTGAAGATGATGAGGTCATTGGGATAGAGACCTCCTGAATGGGATTAGTGCCCTTAAAAAAGAGGCTAAACAGAAGCCCCTTGCCCCTTCCACCATGGGAGGTTAGAGTGAAACAGTGGTTATCTGCGAGGAAGTAGCATTTCACCAGACACTGAATCTGCCAGTGCCTTGGACTCCTCAGCCTCCAAAACTGTGAGAAATAAATTTCTCATGCTTATAAGCCATCAAGTTTATAGTATTTTATTATAGCAGCCCAAATGAACTAAGAGAGAAAGTTGGTACCAAGAAGTGGGGATGCTGCTGTAACAAATATTTTAAATGTACAAGTGGCTTTGGAACTGGGTAATGAGTAGAGGCTGAAGCGTTTGGTAGTGTGTGCAAGAAAAAGCCTACATTGCTGTGAATGGGCCATTTAGGATGATGCTGGTGAGGCTCAGAAAGCCTCAGTTTTCTTAAAGAATAACTGTTTAGGTTATTTGGTAGAAATGAGAATGGTATAGGCTACTCTGCTGAGGTCTCAGACAGATAAAGGGACATGTTGGACAATGGAAGAAAGGACATTATTATTAAAAAGTGGCAAGGAGTTTGGCCAAATGGTGTTCATGTGCTAGTGTTTTGTGGAAGGTGGAATTTGTGAGCGATGAAATTGAATATTTAGCTGAGGAAATGTTTAAACAAAGTGTTGAAGGTACAGCTTGGCTTCTCTCGACTGCTTATAATAAAATGTGAGAAGAGAAATAACTTAAAGATGAAATTGTTAGTCAAAGGGAAGTAGAACTCAGAATTTTGGAAAATTCTATCTATCCATATTGGAAAAAAATAAAGTCTGTTCAGGAAAGAACAAGGGTGTGGCCAATTTACCCTTTGATAAAGGAGATGAGTGTGGATCAGCCCTCTCAGTGGAAGCCAGGTGCTATTGATCAAGGCAGTGAGAAGCCCCAGCTCCATCTTGCAGGTGACCGGGTTGGGCTGTGATGCTGTTCCCAGGGTCAGAATACCGAGGTTATCCTCCTACAGGCTACCCACTTTTCCCTGGATATCCTCCTGCAGGTCAGGAATCATCTTTTCTTCCTCCAGGTCAGTATTCTCATCCTAGTGACTTTCCTCGAATGGGAGGAGGTGCTTACCCACAAGTGCCAAGTAGTGGCTACCTAGGAGCTGGAGACTACCCTGCACCTAGAGGTTATCCAGCCCCTGGGGGCTATCCTGGTGCCCCACAGCCAGGGGAAGCTCCATCCTACCCTGGATTTCCTCTAGGCCAAGGATTGGGAGTCCCACCAGGTGGTACAGGCTTTTCTGGGTATCCATAGCCACCTTCACAGTCTTATGGTGATGGTCCGACACAGGACCCACTGCCTGGTGGCTTTCCTGGAGGCCAGTATCCTGGAGGACAAACTCCGTACCCTAGTCAGCCTGCTGCGATGACTCAGGGCACTCAAGGAACAGTCAGACCAGCTGCCAACTTCGATGCTATGAGAGATGCAGAAATTCTCCGTACAGCCCCAGCCCATGGAAGATGCCACCTGGCTTAACATCCAGCCTCCTCAGCAATTGTTCTTTTGTTCAGGTCCTGGGGTGATGGCCAGGTTCCAGCACCAGCGGCTGGAGCCCACATGACGCTTGTTTCTCAGTCCTGGTTGTAGGACCCTCTCAGCTGCTCAAGCCTCTGTTCCCCAAACCCCAGCCTAAATTTCTCTAACATCAAAGACTGATGTTGCTAGATCCAGGGACCATGCACAGCTTGTTAAGATTTAGGATCAGGAATGGCATCTTATGGTAGCTGGGTAGGTCTGGGGCATGCTTGGGGTGCTTCCTGGAGCAGTTCCTTCTCACAGTGTCCTGGCTGCTCCCTAAGTTAGATTTGGGGCTTGGGAGAATAAAGGTGGTCTCCCGTGATCTGGATTGTATGATCCCTCAGTGGGAAAGTGAACCACAGAAAGACACACAGCCACCCTCTCTAGTAACGGGGATTCACTTCCCATTTTGGCAATCTTGGCCATGCAGGCTGCCTGATTTCCTCCTCCTTCCCAGAATTTGGAGTTTCATTTTGCTTTTCTGTTGAACGCCTGTGTTCCTGCTTGGATAATATACTCAAAGTGTAATTTTTCATACACTATTTTGATTGCTCTAAGTGGATGAGGAATGCTTCTAGTCAGCCATCTTGGAAAAAAAAGCCCAGCAATTTGTATAATTACTAAAGTACTATGCATTTCTAAATGCTGTCTCAATTGTTGAGTATAATGATAAATCGTGAACCCTTTTATAATGGAAGAATAATGGGTATAATGGAGAACTGGAACCCCTATTATAATATCTCACTTTCCATTTTAATGGCAGGTAGTATCGGATATCAATGGCTAGACTATTTCAGTGGTCCCAGGACCATCTCCCTGGGTGACTTGGGCCCATCTTAGTCAGTCAAATGAACATCCTTTACCCTGTTTTGCTTCTAGCAGATGACTGAGAGGACACACCCTGGAATAGCAGCTCTCTGTCTCTCACATCACTGGGAACGAGGAGAGGAGGTAGCTGCCTACACTGAAACAGGCCTGAGCACCAGAAGCAAACATCAGCTGGGAGGCCTCTTGTGCTAAGTGGGGGTCCAGGGACCAAGGGGTCTTTCAGAATAGCTGGCAACTGTCTGGTTTTGACTAGAAGTTTCTTCTCAATGTCACAGCATGACTCATGTTTCTTCTCTCACTGCAGAGTTTTGTGAGGCTCAGTGTGGTAGCCACTAGGTACAGGTAGCGATTTAACTTTAATTTCAAATAAATTGAAATGAAATAAAATTAAAAATTCAGAGCTATAATCACACCTGTCACATGTTAAGTGTGCGACAGCCACATGTGGCTAGTGGTCGCCATGATGGACAGCACAAAGCAATCCTGTCCCTGCAGAAAGTGCTGCTCGCGCTGCTGGATGACAAGGTGGGCAGGTCCCTTGCACAAGCAAGTTTGAAAAACTCCTCCCCTCACTTCCTCTCTGATCCTCTTTCTCAATATCCTGGCGTAGAATTGCCTGCAAAATCAGATAAGGGTGCAGGACCCAGACCTTTCAGGTAAGGGAGTCGGGGCATGTTGGGGGGGAGTGTGATTTCATGGGGAGGAGACCTCTCCCCTGGGTCTATATCTCAAACTTGCTCTCAGAATAGATTTCTTGCTGTTTCATATTTCCTGTCTTTGTTGATTTTAGGTTGTAGTCTGTTCTGAAGGCTGAAGCCTACAAATTAATGCCTCTTTCAGGGGTTGCTGCTCAGAGGTTACTTGTTTTACAAATAAATGATTCCTTTCATTGGTTATAAATTTTATAAGTAATCGTTGATTCTTTCAGGAATAAAGTTGAGTGAGCAAACAGAAGTAGGTCTGGGGGAGCTCATGGGGAGAAGAACATTGGGAGATGTAGGGGTCTCAGATCAGCATGCAGCCCCCGAGAGCCTGCACATGGTTCAGGACTGGAGGCCCTGTGGTCTGAGGTTTTTTTGTTTTTCTGTTTTTTTTTTTTGAGACAGAGTCTCACTCTGTTGCCCTGGCTAGAGTGAGTGCCGTGGCGTCAGCCTAGCTCACAGCAACCTCAAACTCCTGGGCTCAAGTGATCCTACTGCCCCAGCCTCCCGAGTAGCTGGGACTACAGGCATGCGCCACCATGCCCGGCTAATTTTTTCTATATATTTTTAGTTGGCTGATTAATTTCTAATTTTAGTAGAGGCGGGGTCTTGCTCTTGCTCAGGCTGGTCTCGAACTCCTGAGCTCAAACAATCCGCCCGCCTCGGCCTCCCAGAGAGCTAGGATTACAGGCGCGAGCCACCGTGCCCGGCCTGGTCTGAGGTTTTGTTACTAGGGAAGCTGCCTCTTCAGGGGCAGTCCCTTCGTGGGTTTATGCGGAGCTGAGCTCCCCTTTAGGAGACAGGAGGAGGGAGATGCCACCCTGTGTGACTCTATACAGTTCAGAGAAATCTGGGAACTGATGGCTGCGTGTTCTTAGGCAGAGGGAGCAGAAATCAGCCACCTGAGGTCAGCACCTATGAAGCACAGTCTCCTAGTTTTGCATCTGAGTTAGGATCAACAGAGCAGCATTAAAGAGCCCAGGTGCTGGACTCAGGACATTAACAAATACTCAAAGACTCTTTGTTTTCTTGTTGCTGGTATCCTATCCCCTTTCCTAACACCAATCACCAAAGCCGATTTTTAAAATTTCTATGATTTCTCCTCCCTGTTTATGAGAAGCTGTTTCCTACTCTCTATTCTAAAGGATAAAGAAAAAATCCTTCTTTCAAAAGAAGTGTCCAGCTTTTGACAATGTTTCATACTTATATTTGATGGCTTCCTATCTAGTGACTCTGTCTTTAAAAACTACCATTTTCTGCCTGTCTTGATCAAAGTCTGCTCCAGTAAGAGTTCTTCAAATGTCTTTCTCCTTTGCAAAATGCCTGTAGGTAGCAGTGAAAGAAAACATTTAAAAAATTAGTGCTGTGTTTCTGTAACACTAAATATTAATCAACAAGGACAGGATTGTCATTGTCACAGATTAGATGTGGGCTGGACATAGTGATGAATCAGAGAAAGGCAAGAAGTGGGAGATTATCGATGTATTTATTTGACAAATATTTATTGAGATCCACTCATCATCCAGTATTGTGCTTGTCCCCAGGGAATAAAGGGAAATATAAGACACACACGGTTCTCCCATCAAATGCTTATAATCTAAGAGGAGACAGTAAAAACCAGACAAATAACTTTCTGTTGTAGTGTCTATTCTGAAAGAAATCCCTGGAGTGCAATGAGAGCAAATAACAGTCGACCCCACCAGAGGGGTATTGTTGGTGGGTGGTGGTGTTGGGGGGAGAGGGTGGAGAAGACCTCTCTGGAGAGCCGAGGCCTGCAGGCCAAGCAGGAATGAGCTGGACACCGATTGCAGTTGGAATGCTCCAGAGAGTGGGAAAAGTACTACAAAGGCTTTGAAGGAGGAAGAGGCCTAGAGGATTCTGAGGACATTGAGGAGATCTGTGTGGCTCAAGCCTTCTGAGAGAGAAGGTAGTTGAATGCACAGGGCCTTATAGACCATTTCAGGAATTCAAACTATTTTCAAGAAGCAAGAGTAAGCTACTAGGGAATTTGAACAAGAAAAAAAAATCAAATTTCAGTTTTAAAATAACCTCTGATTATAGAGTAAAAAAGGGATCGAAGGGGAGATGGCCAGTTAGGAGCCTGCCGCATTGCAAACAAATGACAGTGGATTGTATTAGTGTGAAGAGGGAGAGAAACAGGTGATTTTGAGGTATTTGGAAGTAGAATCAGTAGGATTTGGTGATGGGCTAACAAGAGAGTGAGGAAAGGAGGGTTGTGGGTTACCCCAGGGTCCTGTAGGAGCCACTGGCTGAATGAAATGACGGAGGCAGAGCAGGCTGGGGTGGAGGTCCAGGGCTCAGCTGTGGGAAGGTGCTGGTGGAGATACCCATGAAATCGTCAGATGAAGTTGAATGGGATATAAAAATTTGGAGCTTGACAAGGGTATATCCTACAGACTAGGTATACAAAGCATCAAAGCAATTAATCACTGGTTAGGGAGGGGGAAGGAGCCAGAACCAGTGCTGAGAAAGCACTAGAAGCATTTATGGTTGTGTACAGAAAAAGGAACAACCTGAAAATGAGACTGAAAATGGAGAGTTGAGAAGAGTTGAGGGAAATGGGGCAGGAGAAATCAAAGTAACAAGTTTCTGGCGAAAATGAGTTGCCTACAGATGGTTGGGGATTCCAGGTGCTGTCCATTTTCCTAAACGACATGATTATGTTTCTTGATCTACAGGCGTTCAAACCACAATGGCAACCCAACACCACGGCATGAGCTCCAGCCCCGGACACCCAACAATGAGCCACGGTGAGAGAGTGACCGGGCTCCCTGGGCCAGGCTGCAGGGAGGACAGCAGAGCCAGGAGGTCCTCCCGCCTTGTCGGCCTGTCCCCATCCGAGCAAGAGGAAACTACCTCCAACCTCCTTTCTCACTTTTTCTTCATTTGCCCTGCTCTTTTAGTTCTCTTGACCCTTTACACTTTCTCCTTATGATGTGGCCACAACAGCTAAGTGGAAGAGAGATTAAAATATCCTCTGTTCTAGCCAGAGGTTGGCATTTTTTTCCCTCCTGCTTCCTACAAAGTTGACACACCAGAACAGCTGGCTGTAGCCTCTCTGGCTGCTTTTCTGCCTCTCTTCAGCCTAGGGGAGGACTGGGAAAGAGGAATGAGGGAAAAATTGATCCTTCCTCAAGATCCCTAATTCCCCAGCTCCTGGTGGTCTAGAACCAACAAATTAAACTGGCTGACATGCTGGGTGTATCACACAGCCTTCCCTTTCCTCACTGAGCCATGGAAATTGACGGTGTCAGTTGAGCTTTTGCTAGTTTAGCAAACTGTCCTATAATTTAGTAGCTTAAAACAACAATCCTTTAGTTAGCGGGTCAGCTGGGCAGTTCTTGGATCTGGACCAGCTCGGCTCATCTCGGGCACTCACTTGGGCTTCTGCGGTCAGCTGGTGGTTCGTCTTGGACAGCGTCACAGACAGGTCTGGTAGTGAGCAGCCCTCAGGCCAGGGTGACAGGGATCATCACTAAGTAGGCTAGTCCAGGCTTCTTCAGCAGGTAGTTGCAGGAAGAGCAGAAAGAGAAGGCCAGCCACAATGCACGAGCACTTTTGAGCCTCTGCTTGCACGCTTTCTACTGTCCTGTTGTCCAAAGCAAGCAGCATGGCCAACCCAGATTCAAGGGCTGAAGAGACAGCATGCTTATGGGAGGAACTGTAGATCCGCATCCCAAAGAGCCAGAGCCATGCGTACAGGGAATGGGAATAATTTGTGGCTACATTTGCCATCTCCTCCAGGGATTGCTACCCATATGCTATCAACATGACCAAACTGTTGCAGTGTTGGAGCTGGCCTTTGATGCCTTTTCGTTTTCCCTCCTATGCCTTTCCTATGCCCCCTCTGTATGGCTAAGCAACACCCTCAGGATATCCTTAAGAGGAAATCTCCCACTGTGTTGCAAACTAAATAATAATGCAAACACCAGCCCACATTTTTCTTTAGATAATCTTAGCCTTCCTGTTGTGAGGCATGTAACTTTTGGAAATATATTTCTTTTATCCTAAGATTCTGGTTATCAAACGTGGCTAATTCTGCCTTAAGGATAGTCATTGGTTGTATTAATATAATTCAACCCCCTGACTTCTTAATGAGAACAGCAAATGCTCCATTTTCAATACAAATTAGAAATATAAATCTCTACTGCAGATGCCCCAAAATCTTGTGTTACTTCCTGCACCTTATTGGGTGCAGGTATGAGCAGAAACTCACAGTTCCCTCTCTCTTTATTTTTTTATTTCAGGATATTATGGGGGAACAAACATTTTGGTTACATGCAATGCCTTTGCCTTGCCCAAGCCAGGGCTACAAGCGTGCCCTTCCCCCATGCAGTGCACTCCGCATCCATTAGTTTTGAGTGTTACCCCCTCCGCTTCCCCATTTGACCAGCACCCAATGAATATTATTACCATGTGAGCACCTTAATGTTGATCAGTTATTACCAATTTGATGGGGAGTACATGTGGCAGATTCATGGCCAGCAAACATATAAAAAAGTGCTCAACATCTCTAATCATTAGGGAAATGCAAATCAAAACCACAATGAGATAGCACCTAACTCCAGTGAGACTGGCCTTTATCAAAAAGTCCCCAAACAACAAATGCTGGTGTGGATGTGGAGAGATTGGAACACTCTTACACTGCAGGTGGGACTGAAAATTAGTACAGCCCCTGTGAAAAGCAATTTGGAGATACCTGAAAAAGCTAAAAATAGAAATACCATTTGATCCAGCAATCCCACTACTAGGCATCTACCCAAAGGAAAAAAAGACCTTCTATAATAAAGACATCTGCACTCGAATGTTTATGGCAGCACAATTCACAATTACAAAGACGTAGAAACAACCCAAATGCCCATCAGTACGTGAGTGGATTAATGAAATGGTGTATATGTATACAGTGAAATACTACTCAACTACAAAAAACAACAGTGAGCTAGCACCTCTTATATTATCCTGGATAGAGCTTGAGCCCATCCTTAGAAGTGAGGTATCACAAGAATGAAAAATCACAGTTCTCTTTTGAAACCATTTTATTTCCTCTTCTGTGGGCTACCTAGTTACGAAAGATCAGAGTAAGAAGCTCAAGGGAATCTGAAGATAGGAAGTTAAGGGAAGGGCTGGTTTCCCAAGTACTGCATGATGCACATCAGGCCCAGAGGGCTTTCTGCAGACTTCCTGTGCGTGCAGCAGTCACCAGGGAGAATCCCATGGCCAGCAACAGAGAAGGGCACTGGGAGCGGGGTCAATGTAGTGTAAACTGTTGCAGGTAGATTCTAACAGTGTGGCTTTTGTTTCCTTGATGTTCCAGAGCCTGGAAGCCAACTGAGAATTGTCTTAGTGGGTAGAACTGGAGCAGGAAAAAGCGCAACAGGGAACAGCATCCTTGGAGAGAAAGTGTTTAATTCTGGCATCGCAGCCAAATCCATTACCAAGACCTGTGAGAAAAGGAGCAGCAGGTGGAAGGAAATAGAACTTGTTGTGGTTGACACACCTGGCATTTTTGACACCGAGGTGCCAGATGATGACATAAGCAAGGAGATTGTCCGCTGCATCCTCCTGACCTCCCCAGGGCCTCATGCCCTGCTCCTGGTGGTCCCACTGGGCCGTTACACTGAGGAAGAGCATGAGGCCATAGAGAAGATCCTGAAAATGTTTGGAGACAGGGCTAGAAAATTCATGACTCTCTTATTCACCCGGAAAGATGACTTGGATGGTACCAGTTTTCATGATTACTTAAGGAAAGCTCCAGCGGGCATTCAAGAGTTGATGAGCAAGTTTGGTGATCGCTACTGTGTGTTCAACAATAGGGCAACAGGCGCTGAGCAGGAGGCCCAGAGGGAGCAGCTGCTGGCCCTGCTGCAGCACGTGGTGAGGGAGAATGGGGGAGGATGCTACACTAATAAGATGTACAAAAGGGCTGAGCAGGAGATTCAGAAACAAACCCAAGTGGCGCTAGAAAAATACAGAGCAGAGCTGGAGAGAGAGAAAGCACAGATAAGACGGGAATATGAAAACGAAATCAGAAAACTGAGAGATGAACTGGAACAGGAAAAGAGAAAGGCACAAATGGAGAGGGAATTAGCAGAAAGGGAGGATTTCTATGCTGTAAGGCAGCAAGCTGTCAGAAGGGAAGTTGAAAGTCAGAATGATATGGTTGAATTCATCTTTAATTTGTTAAACATTGCTTACCATATTTTCTCACGAATTTTTTTGGAAGATTAAAGCTGAAGAAAATCTGTCGATATTTTCTGCATATTCTCTGGTGAACTTGCCCCATGCTACTCATTTAGCCAAGTCAGGGTGCTCTGGTTTCTGTCTCTCAGGCTCTCAGGACGAAGGAGTGCAGTAAAATTCACCATTGGCAGTTGGTAGATGTCTGATTGACTTAATAGGAGAGGGACAAATTCCCGATTTGTGAAACTCCAAAGCAGAAAGTACTGATGCTTGCTACCTTGTGAACTCTTCCTCAGACTCACAGAGAAAAGGAATGTGGGAGACCAAAGAAGATCACCACAAGCTATATCTCTTTATCCTTAGTAAAATGTCTCTTCTAGATTCTTTCTAGATCAGCAGATAATCTCTCCCTGTAATTCTACTCATATTTGCCTTTAGGGACATGGTAATCATCTTACCCCTATGGTTTGTTAGAGAGATCAATTCTTTGTTTGTATTAGGTAAATCTATAGATGGAGATGCTTGTAGAATTGTTTCTAGATAAATGTTAATTTGTTTACTTACATTTTCACATAAGGACTCAAATTGTTCCTTATCATCTGCTCTTTGAAGAACAATGACTTGTCTGGAAAATAGATCTCTCCAAATTCAACTAAATGCAATCCCCAAATGCGAGAGTGAAAGAGCAATTCAACAGATAAGAGAACAATGGTTAGTATATTCAGTTGTATCTGTAGAAACTCTTTGACCAACCTCAGTTTAACCAATTTGAATGAATAACTAGCTCTTTCCTTTTCTTGAGAAAGAAATCTGTGGTTGCGACCCCACCTCCCTCACCTTGAGTACTTATTGCTTGGCAGGTCATCTGCACACTTCTGCCCCATCCAGTTGAATGTTTGCTTGCTGTTATTATAATAAAAATTTTCAGTTCTCTCATATTTGTGCCAAATTAGAATATGTTTTGTCCTGGAAAATACCACTAATACTTCTAATAATACAAGGATGAATTTCACTTTTTGTAAAAGTTCAAGGTGATTTTGGAGCTAGACTTGGTCTACTTCATATATTCCCTTCTCCTTTTCCCTGGAAGATTTGAACCACATTCTCAGCCCATCCACCAGCCAAAGACCACAACTTCCTTAGCTCTTCACTTTGTGCTGATGAAAAATACAGGGAACTAGAGTTTCTGAGCCCTGTGCATTTTATTGATGCAAAAATTCCCTTTAATATAGAGATAACAAGAATTGAAGTGCCTAACCCTTTTCTACTTTTCTACTTGCTTCTCCTCACTTAACAATGTCTAGGAATCCTTAAAGCAAGTTTCCATGTTCTACCAACATGTCCTGGTGGTCACATGTGACTAATGCCAACTTTCCTTATTCTCTCACCCTGAAATTGGCTTTTCTATGCCGTAAACCATTTTGCCCACAATAGGATATACACCTTTTCCTTATTTACCTAGAGCACAAGTGAGTTGAGGCTGTACATTTAACAAAAGTTAGCAAAGGCTCAAGCATAAGAGAAGCAACACACAAAGAAGCACATGATTCCTTTAGATATGGTCACCTGGAGTAAGACATCTTCTGTGTCACTCTGCAGAACATGGGTGTATGTTGTGTCTATTGTTTTCATCATTGCAGTTTTAGCCAAAATTCTGAGACATGAAATTTAACATCCTGTTGTATTACAACCTTCCATAAGCAAATATTTGAACAAAAAGCCACATATACCTCCGAAAAGAAAGTAAATTCAGGTTTAATATGAAACAAAGTCTTTCACAGCAGTGGTTATTTTTCGTGTAACACATTCAGTTACTCTTACCCTTGCATTCAGGTTAACCCTGTAGATGAGGCAAAGAAAAAGGCTCTGCCCTTGAGAAGCAGCGAGGAGTTGAGAAGCCCATGTGAAAACCCCTGAGAAAAGTGCTACCTCTTTACCTCCCAGGGAAGAAGGAAGACAGAAGTTCTTGGCAAATAAGGACAATGGGGCATGTTCCCTTCTCTCAAGAGATTTGGGAGTTTGTACCTATTCATGCAGTCATTAACACTCATTAATTGTTTGTATTTCATAGTTGATTGTAGACCAGACATTGAGAATCTATGAGTACAAGAAAGTCACTTTTGAGACTGGCTTTATTCACCCCAGAACAATGCTTTGGAAAATCATTTGAGTGGTGTGTGTCAATAGCCTATTCCTTTTTATTGCAGAGTAGTGTCTCATCACATGGATGCTCCAGAGTTTGTTATCACTTCTTCTTTGCTTATTCTTATGCACCTAATTGATTTCTGTTTGGTTGCATTGGCTAATACCTCTATTATCATGTTGAGTAGTGACAGAGCTGGTGGGCATGCTTGCCTGACTCTTGGCAATGCCTGCAGTGTTTCCCAATTAAATGAGCAAGGTTCTAAGGTTCAGGGTGACAGAAGCATCACTGCTCTGCTTGTGTTCTTTTTCAGATGGAAAGCTCAGATCTTTAATTTTAGAACTTTCTTCTTTCCTAACATAAGGGTGTGAAGCTATAAAAACTTCTCTCTATGTATGTTTGTTCACATTTTTATTTGGAGAGATGGTAAGAGAAATTATTAGTTCAGTTATGGAAGTTTTGTTGGAAAATCAGGAAAAATACTAAATATTTAAATGTTTACCAAATATGAAAGATCTTCCATTAAGGCACTGTTTTGAAAGAAATACTTTGAGTTTCACTATCAACTCAGCTGGTAGCTGCTGTCCCCAGCAACTGAGAGGCCAGGACAAAAGAGCACCAGGAGAGGACCCACCTGCATGGGTCCCCTCAGTGCTGTCTCACCGTCAGGGCTCGGCAGGGGTGGATGATGGGCCCAGCTTCAAGGACACTACCGCCATGTGAAAGTTGAAGAGCTTTTAGTACTTACAGATCCTGAGGAATGGTTTGTCTTAAAGTATTTCCAAATTTATGGGATACACTGTAAATTCAGGACAAAATATGAGTTAGTAGTATAGATGTGTTTAAATCTTTTACACGTGTCAAATAGGACTCTTACCTAGATGTGGGACACAAATCCCTTGTGGTGTAAGCAGGCTCACGTTCATATGTCATGTCCCAGGATTACTGGACCACACTCCCTTCCATGTCTGCAGTCTGTCATTATTTTGCCCTATTTCCGAAGAGTATTTCTTTTTCCTCCACCTACATAGAGGATTTGTTTAGGAAAACTGAAGCCCACCTAGGTATTAAAAGTGGGATGTGCTTTCAATCCAGGGAATTAGAGGCTGGTGCAACCCTTGCAAGGCTGGGGAGGTAGAAGTCTGGGAAGCTCCATGATGGACAGAGATTTGTAGTATCAGACACTCATTTGTTGTGACATGCGCCTGTGGGACGCCCATTGTCTCCCTGCTGTTGATGCCAGAGAATGGTCCTCTTTCTTTCGCATCCACCATCCAAATCTCGCATGATTACCTGTTGTTGGTCAACTCTCGCCTGGACCATATTGGGAAAGGGATAAGGAAAAACAGCATTCCAGGCTCCTTTTCTGTGATTCAGAGAATGTGGGAGAACCAGTGCTGCCATGGATACAACAGGCAATTCAGCAGAGTTGAATAATTCATCTAAAAGCATTCACCATCTATCTGATTTCTTTGTGGAAATATTTCTTGTCCCATCCAAGACACTTACACTATTTCATGCTGAGTATATTCAGAACAAAGTAGTTTTAAGCTTGTATTTTAATTATTTATTGTCTGTTTCCCCCAGTGGCAGCTGACAGAGAACACTTCCTTATTCACCATTGGATTCTAAGTTCCTGGAGTACACAAAGTACCTGCTAAATACTTTTTTACCCATTTGGCAGCCGCACACCACCCTCCCCCTTGGAGATTTGGAGGAACTTTGCTCAAGCTGCATTTCTACAGCAGACTAGAGTTCAAAATCCCCCTTGCTCTTGCTGGGAGTCTTCTGGGCTCACTTCCTCATGTGGGGCTGTTCTCTGTCTGCCTTACCCCATTTCATGTGGACTTGGAGTTCAGTCCCCGGCCTGGTTTCCACCATCACAACATATGCTCAGCATTTGGTAGGCTTTAGCAACTTTCCTGGAAATTGTGAGTCACAGAGAGGGGTCCTACAGGCAGCACTGGGCATTCCCTTCCGAGCTCACTCTCTTCCCGCTGGCTTGGAAAGAGGAACTGTTTATCCCTCCACACCCAGGAGGGAGCAGCTCTGGGGTTGCTTAATAAAGTATCTCCTTCTCAGGCCTGGTAGTGATCAATCAATTTCAGGATGTTAGGGAGAGCCTGATACACATCGGACCACTTCCTACTATTATTTCTACTTTTCAAAAACAGGAAACAGACTGTTCTATCTCTCTTTGGCCTGTGGTGACTAGACATGACCCATGCTTTTGCTTTCTCATTCCAATCTATAGGCACCAATGAGGGACTCTTTCTGGCAATTCCACCTGGGTTTTACTCTGTTGGTCAATCTTCTCAACTCTCACTCTTTAGAAGAAGAGGCTGACAAATCCAGTGTCTTAGAAAGAAAAATCTAATAAGGACATAAGAGTATAAGCCATGTCTCAGGCTGCTGTAAGATGATCAATCCCCACACCCGCCTTCCAGGAAGCACCCTTTATACAGCAAGCTTTTAGCGTAAAGCATGTGCAGCTGGTCACATCTCAGACTTTCTTGCCAAGACTCGTGACCATTGGAGAAGTTAGATAAGGAGATTTTGGGTGGTTATCTATGCTCCAGGCATCTTTTAGAGACCTTACTGCAGAATACTTTGTATGAAAGGATCAAACATTGGTCATTAAGATGGTTTCACTTCAAGATGGCATCACTTTTGCCATGCAATGACTGTCTTCCTACAGGCGTACACCCCTGCCTTTTGAGAATATTTTCTGAAAGAGCCAGCTGATGCTTCCACTTAAATCACATTAGCCAGAACATAGTCATGGGCACACCTACTGCAAGAAAGGCAAGGGATATATGTGTTATGATGGATGGCTGATGTTTGGCTATTGTGGAAGAGATCTATTACTAAGAAAGGAGAAAAAATGAATACTGGGGAAAAATAACAGTCTTTACATTCCACAAGCGTTGAAGTGCTCATTCAGACAATGATACATAGAGGATTTGTGTTTTTCAAAACATTAATGAGATAGAGAAATTTTCATGATATTAGGTTATTATTAAATATCAAATGTTCGATTTCCTTCCCTAAGTACTAAGTTTGAAAGTTGATATCTCTGACATTTCACTTTGACACTTCCTGTTTTATTTTTATTGTAAAGATACATCCTCATTCTTTCAAACACGATTTGGATTGTGATTATCTTTCAAAAATTTTTTAGAGCAATTTTTGCAAAACCATGGATAAGTAAAAAATCGTGTTATTTTTGAATATGAGTTCTGTCATGGAACCAATAAACTAATGCAATGCAGACAGCTCGAAATAACAACGTGTTTGGGAAGGATGTGGCTAATGAACACGCAGTATGTCAATGGTTTGAGAAGTTCTGTTCTGGTGAGTTTAATGTTGAAAATGAGCCACGTGGGTGACCCGAGACCAAGATGGATAACGATGAGCTGAAAGCTGTAGTGGAAGCGAATCCATCTCAACCTAGGCGTGAATTAGCAGCAAGGTTTGACGTTACTATTCCAACAATACTGGACTATTTGAAACAAATTCTCAAGGTAAAGAAGCTGGATAGACGGGCATTGCATGAATTGAACCAGCATCAGAAGAGAAATCGTCTTGAAGCTTGACTTTTTTTGCTGTCATGACATAAAGGCGAACCATTTCTACACCATATTGTTATGTGTGATGAAAAACGGATTCTTCTTGACAATTGCAAGCATACAGCACAATGTTTGGATAAAGATGAAGTGCCAAAACATAGTCCAAAACTAAATATTCATCAGAAAAAGCTAATGGTGTCTGTTTGGTGGTCAGGTGCTGGCATTATCCACTACAGCTTCATGAAACCTGGTCAATCCATTACAGCGGATGTCTACTGCAACCAGTTGGATGAAATGATGGGGATGCCTGTGATTAAGCAGCTGAGATTGGTCAATAGAGACAGGCCAATCCTCTTGCAAGACAACTCTTGACCACATGTCACACAAATAATGCTGCTCAAACTATAGAGGCTAGACTTGGAAACTCTCTGTCATCACTGTATTCACCAGACCTTGCACCACCTGACTGCCACTTCTTCCAGGCTTTGGACCACTTCTTGCAAGGAAAAATATTGAATTCTCAACTAGCTGTGGAAAAGGCCTTTTATAATTTCATCACCACTTGCTCTGCAGGCTTCTTTGCTGATGGCATATGCAAGCATAAGATGGCAACACTGTGCCAATAGCTTAGACACATACTTTGATTAATTGTACTCTTTTTTTGATTGAGATACAATAAACTGACTTTTTATTAGAATTCAGACATTTCATATTTAATGACCTAATATTTTAAAATTCCTCTGGAGATAATAGTTACATTTGTAGGAAAAATGCATGAAAAAAGCTTGTGGAAATGAGTTGCCTGAGTCAATGGCTTACTGTGGAAGAATTTGAAATTCACTAGAAGCAGGCTGCATGGCAAAATTAAACGAAGACTACATTTAGTACATAAAGAGAAATGTGAAATTTTTATTTTCTATAAGTTTTCTCATCTCTCCTAGCTCTGCCATTACATCTAGGGAAAAATATAATTAAATGTATACTTATACTAAATATTATACTAAATGTTTAATCTTGTTTAAATCAACCTCATCTGATCCGCTAAGTTATGTTAGGTACTGTTTAGGTCTTTTATTTAGGTGACTTAGATACCCCTCAACTATCCTGTTTCTCCCATATTGAGTTTGTTTGGAAAGATGGGATCTCCATGCCTCAACCTCTGACTCCTCTACTTGGGAGATGCTCCTTATCTGTTGTGTCTCTGAACTCCTGCTCGCCCCTAACAAGCAGGCCACAGCAGATGGAACCAAGAGTAAATTTCTCAATTTAGGCAATGTCTTTTCAGCTCCTTGGCTGAATTTACCACAACTCCGCTCCTACTGGTCTAAAATTCTGATGGCATCTGGCAGTGGCTCTCCTTCAGCCCTGGAATATCACTTAGAGGCTACATGTAAGAGAAACTTCACTAAAGTCACTTAGCAGTCAAATGGTTTGATTTTGATAGAACAGGGGGGTTTATGGGTAGCAAGTCTGGGACTAATACAACTCTCCAAGAACAAGATCTTTTTCTCCCTATCTGCTCTATCATTCTTTGGAAGGAACTTCTATCCACAAAGTGGTGAGATGGCTAATTCACCTGTAGCCTCATGTCTGAATTACAGGAGGAAAGAGGAAGATAGTAACAATAAGGAAGACAGGATGGCTCTCGTACTGCAAAAGCAAAGTGAATGCAGAGAGCCCCCCAAGACTTTGCCTATATCTCTTGGTCGCATGGTTACCATTAGCTGCAAGAAACACTGTAAAATATAGTATTTCATGTGAGTGCATTGCTTTATATGCAAAATTATAGTTTTGTTAGTAAGGAAGATGGAGCAAATGGACAGTAAGCAGATAACTAATAGCCTTGGCCACCCACAGCTTGGGTGAATTAGCTCTAATCCTCATTCCACAGCTACCTCAGTCTCACCCTGTTGGGTGACTTCTTTTGACAACTTCTCAGCCAAACCAAAATCTTGTTTATTCTACACATGAACCGAGGACAGGAGCTTAGAATCTAATATTAAGGTCTCTGTCACCTGCTACTGGGGGAGACAGACAACCAGTAATTAAGGAGGACAGGTCAAGAAAATAAAACTTCAGAGCTTGAGTCTGATTCCAAAATAACACAGAGGCTTGTAACAGGCTAAAGATGCTGAATAAACTAGTAAGCATAAGGATCCCTGTACAGGATATCCTTACCTGGGTGTGGAGGGATAATCAGATCCTCTTTCCAAGCCAGGGGGAAGAGAGTGAGCTCGGTATGGGAATGCCCAGTGCTGTCTGTGGGACCCTTCCTGTGACTCAAAAACTCCAGGGAAGTTGCTAAAGCCTACCAAATGCTGAGCATATGTTGTGATGGTGGAAACCAGGCAGGGGACTGAACTTCAAGTCCACATGAAATGGGCTAAGACAGACAGAGAACAGTGGCACATGCATGAGGAAATGAGCCCAGAAGACTCCCAGCAAGAGCAAGGAGGATTTTGGACTCTCATCTGCTGTGGAAATGCAGCTTGAGCAAAGTTTTACCAACTCTCCAACGGGGAGGGTGATGTGCAGCTGCCAAATGGGTGAAAAATATTTAGTGAGTGCTTCATGTACTCCAGGAACTTAGAATCCACTATTAAGGTCTCTGTCATCTGCTACTGGGGGAGACAACCAGTAATTAACATACAAGCTCAAAGCTACTTTGTTCTGAGTATACCCAGCATCAAAGAGCCTTGGATCAGATAGGAAACATTTCCACAAGACTATCAGATAGAAGCTTATTTAAAAAAATAAAAAATAAACTGAGGCACAATCAAATTTTTAATGAGTGTGTGTGTGTGTGTGTGTGTGTGTGTGTGTAAGAAGCAATTCATGATTCAGAGAAGACCAAACCAAAAGAGGCTCTGTGTATTGACCAGAAATTCTCAGAGGCAAATATTCATGGGGTGTATGTGAAAGCAGAATAAAGAGATTATTTGATTGTTTGCAGTTACACAGTTGTCTTTGTGGTTTACCTGTTTGAAAGTCCTCAGTCACATAATCATATGTTATTGGCTACTTATGATTGGCTGAGGTTAAGTTTTGTTTGTGTCTAACATTTACCAGAAATGACCCAAGTTAAGTTTTGCTTATGTTTGCAGTTTAAGTAAGATTAAGGCTATTTTTAATTCATAATTGGTTTTATTTTCTCAGGAATTTTCAAGGCCCAGTCTCTGTTTTAATTTTGTTTTAACAGTTTCCCTGTTGGTCATCCTTTCAGCAAGCTGAAAGTGTGACCAAATGGCATAGCGTTACTCTCAGTTACTGCTATTGATTAGTCACTGGGACAAAAAGTCAGGTAGATGTTGGCGTCATCATTAACAGATAGGTTGGTGTTCATAGTCACATAGCTGCCATCAGCAATTGCATAGTTGGTGTGGGTTTCCTCGAGTTATCTGATGGTAATGGCAATCACTTGATGTGCCCGTGGCTGCTGAAAACATTTAAATCCCTTGAGGGACTACAGTGCGCTGGGGGGTAAACGCAACAACTAAAAGGAGAGTAACAGCCAAGGACTGAAAAAGTCCTCTGAGCAAAGATTCCCAGGAGCCAAGATTTTACCAAATAAAGAAATCAATGGAGGAGGCAGCACCTATCCAATGAAAAACCTGTATTTGTTCCTCAAGAGCCTTTAAATTTGGGACAACAATTTCTAATTTATTAACAGAGAAATGATATTTTTATCAGTTAGGGCACAAAGTCTTACTTATTGGGCTGTTAAGGTATCAAGAACTTCTATTTCTGAGTACCACTGAGGCTCAGTTGTTCATTCCAGATTATATTGCCAGGGACTCCCCCAGCCTCAACCTGCCAGCACACTGTGACCTGCTTTGAGCAATTGCCCACAACCCAGGAACCCACAACTACCTTATCCAGTTGCTGTAGTTACCTCTGTGGGGAGACCCTGGGTAGAGCAATCTCCACAACACCAGCCTCTGTGAAGAGAGTCTCACTCAGCTCTCACTTTGAACATCCTACAACTACCTGAAGAGTTGCCAGCAAGGAATAGGAGTCCTGCAAACCTATTACTACAGTACTCATAAAAGAGGGTTCAGATGAGAAGAAACCAGCAAAAGAACACTGGCAACATGAAAAATAAAAACAGGTCAACACCCCCAAGAGATCACAACGCAGCTGCAGCAGTGAACTCCAACTACAAGGAAACTGCTGAAATGACAGAAATGGAATTCAGAATGTGGATGGCAAATCAAATGAATGGAATTGAAGAGAAAGTTGAAAACCAACAAGAAGAAGCCCAAAAACTGTTTCAGGAAATTAATGAAAAAGTCACTAAAGAGCTTGACAAAATTAGGAAGAATATAATAGAATTTAAAGAAATGAGTCTTTCAGGGATGTCCAAAATGCAGCAGAAAGTTTCAGCAACAGATTAAACCAAGGAGAAGAAAGAATCTCAGAGCTTGAAAACAAGGCTCTCGATCTCACCCAATCATTTAAAGAGGCAGAGAAGAAAACAACAAGGGTAGAGCAATCACTTAGAGAGAAATGGGACTACATGAATTGAACAAACATACAAATTATGGGTATCCTTGAGGGAGAAGAAGAAAATACTAAAAGCATGGAAAACCTATTTGAGGGAATTATTGTAGAAAACTTCCCCAGTATCGCCAGAGATCCAGACATCCAGATACAAGATGGTCATCAAACGCTGGGAAGATTCACAACAAATAGAACATCTCTGAGACACATAGTACTCAACCTGGCCAAAGTCAAAATGAAAGAAAATTCTACAAGCAGCTAGATGTAAGCGGCAACTGACCTACAAGGGAAAACCCATCAGGATAACCACAGACTTCTCAGCAGAAACCTTACAAGCCAGAAAGGAGTGGGTCCCCATCTTCGATCTTCTTAAACAAAACAACTGCTGGCCTAGAATTCGGTATCCTGCAAAACTAACTTTCACATTTGCTGGAGAAATTAAGTCTTTTTCAGACAAGCAAACACTGAGGGAATTTGCCAAGTCCAGACCTGCCCTGCAGAAAGTTCTCAGAACTTCACTATGCACAAATGAGCACAGTAGACACCCACCACTGTAAAAACCCCCAAAAGCTAAAGATCGGAACCGTCACCACAATGGCTCAAGAGGTAAAACAGAGCAATGATGTTCTACTCAACAGAAGCCCACCATACTTATCAATTCTTTCAATAAATGTGAATGGTCTGAACTCCTCACTCAAGAAACATAGGTTGGATGAATGGATAAAAAAATACAAGCCAAGTATCTTCTGTCTCCAGGAAACACATCTAACCCCCAAGGACTCATTCAGACTCAAGGTAAAGGGATGGAAAACAATATTCCATGCAAATGGAAATCAAAAAAGAAAGCTGGTGTTAGCTGTTCACCTATCAGATAACATAGACTTCAAATCAACAAAAGTAAAGGAAGACAAAGATGGTCATTATATAATGGTAAAGGGAACAATTCAACAAGAAGACATAACAATTCTAAATATTTATGCACCTAACACACCTACCTAGATTCATAAAGCAAATCCTACTTAATCTAAACAAAATGACAAACAGCAGCACTGCAATAGCCGATGAGTTCAACACTCCTCTGACAGAATAGGATACATCCTCCAAACAAAAAATAAACAAGGAAACAATGGACTTAAACAGAACTCTAGAACAAATGGGCCTAATAGACATTTACAGAACAATCTACACAAAAACCACTGAATATACATTCTTCTCATCAGCCCATGGAACATTCTCTAAGATTGACCATGTCATAGGACACAAAACATGTCTCAATGAATTCAAAAAATAGAAAGTATACCATGCATCTTCTCAGGCCACAGTGGAATAAAATTAGAAATCAACTCCAACAGAAACACTCAACTCTACACAAAGTTAGAAATCAACTCCAAAAGAAACACTCAACTCTACACAAACTCTACTAAACAACCTATTGCTGAATGACAGTGGGTCAAGGAGGAAATTAAGATAGAAATTAAAAGATTCTTTGAACTAAATGATGAAGGGAACACAAGTTATCAAAATATGTGGGATACAGCTTAAAAGTCCTGAGAGGAAAATTCATAGCCATAAATGTCTACATCCAAAAGACAGAAAGATCACAAATCAACAATCTAATGAATCATCTCAAGGAACTGGAAAAGGAGGAGCAAACTAATCTCAAACCTGGCATAATAAAAGAAATGACCAACAGCAGATCAGAACTAAATGAAATTGATAACAAAAGAACTATGCAGAAGATCAATGAAACAAAAAGTTGGATCTTTGAAAACATAAACAAAATTGACAGGCCTCTCACTAGATTAACCAAAACCAGAAAAGAAAGGACTCTAATAAGCTCAATCAGAAATAAAAAAGGAGAAATTACAACTGATACCACAGAAATACAAAGTATCATCTCTAAATACAACACAAATCTCTATGCATGTAAACTGGAAAATATAGAAGAAATGGACAAATTCTTAGAAACACACAGCCTCCTAGGCTCACTCAGGAAGAAATAGAATTCCTGAGCAGACCAATATCAAGTGAAAAATTGAAGCAGCAATAAAAAATCTTCCAAAAAAATAAAGTTCCAGACCAGATGCTTTCATACCTGATTTTCCAAAACTACAAAGAATTGGTAATTATCCTACAGAAAGTATTTGAAAACATCAAGAAAGAAAGAATCCTTCCCACCACGTTTTACAAAGCCAACATCACCTTGATACCAAAGCCAGGAAAGGACTCAACAAAATAAAAAAAAACTACAGATCAATATCCCTCATGAATATAGATGTAAACGTTCTCAATAAAATCCTACCAAACCAAATTCAGCTGCTCCTCAAAAAAATAATCCATCACAACTGAGTGGGCTTCACCCCAGAGATGCAGGGATGGTTCAACATACACAAGTATATAAATATAATTCAACACATAAACAGAAGCAAAAACAAAGACCATATAATTCTCTCAATAGATACAGAAAAATCATCTGACAAAATTCAGCACTCTTTTATAACAAGAACACTTAACAAAATAGGCATAGATGGAACTTCCCTCAAAATTATAAAAGCAATATAGGACAAATCCACAGCCAACATCATGCTGAATGAGGAAAAATTGAAACCATTCTCGCTTGGAACTGAAAGCAGACAAGGTTGCCAATTATCACCACTTCTATTCAACATAGTGCTGGAAGTCCTAGCCAGAGCAGTCAGGCAATACAAGGAAATCAAAGGTATCCAAATAGGGGCAGAAAATGTCAAACTATCCCCTTTTGCTGACAATATGATCTTATATCTAGAAAACCCCAAAGATTCTGTCAAGAGAATCCTGGAATTGATAAATAAATTCAGCAAAGTCTCAGGTTACAAAATCAATGGACACAAATTAGTAGCATTCCTATATGTCAACAACAGTCAAACTGAGAAACAAATCAAAGACTCAATATCTTTAACAATAGCAACAAAGAAAATAAAATACCTAGGAATATATTTAATTAAGGAGGTAAAAGACCTCTACAGAGAGAATGATGAAACACTGAGGAGGGAAATAGCAGAAGTTGTAAACAGATGGAAAATCATACCATGCTCATGGATTGGCAGAATCAACATTGTTAAAATGTCTATACTATCCAAAGTGATCTACAGTTCAATGCAATCTCTATTAAAATATCAACATCATTTTTCACAGAAATAGAAAAAATAATTCTATGCTTCATATGGAACCATAGAAGACCCCATATAGCCAAAGCAACCTTATGCAAAAAGAATGTATTTGGAGGCATCAATTTACCAGACTTCAAGCTATACTTGAAGGCTGTAGTAGCCAAAACAGCATGGTACTGGCACAAGAACAGAGACAAAGAGTAAAGGATCAGAACAGAGAACCCAGATATAAAACCTTCCTCATATTGCCATCTGATCTTTGACAAAGCAGACAAAAACATACACTGGGGAAAAGAATCCCCATTCAATAAATGGTGCTGGGAAAATTGGGCAGCCACATGTAGAAGACTGAAACAGGATCTGCACCTCTCACCACTCACAAAAATCAACTTACGATGGATAATAGACTTAAGTCCTAAGGCATGAAAACATAAGAATTCTAGAAGAAAAGGTTGGAAAAACTCTTACAGACATTGGCCTAGGCAAAGAATTTATGAAGAAGACCCCCAAAGCAATCACAGCAACAATAAAAATAAATAACGGGACCTGATCAAATTAAAATCTTCTATACAGCCAAGGAAACTATTATTAGAGCAAATAGACAACCTACACAATGGGAGAAAATATTTGCATGATATACAGCCAATAAAGGGCTGATAAATAGAATCTATAAAGAACTCAGGAAAATCATCGAGAAAAAATCAAACTACCCCATTCAAGAATGGGGAAAGAACATAAACAGAAACTTTTCAAAAGAAGACAGACTAATGGCCAACAAACATTTGAAAAAATGCTCAACATCCCTAATCATCAGGGAAATGCAAATCAAAACCACAATGAGATATCACTTAACTCCAGTGAGAATGGCTTTTATCAAAAAGTCCCAAAACAACAAATGCTGGCGTGGATGTGGAGAGATAGGAACACACATACACTGCTGGTGGGACTGTAAACTAGTACAACCTCTATGGAAAGTAGCATGGGGATACCTCAAAGAACTAAAAGTAGACCTACCATTTGATCCAGGAATCTCACTACTGGGTGTTTACCCAGAAGAAAAAAAGGACATTATATAAAAAGGACATCTGCACTGAAATATTTATAACAACCCAATTCACAATTGCAAAGATGTGGAAACAACCCAAGTGCCCATCAATACATGAGTGGATTAATAAAATGTGGTATATGTGTACCATGTAGTACTACTCAGCCATTAAAATAAATGGTGAACTAAAACCTATTGTATTATCCTGGATGGAACTGGAGCTCATTGTTCCAAGTGAAGTATCACGGGAATGGAAAAACAAACACCACATGTACTCACCATTAAATTTTTACTAATCGATCAACACTTATGTGCGCATATGGAGGTAACGTTCATCAAAGGATTGGGTAGATGGGAGAGGGTAGGAGGGGATGGGTAAATTCATACCTAATGGGTGGGATGCATGCTGTCTGGGGATGGGAACGCTTGTAGCTTTGAGTTGGGCGGTACAAAGGCAATTTATGTGACAAAGCGTTTATACCCCTGTGATATTCTGAAATTTAAAAAAACAGAAGAGTAGATTCTTATTTAACTTCTGCAAATACCCATATTGTCATGACAATAAGAATATTCAATAAGAGTTTCAAAATTCTGGAGTAATCGGGTAGAAGAAAAAGATAAATGTTCCATTTTTTGTTTACAAAAGTATATCTTATCAAATTGCTGTTAGTTTTAGATATCTTTCTTAAAAAGATAAAAGGTGTTCCTTAAATCTGAAAAAGAGGATATTATAGCAGCAATGTTTCAAACATTATAATTATTATTATCCTCAGTTAATTCAGTTCCATGTCACTAATTTTTGCTTTGTTTGCTATTTGATTAGCATTTTTATAAATCCATCAGTGTTCCATTAGAGTTTTAGGAATTTTTACCCATTCTTATGAGAAACCTATATTGTCAGGGTTTTTAAAAAATAAATGTCTTGCAATTTTGTATCATAGCCACCTTCAAAAGTTTTCAGGAAGGAAATTTGCTTTGTGCCATACAGCATTTTAAGATAATAATTGGATTTATGTCTATTTAGTTATGACTGGCTGACATTAAGTTTTGTAACAAAAACAGAAATGACCCCAGTTAATTTACCAGAAATAATTCAACTTTTGCTTATATTTGCAGTTTAAGCAAGGTTAAAGCTATTTTTAATGCCCAGTTGGTTTTGTTTGCTTAGGAATTATTCAAGCCCGGTTTCCATTTTAATTTTGCTTTAACAAGGTGAATGTTTAATGTTGAATTCTTTAGCTGTGCCAGACTGTGCATTGTAAATCCATCATCACCGATTCTCCTAAGTTCTCTGAATTATAGAGAAGGAGCCTGGAATGACATCAGCCCTTTCCCCAAATGGACCAGGTGAGAGTCATTCAACAAGAAGTATTCACCTGAGATTCAGACGGGGGATGAAAAAGAAGGGAGACCTTTCTCTGGCAGTAACAGCAGAGAGACAAGCTGCATGTCACAGCAGATGAGTGCCTAAAACCACCAGCTCCGTGCACCAGTGAGCTTCCCAGACCTTTGCATTCCCAGCCCCCCAAGTGGTGCACCAGCCTCTAATTCCCTGGATTGAAGTACATTCTACTTTTAATACCTAAGTAGGCTTCAGTTTTCCTACTGGAATCCTCTGTATAAGCAGAGAAAGTTGAAATACTCTTGGGAAACAATCCAAGCAAAATAATGGCAGGTTCCAGAAGTGAAACAGGGCATGGTCCAGTAATCCTGGATCATGAAATATGAGAGTGAGACTGTTTATATCACAAGGGATGTACATCAAAAATTTAGCTGAAATTCTCATTTGACAAGTGTAAAAGATTTTAAAACATCTTTACCACTAATTCATATGTTGGCCTGAATTCCCGACGTTCTCATAAATTTGGAAATACTTTAACACAAAACATTCCCAAAGTATCTCGTATCGCACTTCTCATTTAGTGCTAAAGAAAAATACTTTCAAATTTTTCCGTTTTAAATCAATTAATCTTTGACACTATTAAAAAGGTCTCACCTCTATGGGCAATTTTTTGTGTATGTACCTTACTGGAAGATCCTTCATGTTTCATGTATTTTTTTAGTCTTTTCCTTACAATTTTCAATAAAACTTTCCATAACCAAAGTAATAATTTATTAAATATTTTACCTTCTCTCAAACTAAACATGGTTTTCTTATTTGTACAAGAATTCAAGCTGTTTTATAGCTGGCCAAGTCACAAACTGAGATCCTTCTAAAAATTGTTTAGAATTTTTTTTTGGACATTAAATTTTGGCACCAGGGGACTAATTTTGCCAATTGTTTTTAATTGTTGAAAGAAAGCTTTTTATCAAGCTACCTATGTATCTTCTGACAATGTCTCTTAATATAGTATGCTTCATTATCTTCCCATTTTTTTTACACAACAAACAGCTTTTTTTGGTTTTGCTGCACTGTAGTATATTGCAATTGCTATCATGCTAATTACGACATTTGTAACATATCTTCTGCCAGTTTATATTTCTCTTTCCTGTTCCGGTTGTGCTACTACTAGCTTAATCATCTCCATTCAATTCTGTATCAGTATTATGGCTTCATATTAAAATTAAAAATTTGTCTGTACTTATCTTTAAATTAAAAATTAATTTAATTGTATCATAAAAACAATAATAATCAATATTTAAATTTACTTTAAATACATTTGCAATGTAGATAAATGTAACTGTAACTCATGCTGCCTACATAAAATATTTATTTATTTATTTCTTATTTATTTATTTTTTTAAGTAGTGACAGGGTCTCACTCTTTCTCAGGCTGGTCTCGAACTCTTGAGCTCAAGCAATCCTCCTGCCTCGCCTCCCAGAGTGCTAGGATTACAGGCATGAGCCACCATGTCCGGCCAACGTAAAATGTTTAAATAAAAATATTACGTCACTGGTGAGAAAAGATTATTCAAACTAAATCAGTGCACTGACATTGACTAGACCAGTGATGTTTCTATGCAATGCTAGAAACAATCCATGTACATTCTCACTGCAATGCAGCAATACGGATGCTCCTCAACTTATAATGGGTCTCCATCCTGATAAAGCCATCATAAGGTGAAATATTGTAAGTTGAAAATGCACTGACCACACCTAACCTACTGAACAGCACAGCCTAGTAACAGTACACTGTAGAGCACCGGTTGTTTACCCTAGTGATCGCATGGCTGACTGGGCAGCTGCAGCTTGCTGTACTGCCGTCTACTGAAGGCATCCCTCTTACACCATTGTGAAGTCAAAAACTGCAAGTCGAACCAAAAACCATTAAGTCAAACCATCAGAAGTCGGGGACCATCTGTAAAATCTTTAATGAAGCAACAGTTGTAGTAAAGTGTGTTTCCACCAAAACAGTAAAGTTGCGTTTCATGGTAAAATATTTTACACTATATCAGTTGTTAAATTTAAATTAAAACTAATTATAACTAAATAAAATTAAAAATTCTGTTTCTTGGATACACTCCTATATATCAAGTGCTCAATAGCAACATGTGGATAATGGCTGCCTTTTTGGATATTGTAGTTTCTAGAAAATACTCAAATGAGTGGACTTTAAACATGCACTTCTAAATAATCCATAAGGGAATAAAGACGTGGCAGGGATACAGAAAGTATTTGAAACTGAATGAGAGTGAAAACAGAATATATGAAAATTTGTGAGACACAGATAAATATGCCTAGGGGAAATTTTATAGCTTTATATTCTTCTATTGGAAAGGAAGAAGTTTTAAATAGTGTACAGGATGCTGTAGATACTATGTCGTGGAGGCCCCGGATGGTATTATCTTCTGCAGAATACTGAGTTTGTGCCAGCAGGCACTTAAATTACTGGCAGATGGCTTTTGCCCTAGGAAGGCTTGATTTTAGATGTCATTAGCAAGGGTCTGCTTTAACTTTGCTCTTCCTTCTAGGGCAAATCTTTCAGTTCTGAAATGCAGTTCTCACTCCTAAAGTATGACCCTTTTGGCATTTCAGTGGAAATCTCCAAGTCTACCAAAGCCCTCTAACTTGGTGCACTGGAACATGAAATTCTCTTTGCTGCTGTGGACACCTGCTGCTGTCTCTGATAAACTCTGTCAGCCTCCAGATGCATTTTCCCCCGGACTGCTCTGCACTGCAGAGTTCAGGGTCAGCCACGGATTTAAAAGCAGTTCAGATGCAGAGTTTTTAGTGCCCGCCAACCCCAGTCTGTGGCTCTTTTCTTTTGAGGAGTCCCTCATCAATCTCTACCTGCTCTGGCTGCCCCAGACTCCATCCTCTCACTAGTCAGGCCCCTCTAAATCTCTGGCTGGTGCTATCCGTTCATCGGCATGACTGGGTAGTGCCCTCAGGGGAAAAGCTGCGTCAGAGTGGGACTAGTGTGGTCCCCTCATCTTAGGGGTCAAGTTCTCTGTAAGTGTTTACCACATTTGGTCACTTCCCACTGCCCTCAAAGTTATTATTATTATAGTTGTTGTTGTTTTAGAGATGGGTTCTCAGTATGTTACCCAGGCTGGTCTTGAACTCCTGGCTTTAAGTGATCCTCTGGCCTGAGTCTCCTCAAGTGCTCGGATTACAGGCATGAGCCACTGTGTCTGGCTATTGTTTTACTCTTAACTATTCTGCATTTTCTGTATAATTTATAAATGTTATCACAGAAAGGTTGGGGGCTGGAAACCTTCCTTCACAGCTGCTTTGACCCATCAAGGAGGAAAAAACTCTACTGATTCAAAGGAGCTTCAAGTTCCTGTTTTTCATCCTTCACCCCAGTGTAGGGATATTTCTAGAAAATAACAAATTCTAAAGGTTGCTATTATCACAGCCTTGGCCAAGACAGTCCTCTGTGGTCACCACCACCCCACCACTTCTTTTTTACTAGTACATAGACTGCAGAGTTTCTAGAACATTCCCACACACGCCTTCCCCATTCTTCTCTGAGGCTGAGGAAGTGATAGCTATGCAGCAACATCTATCCTTCTGCCTAAGATGTTGAGAGGCATCTTCCCTGCTGTTTAGTCATAAAAGTGAGAAAATATCATATTTGAGGTAATTAAAAACTATTTTTAACGAATGACATGTTAGGGAGTATGAGAATGACATATTTTGAGTTACTTGCCATTTAGTTACTGGGTAGATCTCATTTGGTCCAAAGCTTGTATTTTCTGTTACAAAATTAATTAAGCTAATATAATTAAAATAATAACATCTAAGTTTTAAAAATGTATCTCCTATGCCAACAGAAATGCAAATGATTTTTAGCTTTTACTTCAATATCTCTGGGGTTTTGAGTCTATTCACTTAGAAACAAAATGGCCTTGATTAACTTATACTTGAAGTATTTACCAATTCCCTCAAACTTAATATATAAATGTAAAACAATTCCAGCTAGAATATCAATAGGGTTCTTTTTGGGAAATGAGACAAGCAATTTTAACTTTCACATAGAAGAATAAATGCCTGAGAATAACAAAATACAAAATTATAGACCAAGAGAAATTGGCTCACCACATTATAATCAGAGCCACTGTAATCAAATCAATATTTTATTCACATAGGAGTGGAAAAGTAGAAGACACAAACTAAAATGAACATTCTGACATAAATCTTAGGGAGTATGAGAATTGAATACATGATAAATGTTGCATTTTCAGTTCAGTGAGCAATCAATCACTTATTTAATAAATGGTTGTGGTACAAAGGCTATCTTAGCATACACCAAAATATGTCTCTGTTCTGCTTTGAGACACTTTTCTGAATCTTTCAGCAAAAGAAATACTTAAGCTTTCTCAGGCGTCTGCTGCGTCTGGGGAAGACGGGTGGTGGGCTTCAGAGCGGGAGGCCGCAGGATGTCAGACAGCAGATGAGCATCCAGACAGATCTGACGCTGCGTCCTCTTGATTTCTGACCGTCCCCCAGCACGGTCACCACCACCTCCACTTCCCATCCCTCCCAGGAGAAGGTATCTACACAGAGATCCTCTGCCACTCAGCTTGAAGACGGCTATATTAGGAGGCATTTTCCCACTTCCTCCTATCCTCCTCCCATCCATTAATCAAACTTCCCAGGAACATCTTGAACCTCAAAGAGGCTGAGGTGCATCTGAGGTGCATCAGCTTCCTCACACAGGCAGACAGCTTCCTATCTGAGGCCAGAGCCAGGCTAACATCCTGTTCCCTTTCCATTCTGTACAGTATTGCTTTTATGGGCCCTGTCTGTAGGAACAGCCTTCCAGGAAGACACCCATGGGCTGCAGAGTTCTCCCATAAACCATGCAAGCTGCCCCACAAGATGTTTAAGTCATTCAACTGCTTTCTTTGCACCTTTCATCCCTGTCTCCTCCCATTCAGCCCCCACAAATACTTGCCAGGGACCCCACTGGCCCACTCAGACACTCACCCCACCCACACTCTCCCCACTGCCAAGGGAGAGGGTGGGGCTGCAGGCAAGAGGAGGCAGGTTGAGAGTAGCTTCGCCTCTGACACCAGAAGGCAGACATGGCGACAGGGCCCTGCAGCTCAGGGAGAAGGGGAAGTACCAGATGTACGCCCTCCTCAATGTAAGCCACCTGGCACCTCTAGGGGCCTCCATGTCCTGTAGCCAGGGCTGGGGTCCACCTTCTTGACCAGGGCCTGCCTTGCTGAATACCCTGCCCCTGACTTTACTCATCTTTGCCATTAGGAAGCTCCCAGGGGACTTGCTTGTGACTGTTGAAGAGTGAATAAAAGGGCTGCTCCTCCTGCCCCTTCCCTGTTCCTGCTCCCTCTCCTCCCCAGCCCAGGATCCCTTCCTCCCCACGTCTCAGAGGCACCGCCAACTCTACCCAAAGGACACAGAAGGCGCCTTAACAGTCACTGTGCCTGCTCCCTTCGCAGGCAAGGGCAAGAGCTGCAAAGTCACCTGGTCAATGGCTCACACCGAGTTGCTGGGTCAACCTTGGCCAGGAAGTTGTGGGAGTCACAAGGAAGAAAAAGACACAGGCCTGCCCTCAAGAAGCTTGCGTTCTATCATGGCACAGACAAGTACCCCCAAGAAATGCAATACCATGAGATGGAAGGCCCCATATGCGGGCAGTATGCTTCTGGAGCACAGAGCGGGGAGGCCCCAAATGTTCTGGAAGAAGGAATGAAGGACCTGGGATGTGAGCTGGGCACTCTGGACCCCATCCTCCAGCCCCCTTCCTCTCTCACCACGCCAGACGCTATGGCCTGGAGACTGCGCAGCGCTCCAAGGAATAGAGAGAGCAACAGGGGTCGGGCACAGGGGTGCAGGGGCTGAGGGAGTCCCCGGCTCAAGTCCAGCACAGGCTCAAAGGGTCAACCCTCCCTAGCAGGCGCTGGTGAATTTTCTGATTCCTCTGAATCCGGCACAGCCCTTCCTTCCAGCCGGGACTCGCCTTGGCCCTGGGCTGGCTGTCTCTGCTGCACTTCTTTGAGCAGAGGGCGTTGCCGGGCGCGTTGCTAAGCCGCGCTGCGGTAGCAGCAGCCCTCATTCTCCCACACGATCTCCTCGACCTTGCGCATGAGCTCCTGCAGCTGGGCCTCCCGCTCCGCGGCCGTGGCCCGGTTGCTGAAGCCGCAGTGGCGCCACAAGCACTCCAAGTCCAGCTGGGCCAGGCCCTCGTGGTCGGTCTCCTGCAGGTACCTGTCCAGGGAGCCGCCGTCCAGGTCCTCCTTTCGGGTGAACACCAGGACGGTGTGAGCCAGGACGTCCTCCCCGAGGATCTCCCGCAGGCGCGTCACGGCGCGCAGGTCCTCCTCCGTGAAGCGGCCCAGCTCGGTCACCAGCAGCACGGCGTGCGGCCCCGGGGCGCAGGCGGCGAGAACCTGGCACACGGCGGCCGCGCCCGGCTGTCCCCGCGGACACAGGATGTCGGGCGTGTCGATCACCTCAAGTTCCGTCCCATCCCACTCCCGACTCCCTGTCTGGGCGGACCTGGTCACGGGTCTGGCGCTGGGCTTGGACTCAAACACCTCCCGGCCAAGGATGCTGTTTCCTGTGGCGCTTTTCCCACTTCCGGTTTTCCCCACCAGCAGGAGCCGCAGTCTCCTTGGGGACTGTTGTTTCTCCCTCTCGCCTAGAAGCATCAGAAGAAAGCAGAGGGAACTGGGTTAGCACCCACCCGGTCCATTTATCCTCATCAGGTGTCCCTGGGAGCTCCGGTACCTCAGGGGCAGGCTGTCCTGCGTTGGGGTAGGAGATAGGAAGGCCAATGTCGGCCAAGAAACCTGCCCTGGGCTCAGGTCTCAGCCTTGAAGAACCTAGGCGGGTTGGTCCTTGAAGGCGGGGCTGAACATTCTCACCCACCATCCGCTGAGAGAGGAGACGGAGAAGCCAACCAAACACTGAGAAACCTAATATCAAGATTTTTAGGTGTGACTGGGGCAGAAGGCAGGAAGGGCATTCTCTCCTGGCCTTGCGGGTCCCAAGACCCGGAGTACATAAAGAAATGACGAATAATAGTTGGTTTCCAAGTCTGGTCCCCATTGAATACATTGATGGGTCTCAGATGACAGGGCACTAAGCCTCCAAAGGCAGCATGGGACCTTCTTCTCCTGAGTCTCCTTAGCACGGATAGGTTTTGCTGCCTGAGGCTGGCTGGTCCACAGCCCAGTCCTGACTGAATGACCTTGGCTCCCTCCAGCTTCCCCCAGGGAACCGAAAGGGAATGGGACTGTCAAGGAACTATGGATGGTGGATATTCATCCCTGTCCACCTGGGCAACGCAAAGGTGGGGGAAGACAGTAACTCCCATCTGAGCAGCCTGGAGCCAGCACACACCAAAGACTTTAACTAAAGCCAAATATATCACTTGAGCTCTGGAGAGGATTTTTAAAGTAATATCTGACCTTGATTGCTGTAAGAAAAGGTGAGACAGGCGTTAACACACATATTGGTAATTTCCTAGGTGGTAGGTTAACCATTTAAGTTCATAAAGTCAAAAATCATTCATGTTAAAATACATAAGGAATCACAAATCATTTCTTCTGGCCAGGAAATGGGTGGGTTTCCAGCATTCCTAAATTCCTAAATTTTGCCTCCCCAGGTTAAATGACGAAGTTGGCCTATGAAAAGTCAAGCGCCTGACCCTGTGCAGCAATAGCTCTTGCGGGAGGAAGCCCTTGGGAAGGCTGATCCCAGTTCCGAGGCAGCAGCTGAGGATGTTCTGCTTGTCCTCGAGGTGTTTTCAACCTTTCTGAGCCAGCTGACCCCCCGCTCAAGATCTGCTGGCATCCAAGCCTCAGTCCAAGGCCAGTTGCTTTCCTCAGGAGGGAAGTCCACCATGTGAAGACCCTTTTCTTTGGGACTAGCTTGGAGATTTGGTAATCGGTGCTATTTCTTGCTTCCTTTTGCCCACCATACCTCTCGGAGGGTCTTTCCCCTCATTTTTGGCTTGTGTAAAAAAGGGCCCTACCCCAAAGGCCCTCCAGTGGTGGCTGAGGTGGCTCAATCTCTATGACTGGGACACATAGCTGCCTTTGCAGGCACAGCAGGTGGCAGAGCACTGTCCCACCTGCACATCCAATGAGCCCCATCTGTACCTGTTTCATGTGTCCCTTGGGCGAGGGAAGTAATATTACCTCCTGACAGCTCTCCTGTAGGATCCTGGGACAGTTCTCCTGGAGGATTGTCCTGGGGAATCTGTTCGTATTCTTCTTCTTCCATCTGGAGAAAACAATAATATGTTTTACTGATTTTCCAACTGAGTTTTAACAGGCCCTGCCTTTTGCCTCTCTCTTGCCAGAGGGAAGTTTTTTGCATTACTATAGGGGTGGGGGTGGAGTGAATGAGGAGAGGGGTGCAGGGGTCTGAGACTCTCTGCTGGCTTTAGGGACCCTATTCTCGCCACCGCCCCACTGTGGCCTCGATCATGAGTTTAAGATGTTTAATGGAGAAAGGTGCAACCGGTCCAGAACCTGAGGAGTGCATGGAATTCGTATAGACAGAGGGTCTGGAGCTGTTCTGGGAGGAGGAGGAGGAACAGAGGCACAGAAGTAGGTGTGATCTGGATCCTGTGTGTCCCAGGAGCAGGAAGGTCTGTGTGGCCATGTGCCTGGAGGGCATGAATGGGCAGGAAGTCAGTGGGAGGGGACAGCTCAGTGGGCCTTGGGGACAGACTCTGGAGAAGGCTTGTCAGGGAGGACTGCAAGGGGTTGAGCTGGGTGGCCAGTTGTGAGGAAGATGACAGCCACTGGGACCTTCACAGTGCAGGGCAGAACATTGCCGGAAGGAAGCCAGAGGCCTCCGTGCTCAGTGGAGATGTAGCCATCGGTGAGCTCAGCCATCAGTGTGGATGTTGGGCCTGAACTAGATGCTCATGAAGGTCTCTTCCCCTACAAGATCCCAACACACTTTAGAACATTTTTTTGGAGCAACTCTTGGTCCTTTCTGCAAACAAGGGCCACATCATTCCCAACCAGGAACTCCCGTCACCCTTCCTGTGAGAGAGCAATGTGTCCTCGCTTCATGGACTAACGTAATTCTCTACTTCAAGAACCCATAGTGTTGTATTTGCTTGGTTTTCTCTGTGGGATTGTGGAGGAACCTGCATCCCCATGACTGTTTTTCCAGAATGTGTAGAACATTCATAGCCAGATGAAACAGATCCAGATGAAGGTTCTGGGGTGTGGGAAAGCCTAACTCCAGGAGGACCTCGATAGACACCGTTGTCTTATTGTCTTATTGTTGGATGTTTGTTCTACTCGGTTCGCCTGGCAAACACTCCAGTCCTCTCCGAATCCCAGGAGCTATCCAGTAGGAGGCTATTGTGGATATTGCTTTATGACTGATGTCTTTATACAGCACAGGTCAGCTCTAAAATGACAGGCTGGGGATGGATGCAGCCCAGGAAGGCTTGGTGAGTTTCTAGGAAGAGACAAAGCAGGCCCAGTGGACAGCCTCACTCAGACCTGGACAGCCATGTTCTGGGACGAAACAGTATTTCACCTTTCAAAGGGAGGGCAATGCCTCCTAAATCTGTGAACTGGTGGCCTGCGAACTGTAGACCCTCTCCATCTCTTTGTCCCTGGCTTCCTGACATCCCTGGTGGGAACTGAGGCAGCTCTCCACCAACATAATCTCATTCCTCCTAGAAAGAAGGGTGGCTTAACAGAAAACCATGGCCGGGAGGGACTAGGCCGGGGGTGGGAGGCACCTGGGAGCACCTGTGCCCTGCATGACCCAGAAAACGGGCCTGCATGGAGGCGCCTCGCTGTCTCCACCTAGACCCCGCCCCGAACAGCACGTCACACATTCATCACACTTTGTATTTTTTGTCTCCAACTCAGAAGATGGAGCAGATATAACCAACCTTGCCGTGCTATTCAAAAAGAAAGCAAAAATCACAGAAGAATCTTGCCAAATATTAAGCAGTAAGTTTGCTGCACAGCACAAAGTTCTCCTGACTTGTTGGTCGTAGCTCTTTCTATCACATCACAAACACGCACGCCCAAATATACATACACAACACACACATCACTCCCACAAACACACATACATGTAAACACACACACACACACACACACACACTCACACACACTCAGACTTACCACTGGGCCAACCCACAGCAAGAGAAAGGGCCGCGTTTCCCGTCTCCCGTGCCACGCACTCTTGTGAACCTGTCTCTCCCTTTAGGGCCAACACCTGGTAAGCTCCTCGTGGGAGAAGACGGAGGAGGCAGAGGAAAGCTTCCAAGGGCAAGGTGTGTGAACGCGTGGAAGACAAGGCCAATGTTTGCTTACGTTTTTCAGCAAATTGTGATCCGGGAGCTAGAGATCCCAGCCGGAGAACTGCTCTCGAGAGAGCAGCATCTGCTGCGAGGGAGGAGGGACAGGAAGTGGGCAGGAACACGGGCCAGGCGGGCTGGGCCCTCCAAGTCAGAAAGTCACGTGCTTGCACTCTGTAGCCTCAGAAATAGAAAAAACAGGATAGTACTGGTGGGATTCTTTTTATCCTGAACCAGGATTTCTAGAACTCAGAGGCTTAAATAGCAGCAAATCCCTCAGAAAATCTGTGTCAGAAAAAGTGATTTTTTACTGAGTTCTCTTTTTTTGAACTTTGCCTACTTCCCAGGGAACTCCTCCACTTCAGTACTGGGGGAAACATTCATTGTCTACTTTCTTCCACTAACCTCTCCTTCCTTGTTTCTCTCAGTACAAGGTCTGATGTTCATTCTAAGGCATAAATCATTGATAATTTCAATTTTTATATTTCCTGGAAGATTTGCACTCTAACAAATGCAAAAGAATGTCTAAAATGTAGGATTAAAAAGAGCTCTTGTATGGGGAGAAGGGTATTTTAGACATGGACAATGGGAGAAAAAAAACCTCAACATCCTCAAAAACACATTCTCTAGGACTTTACCAACAGATCTGACCACCCTAATTAAAAGGAGGCCATTGAAGGAAGAAATTGAGAACATTTGAGCATAGATGATGATATCGTTATCATATGATTTTAAAATGTTAAGATTCCCTCAAAAATCCCACTTGATCTAACATAGTAGTTCTAATTTTCTCTTGTTCTATTCTAGTTGATATCCATGGATTTCGACAATTATTACATAGTGTATATATCTTCCAATGTTCTACTTTAAATTAATCTATAAATGCCTTAATATGAATAATTCTTAGAAGTCATGTGTTGGTCTTTACCATTCCTTCCATGGCCTACATAATTAGAATATTATTACTCCACCCATAACTGAAATTAACCATCCATTTTGAATTCTAACAGTTGCCATTTTCTGAAGGCTGACCCTTGAGGGTTGCTGAGACCTGCAGCTCACTGAGTAGGCACGAGATCCATTTAGCATTCAGCCACCAAAATTTTGGAAGTGTTTGTTACTGCAGCATAATCTGGCCTAACCTGACTGATACAGAATGTAAATCTGATGTTGGTTGTTTTGTTTGTTTGTTTGTTTGCTGACTCTCACTTTTGGTGATTTCTTTTCTAGAGGAATGTTCACAGTCTTTGTGAATTTGAATATGGACATCCTGAGTACTGAGATCAAGATGGCTTTACTCTAGAGAGGGTTTGCATATATTTTTATCAGGAACTGACAGGGGTGCTGGTGCTACTGAACCAAGACCACTTAAGCCTCCTTCTGAGATCTCTGGCTTAATCCAGAAGTCCCCCAATCTACAACTCGCTTTACAGCTGAGTCCAGATTTAGGCTCCAGAGACTAAGGCTGAAATATTCATTTGCCCTTAGAGCTACCAACCTTCCCTTTGAGCTTATGGATCACAGCTCCCATTTCAGTTTAAGTTGTGTTTTTTTGACTACTTTTTTAGTTTTTGCCAACATGGTGTTGTCACTCACTTCCTGCAAGCCAAATAATATAGTCTGTTGTTTTGTGGAGGGAGGGCCTCTCTGCGCTAATGTCTCAAGCATAGTATATCTACCAAGAGTGTAATTTACAGTCCCTGTCATTGTCTTGTTTCTTAAACCTCATCCTTTGACTGGAACCCAGTCACCTGGCCCCAACCTAGTTGCAAGGGAGGCTGGGATATGAGAGGAGCACATGGACTAATGGTCTTGGACACACTATCCAGCTCTGAGGTTTGGGAACAAAAATTAGTCACAGTTACAATTAAATAGCTAAAAAACAAACCCACATGGCTAATAAAAAAGAATGGTGACTGTAAAAATAATAAGTAACATTTTAAACAGCACTTACCATATACTGGGTACTGTTTTAATTGCTTTACATGTTACTTCATTTAATCCTCACAGTAATCCTACGAGGAGGAAACTAAAGCTCTAACACAAGTTCCCACAATCCCACTGGAGCTAGCATGGGCTCCGGACAGACTGGGTAAAACAGAAGGAAATAAACTCTCTCTGCAAAGAATATTGCCATGGTCCAAAGTATCTGAAATCACGTATGGAGTCCCTCCTTCAACCCCATATACTCTTTACCCAAAACGATAGTAAAAGATGAATAAGGTAAGGCTTTGATTTTGAGATGCTGTAAAAATTCTTAAATATTTAATCACACATGGGCTAGCACTTATCATATAAAGCTCATTATTTCCTTTTCACATATTTATTCAGATGGGAATGTGTCCTGACTAGTCTGCTGATGCCTGAAGGAGAATGGTTGACATGGAACAGAGCTGCACTGGCCAATACACACGTGAAGTGATGGTTAATTTTATATATCAACTTGGCTGGGCTATGGTGCCCAGTTCTTTGGTCAAATACCAGTCTAGATGTTGCTCTGAAGGTATTTTTTTAGCTGCAACTAATATTTAAATCAGTAGACTTTGAGTAAAGCAGATTACACTCCATAATGCATAATGCAGGTGGGCCTCATCCAGTCAGTCAAAGGAGTTAAGAGTAAAGACTGAAGTTCCCCGAAGAAGAAGGAATTCTTCCTCAAGACTGAAACATAGAAAACCTGCCTAAGTTTCCAGGCTGCCTGGCTTGACCAGTGAATTTGGACTCAAGGCTGCAACATCAGCTTGCCCCAGAATTTCCAGCCTGGCAGCTTGTCCTATGGATTTTGGACTTGCCAGACCCCACAATTGTGTCAGCAATTCCTTAAAATAAATCTCCCCCTTTTGCTCTTATCTTTTATCTCTTCTCTCTCTCTCTCTCTTTTTCTGGTTCCATCTCTCCTTGTCTCCTCTCTTTCTCTCTTTGTCTCTGTCTCTTTCTCTCTTGATAGATACACATGTAGGTGCAAATACAGACATGGATATGTTAGAGATATAGATTGGATAGATAGATGCCACTGGTTCTGTTTCTCTGGAGAATTCTGACTAACACACCACAGAACAGCAGTGAGGACGACAGCTGCTGAGCTGAAGCCAGCCTAGGTCTGCTGAAACCCATCCAAACCACAGACAGGAGTGACAAATGTGTGAGTGAGCCACTGGGTTTGGAGGTAGTTTGTAGTACAGCATTATTGTGGCACAAGATAATGAATAGGCCATCAATCCCTTTTTCATTGAGTGTTTTTATGTGAATGATGCCTTATCAGCATCTATGAAGATGATCAAATGATTTTACTCCTTACATTTATTAATATGATGAATTATATTGTTAGATTCCCTAATATTAATCCATATTTCCATTACCAGAAAGAACTTTCTTGGTCATGACATATTATGTCTTAATATGTTGTTGAATTTTGTTTCTGATAGTTGTAAATTTTTTCATTGATACTTATAAGTGAAAATGGCTGCATTTTCTTGTTTTGTGCAGTATTCATCATTCGTCTGGCTTATATATCAAAGATATAACCAGTACAGAAGACAATGAACCGTATCTTGAAAATGGGAGGTAGCATGCACACACTTGAGGAAATATCTATCCATTCAATCACACAGCTGTATTTTATCAATCACATCCCAAATAGATCCAAACACATAATGAGTCAAAAAATGTAGGTTTTGATCTCTCACATGCCTCTCCTGCCTGAAGGGTCTCAGCCAGTGCTGCCATCCTGAAAGCTCAGAGTCCCTGATTCACTGGCAAGGGATCCCCTGTAACATCGCATCAGACCAGGGAACTGTCAAGAACCATGAAGGGTCTGAGATTTTACACTACATCTAAGCTAACAAGTTAGCCTACTGACAGTTTCATGGGTACTGGGAGAGGACACGAGATTTCTGGGTCAGAGACCAAAGATAGTTTATTACTTTCATGTATACCAAAGTGGGTTTATATAGGAATAGACTTCCGCAATAGCTTCCAAATTCATCAGAAGGTCTGAGTTATTCATGCCCACTCAAGCACACTCATGTAAGTTAATAAATATCCATGATGTAGATGGACTCTACTTAGACATGGTGCCTTTGTAAAGTGCACAAACTAATAGTATTTTGTGTTGGCCTTACTTAAGTGTATTCAAACTGAAGTCTTTATCCCTAATTCTTCCTTTGACAGCTCATGATCCAGTAGCAGTGGTCTGCTTCACTCTCCAGATATACACTCCGGGCTTGCTCAGTTGTTTCTGGCAAGGTTTGGCCCTGAGAGAGTTACTGTACAGTTCCTCGAGCAGCTTCTGGATCTAACCACCATCTGTAAGCTGTGCTAAGAGCCCTGCAGAGCCCTGGGCCTCCCCCCAGGCACAGTTTCAGGGTCCCATCATATCTCTGCTCCCCACGATGGCTCATCTTGGTGGAAGCACTTTCATTATGCACTGATTGCCAATTTGTCTGAGTCCAGTGAGATGGAATATCCATATACAAGTTATACAAGGTGGAGTTATTAGGTACAGGTAGGTAGAAGAAGGGACAACAGAAACCTAGGGGTCATTGTGAGCCGGTCTCCCAAGGCTCCGGAAAGCTGCCTGTGATGGATGGAGTCTTGACTGCGTGTGCCCCACTTGCACTGCAGCTGAGGGACCCCAAAAAGCAGCCTTCCCTGGTTTTATACCCTGAAGTAACCAGAATTGCTGCAATAAAGCATTGAAGGACACCCTGATTTGGGGGGGAGGGGGCGGGATCTAGAACAGTTGTCCCAGCTCCCCCTATCTCAAACTGTTACATTCCCAGCCTGTTCATCAGTTATTCCTGAGAACTACAGGCGAGAAAGCAGGGGAATTGGGTTGATCCAAGGCCACTCAGAGAACTCCATGTGTGTATCTTCTCTGCACCCCAGGGGTGTGAAAGACCCTGGATGCTTTTTTAGAGGCAGTCAAGGAGCTATTATGTTCACGCATCAGGAAGGAGGCCTAGAAAGGCTATGTGAAGGACCTCACAGTGGAGGCGATGACTATGCGGATTGGCAGATGTGGAGACCAAGGTTGCAAGTGAGGATTTCTCTGCAGAAGAGGAAGGAGCGGCCACATGAAATCCCAGGGTGACAAAGGGTTTTAATTTTCTCCTTTTCATGACCTTTTCTTTTTGCAGCCTGCTCTGCTCACAGGGGCTTGATAAAAGTGTGTATTCTAAGCTCCTGAAATTGACCCTGACCTGCAGGACTCTCCTGTCGGGATTTGCATTGGGGCAGACAGTGGCAGCAGCTAGATGGTTAAATCTCTTGACAGTGGCGTCTAGTTCTCAATGTCACTGTGGCTTGATACCTTTCACCTTACCCCAAGCAACTTAGTGGTGTTTAGGGAAGGGGAGGAGCAGATTACTTACAGCCGATTTGCTATTGAGACCCCAAGGTCCGCCAATCTTGGAAAATGGAACGAAATGGGAATGGAAGACCTACATGTCTATGTTTATATTTACACAGAATCATGGTGGGTGCCCACAGTTTGAAATGGAGATTGTTTTGATTGATTTTTGTTTGCATTTGAGTTGGTTGTTTTGTTTGTTGTTTGTTTGTTTTTACAAATATCAAGTGGTTATTTCTTTAAAACACAATGCAGAAATTCTAAAAAATAAGACTGTTAGCAGTTTAGGCATTACAGTTGGGTGTCAGATCCGGCATGGCAGAGTAAGGGTGGAAGGACTTGCTCCAACTACATGGTCCTGTTGCTGGCTCCCAAGGGAGTCAAAGGCTCGTTGTTGGAACTGTTTGAATGAGGCCCTGTGTGGGTTTCCAGACTCAGAGAAAAACTCTCGTTATCCCTGGGCCAGCACCAGCCTGAGGAGGGGTCTGCAGAGCGGCTTGGGCACATTCCACAATGTCTTCCTGGGGAGATCCCCTCTGTCCCAGCCTGCCCCGCTAACCCATCCCAAGCACCATCCCAGGTGCAGGGGAGGGGACATGAGCCCCAATTCTAATTCTATCCTGTGCAGGGACCAGAGTATTATGTGAAGGGTAAAGTAGAGGAGATGAGACAGGAAACGGCTGTGGCGGAGACAGGGGGGGTAGTGTTGCCACACCCACAGGTGAGTTTAAACAAACGGTCTTGTTCTCATAATTTGCGACGGTTCTGGGAAATGCGCTAACATCAGTTGTGGAACACAGACTTCCTGGGGACATGCTGAGATGCACATGAACAAAAACCAATATAATGTCTAATAAAGTCACACAAACTTTTGTGGGTGACAGATGATGCTTATAAAGAAGAGATGTTGCATTGCCAAAGAAAAGGAAGAACTGAAAATGGTAGAAGATACTGTTCCAACCTAAGGGCAGAGCCCTTGGGAGCAGGACCGTTCCTGAGACTTGACACCTTTTCTTCTTGTCCTGGTCTCCTGGGCAGACTTTGCTCCCCATGACAGTGAGGAATAGGTAAGGGTTCAGGGGCTTTAAAGTGCATGGTGTGGTTTGTGCTGGGTGAGAAAGGAGTGGCACGAAGAAGGGGCTGAGTGCCAGCGTCTCACAGCACAATCTGCCTTCCTGGTCATTCTGTGGCAAGAGGGAGACAAAGCTGATGTACCGACCCTTCGATTTCTCTGACTCAACGCTTCTGTGCTGAACCCAGGGAGTCAGAAGCCCAGGACTAGGGGGCTTTGGCTGCTCCTGCTCCTGCCAGGGCTCTCTGCTGCAAGCCCCCCAGAGTCATCAGTGTCGCTCCCCTGGTCTGGTCACTAGGTCTGGTCTCCATTAGGGATCACAGGTCCTTGAACCAGCCCTGTGGAGTTCCAGCTGTGTTCCCACCAGCTCTCTGAGAACTGCGTCAGTGCTGACGTGTTAGCGGGCCAGGCCGTGCTAATAGGTGAGCAGGGTTTCATGCTCACTGGGTAGGGCTAGAAACAAAGGAGAACTTGGGATGTCGCAGTAGGAAGAAACCTGAGCTCACTTACTGCAATCCTCACTTTAACCTTAAAACAAGTGAGGCTCGGGGGCGTTATGAGTCTTGCCCCAGGGCCTGGCATGCGGTGGCAGCATTGTGCCCACAGCCTTCATCTTCTGACATCAGGCTGTTGCTACCACTGTGCTGTGCACTGACTTCGGGAGACACAATGCCAAGGCGCCACCGGGAAAGTCTGTGCTGACTGTGGAAACCAGGGCCACCGTGCTGATGGAGGGGTCCTAATGTTACTGACACAGTCCTGACTGGTGCTATCGTACCCCTCAGAAAGGAAGGATCCAAGGTGTTCATGGACAGGAGTAGAGATTATTTCAGGAGAAAATGGGCAGGAAAGTCCCTCTATCATTTAATACAGTAGAACAAGGGACTGAAGTTGATTCCCTCCCCTTTGTTAACATCGTTACAATGCTCTTGGTGGAAATTCAAATTCCTGTCATAGCACGAGAATGTCTGATGGCCAGTGGGCCATGCCAATAGGGAAAGGGTCTCACAACCATCTCTGAGTGCCCGAGCCTCCTCCATCTCTCCAAAAAAGAAATCACTGCTTATTCTCCAGATTGAATGAACTCCTAAAGCAAATTCCTCCACAGAGACGCTAAGCTTGGAGAGGGTAAGACCTGAGCATGGGAGAAGCTGGGAGAAGCTTAGAGAAGCTGGGCTGGCCACTCACACCGTGTGCTCACTCCATGGAGCATGGATTAGGCTCTAGGATGAGCCGGGCAGGCTCTGGAGTGGCCACGGCAGGAAAGCCAGTGTCTCTGCTCTACTCTGCAACCTGCCAGACACATTGGCTCTGGTGCGGGGTGGGAATGGGGGAAGGTGTTCCTGTAAGGCTGGATATTTCAGATTCGCTGACGTAGCAGGGTGAGGAGCCGGGCCCAGGGTTGTTAGCAGGACACTGTGCAAGAAAGAGAGAGCAGTGAGAGAAAGGAAGTGAAGTGGGAGAGAGCACAGACTAAGAGCGGGAAAGTGAAATACAGTGTTGGGGCGTGGCGGAGAGGTAGCGAAGGGGAAAGAACAGGGAGGGTTTCCAGATAGATGGGACTTCTGTCTTGTCCCCAGTTTCACTTCTTTAATTTAATCTACTTTTGCCAGACCAAGATTATGTAGCTCAGATTTATCTGTGTCTGTAGCTCGAGAGCCTTTATCACAGTAGGTCATGGTCCACACTTCTTGGCCTGGAACTGAGGGCTGTTCTATCAGGCTGCCAACTGTCTCGACAGCCCCATCTCCTTCAGTTCTGCTGCTTCACGAGAGACACAGCAATGGGCTTAGGGTCCTGACAGTTAGATTCCAGTCCCTGACCCCATATTCATTCTCTGAGTAATATTGGTCAAGTTACTCATCTTTCCTGAGGCTTGTTTTTACTTATTTGGAAATGAAGATAATAATTTCTACTTCCCAGTGTTGCTGTAAGAATTAAATGAGAGGAAGATACAGGACGCAGGGCTTGGCTGGAGGTAATTAAATAAATGGTAGATGTGTCTGCTCCATGAAAGGCACCTGTTTACTTTTTCTTGCCCGTGCAATGTTTATTTTTACTTTGAAGCCATCATCCATATCGTTTCCTTCCACCTGTCTATTTGTTTGTCCCCAAAGCTCTCCATTTATCCAAATCCTCCCTTCTTTTATAGAAAAACTCCTTCACGAAAACCTTTGCAACTTGAGATCATTGACTAATTCACTTCTGCCTGTCAGCAAGATGATGCCTCTGGGACTCCCTTTCCCCAGGTGTGTTGGTTTTGTCTTCTCAGCAATATGGGAAGACATCTATAGAGATGAAGCCAGATTGGTTTCTTCTTTTTCCCCCTTACAGCCTCCTCTGCTACATGGGAGGCACACCAGAGACGTTGGACTCTACTTGGAGTTCATGGCAATGGCCCACTCACTCTGAAGGTCCCCAGAGGCATGGAAACTAGAAATATCAGCTACTTTGCAGATTTACCAGTGGTTCTAGATCAGCAGCATCAGCATGAACTGGGAACTTGTTAGAAAACGTGGGCTCCACCCCACACAGACTGAATCAGAAACTCTGGGAGCGGAGTCCAGCAATAAGAGTTTCAATAAATCCTCCAAGTGTGTCTGATGCACCCTAAAGATTGAGAACCACTGGGCAAAGGCATTGTCTGTAGAAGGGCTTTCACCTATGATTACATCAGCTGAAATGGAGACCCTAAGAGGAATAGAAAAAGTACATCTGAAATTTAAAAGTTTTAGGTGAGAGAAATTAACATAGGACCCTCTCATCTAAGATCGAGCTAGAAGAAACAAAATGTAGAGGTGCTCTGGGCAATCAGGAAACAGCCTAAATGTCCCTGAAAGTTGAGGTGCCTCAGAAATAAACCCCCAACTTCTAATTGTAGTTGGGCACAGGCCCCATTCCACTAGTCACGGCGGTGATCCAACTCCAACAATGCAAGAGATGACAATGCCCGAGGGCAGTAGTTCTCAAAGTGACGTCCCTGGACCAGCAGCATCATGGGAATTGTTAGAAAAGCAATTTTCGGGCTCCATCCCAAACCTACTGATTGAGAAACTTTGGGGACATTGTCCAGCCATCTGTAGTTTAACAAGCTCTTCATGTCATTCTGATCAGGCTAAGGCTTGAAAACTCCTCAGCTAGCCACTGGGAATTTATGCTTTTTCAGTTTAATTCTGAAAATTTATATATTTTTCTATTTAATTTTGACAAGTCTACTGAGTAGTTTGTTCCCATTTTAAGATGCAGGCAATTAGGTTTAAGTCTGCATAAGGTCACTTAGCCAGTCAGTGGCCCTTTAAGAACTGGAACTCAGTTCTGTTTGATTCCAAAACCCCACTGAGAATACAGAGGATGTATTTTGGCCATATGTGGCTACTGATGGACTCAGTAGGTAAAAAAAAATGTATGTGGGAGGACTTCAGGGCAAGAGGAAGAGGAAAAGTTGGAATCAGGCAAATAAAGCAATCTGCTATTTGAATGGGTGATATTCAAGCCCAGGATCTGTAGCAAGTTAGACCTGCAGAGGTCATCTTTTTTTTATAAGATGTGGTCCATCCAAGAGGAATAGGCCATGGACTACACCAAAGGAAGCTTCCAGTGGACACCCCACATTTAAGCTCTTGAACCTTTAACTATTCGCTTGAGCTCCTTGGACCTCCTTCACAGTCCTGCCCTGTGTTATGCTCTCCTTACCTAACCACGGCCCTGGTGGAAAATCTTTACATGTAAGAGAGGAAAGATAGCTCAAGACCAATGGGCTGCAGGTGCATGTTTTGGCTGAGGAGAATTTCCGTCCCTTCAGATCACACAAGATAAAACAGTTCTCTGCTTTTTCTGAGGACGGAACTTGCCTCCGCAGCACCCCTGGGTCTTGTGGTTTCCTTTCACATGCTGGACCAGAAACAGTTATTTTTTGACTTTGCAAAAACACCCAGAAACTAATTTCCTTTCAAGACTCAGGGTGATCAAACTCAGGAAGGACAAGAAGTGAAAAAGAAAAGATCTTACATGGGGAGTGGTTGGAGAGGAAATGGGGGGGCTGCCAGGGTTATGAGCAGAGGAAACAGAGTGGGGTGAGGTCCCAGCAGATTCACCTCAAAGGTTACAACCACATTCCTCTCCAGCTCACTTTGACAGCAATTGCTCTGTTCCCATGCACTAAGGGGTGAAGGGTGGGGGATGGGGAAGCAGAGGAAGCAGAGGAAGACCCCGATAAAGCTACCAAAATCCAGATCATGCAAAGCCCACTGAGAGAGAGGGCTTTAGAATCCATAAATTCACACAGCCTACAATCACACACATCTGACCATGACGTACCTGGATTCAAGCCTGGAGTGATTTTCCATTTTCTGTAATAAGACATTCAGGATCCAAATTTAATGATGAGTCTCTGTACAAATAATCTGCCTGAATCTAAAGCCTCCTTTCTATGCAACCTGACTTCCCACCTCTAGGATCTAGCCATGCTTGCCTTCCTTTGGTTACCTGAGAGCTCCATGCTGTCACTTGCCTTTGAATGTGCTGTTTCTTCCTCCTGGAAACACTTCTAATCCCTTTCCCTAACTTCTACTCACTCTTCAATTTCAGCTCAATGTTACTTCTAAGAAGTCTTTCTGAACTACCTCCACCATTAGTTTAGCAGACCCCTTATACACTCCCCAAACATCCTAGTGTTCTCTTTAATAACACGCACCATGCTAAAGTCTGTGTTCAATGTCATGCTTGCCTGAGAAAGGAGGCAGTGATGGGGCAAGACGGTGCTGGTAAAAATTTTATTTTCTTAAAAGATGGAACCAGAATTCTTCTGAGGTAGAAGAATCTATTCAGGGGGCAATATCATGGTCGACATGTTTGGAAGTGTTAAAAAGGTAAACTGAGACACAATGCAATTTTAAAGAGTTTATTGAGCAAACAATGATTCATGAATTAGGCAACTCCAAAGCAGAAGTGGTTCAGGAATTGAAGGAACACGAGGAGGAGGCTTTTGAAGAAC